>NW_028318930.1:2830125-3156000 GCF_062004578.1 Staurois parvus
GATGATAGTTTGTTGTTAGGTGAAGGGTGCTTATTATCGCATACAGTAGAGCTAACTCCCATATGGGTAGGAAATGTAACACTGATGTGCTGCATTAGCAGTCCCAAACATCAAGTACTATCTTAGCAGAAATACATTTTTGGGTTCCACTTTTAACACTGAATGTGGATATTGGGAGAGAATCCCCACACAAATTGATGTTTGTGGTCTAAAATAGATTGCACAAATTGCCAAATTATTTTCACATTTCATATCTAGTCTTTCCAGAAAATATATTTGTTTTCTTTTATTTTGAGTGTGTCCACCTCTGGACATTGATGACTAAATTCAGCAAAAGAACTGTTGGCAGAAGGGGATGTTTAGAGGAGTCAGCAGGTTCTTTATTTTTCAGGAACCATAAAAATCATCTCTGCTTTCTCTTGCTTGGTCTGTAAAGTTTAAAAGCTGCTCTGCTTATAGAACATACTCTGTGCTGTTTCCAGTATATGCATATTCTAATTCCCATTACTTTTTACAAAAATAACCATATGACACAAGGGCTGCAGCTAGTACAAATGGACGTCCATTGCAAGGTTGCCTAGGGAACATGATGCCAACTATGGCCCTGGACAATCCATTTCTTGGTAAAAAATAAATTGTGTCATTTAATGAGGGTAATCCCTCATTCAGGGTGACTTTGCTCTCACATCACTGTCACTAGGCAGTTTATAGGTTATTTCACTGTCTACCACCAGTAAACACTGATAGTAGTTGATGTTGGCCTTAGAAGTTAGTAGTGGCTATTCCTACATTGCTGTCCTAGTAGTTTCCTTTGAAATATTTCACAGAAGATTTGGGTTATTAGATTGAAACATTAAGTATCTTATATTTTGCTAGCGTTTTTAAAGTTCTGAGAGTTCTCCTTTCTGTAATCAAATAACGATGATGTGTTTTTAAATGGTGCCATTATTTTTGTTTAACAGGTGCCCCCTGTGATCAGCATGTCACACACTCTTGCATCCTCATGCTTACAGGGGAAAACACAAAAATAATGGGACATAGCACATTTCTGTGCAACATCTAGAAGAGAGTTTGTTTTTGCATTAAAATAAACTGGGTTATGTGTTGACAAAACACCTTTTTCTAATTTGATTGTTGTTAATTGAAAAAAAAATGCAAATTATTGCAGTTATTTACCAGTTAAATAAAGGCCTTTTTTAAATTCAATTTTGTATTCAACCTAAAAAAATTAAAATGAAGAAAAGGAAAAAAAATCAACAGGAAAATAATCAAGTGGAGGAAATTAATTAGTGCTGCTTAGGGAAAGCTAAAGATTAATAAGCAGTTAAATAGCCAACTGAAACCAACCAACAAACTGGTTAATAGAAGCAGTTTGATATTTGTTTTTGTTATGTAAGCAATATGCCTGAAAACAATTACAGTTCACTACTTTATTAGTGTATTCCAGTTAGTACAGCAGTAGCTATGGTGGTGAAGAATACTAGTTTCCTGAAATAATGTATTTGTTCTGTAGGAGATCTGCTGCAGCTCGAATTCAAGAACTGTTTAGAAGAAGGAAAGAGAGAAAGGAACTGGAAGAATTGGATATGCAAAATGTTCGTCAACCATCTTCTAAAATCGTGTTTAAGGGGCATCGGAATTCCCGGACTATGGTAGGAAGATGTTTTCAAAGGCTGACTATGTCCAGGAAGAGAAGTCCTGTGTTATGTTCTGGTGATCATTTATTGCACACACCATCATAGCTGTCTCTGTTATCTATCTGTCAATATAAATGGGACATCTGTGGTGCTTTGATTCAGGTGGACCCAGCATTAGATATTTTCTCATGTTAAGTGCAACCATGCTCGCTAATGTGCATGTGAAACACAAACCTGTATTTATTACTCCTTACTGAGATCACAGTACCCCCCCGGCAATGCCTTTTTCTAGTATCTAGTAAGCATAATCCAGGGCCTGCATCTACTTTCCTGGCTTAGATGCTGACTCATTGGCACAGTTATATACAGTCATGGCCGAAATTGTTGGCACCCTTGATATTTCTCCAGGAAATCATGTATTTCTCACGAAACGTATTGCATTAACACATGTTTTGCTATACACATGTTTATTCCCTTTGTGTGTATTGGGACAAAACAAAAAAAGGGAGGAAAGAAAGCAAATTCGACATAATGTCACACAAACCTCCAAAAATGGGCTGGACAAAAGTATTGGCACCCTTTCACAACTGCGGATAAATAAGAATGTTACAAGCATGTGATGCTCCTGTAAACTCACCTGGGGCAAGTAACAGGTGTGGGCAATATAGAAATCACACCTGAAAGCAGATAAAAAGGAGAGACGTTCACTTAACCTTTGCATTGTGTGTCTGTCTGTGCCACACTAAGCATGGACAACAGAAAGAGGAGACGAGAACTGTCTGAGGACCTGAGAACCAAAATTGTGGCAAAATATCAACAATCTCAAGGTTACAAGTCCATCTCCAGAGAACTAGATTTGCCTTTGTCCACAGTGCGCAACATTATCAAGAAGTTTGCAACCCATGGCACTGTAGCTAATCTCCCTGGTCGTGGACGGATGAGGAAAATTGATGAAAGATTGCAACGCAGAATAGTCCGGATGGTGGATAAGCAGCCCCAAACATGTTCCAAAGACATTCAAGCTGTCCTGCAGGCTCAGGGAGCATCAGTGTCAGCGCGAACTATCCGTCGACATTTAAATGAAATGAAACGCTATGGCAGGAGACCCAGGAGGACCCCACTGCTGACACAGAGACATAAAAAAGCAAGACTACAGTTTGCCAAAATGTACTTGAGTAAGCCAAAAGCCTTCTGGGAAAACGTCTTGTGGACAGATGAGACCAAGATAGAGCTTTTCGGTAAAGCACATCATTCTACTGTTTACCGAAAACGGAATGAGGCCTACAAAGAACAAAACACAGTACCTACGGTAAAATATGGTGGAGGTTCAATGATGTTTTGGGGTTGTTTTGCTGCCTCTGGCACTGGGTGCCTTGACTGTGTGCAAGGCATCATGAAATCTGAGGATTACCAAAGGATTTTGGGTCGCACTGTAGGGCCCAGTGTCAGAAAGCTGGGTTTGCGTCCAAGATCCTGGGTCTTCCAGCAGGACAATGACCCCAAACATACGTCAAAAAGCACTCAGAAATGGATGGCAAAGAAGCGCTGGAGAGTTCTGAAGTGGCCAGCAATGAGCCCAGATCTAAATCCCATTGAACACCTGTGGAGAGATCTTAAAATTGCTGTTGGGAAAAGGTGTCCTTCCAATAAGAGAGACCTGGAGCTGTTTGCAAAGGAAGAGTGGTCCAAAATTCCGGGTGAGAGGTGTCAGAAGCTTATTGATGGTTATAGGAAGCGACTGATTTCAGTTATGTTTTCCAAAGGGTGTGCAACCAAATATTAAGTTAAGGGTGCCAATACTTTTGTCCAGCCCATTTTTGGGGTTTTGTGTGACATTATGTCATATTTGCTTTTCTGCCTCTGTTTTATATTTGTTCCAATACATACAAAGGGAATAAACATGTGTATAGCAAAACATGTGTTAATGCAATACCTTTTTTGTGTGAAATACTTGATTTTCAGGAAAAATATCAAGGGTGCCAACAATTTCGGCCATGACTGTAAGTCTGGTGCCTGGGCAGCTCTTGGCTGTACACACAAATGTCTCATCAAATTCTGCTGCAGAGATTTGAACTTGCAACACTTTAAAGCCCAACTCTGGCCTCTCGCCCTTTAAAAAAAAATAGGATTTAGTCCGGTGTTAGCATTTAAGGTGACAGGAGAGAATAATTGTGTGGTTTCCTAACAAGCTGATGACTGTTATACCTTAACACCACGCTACAAATGACAGCAGACAAAAAAAAGTAAGCCTTATCAAGCTGCTAATAGTTTATATCTTAATCATGCAGAACAGGACAAAGGCTGAGTATTCATAGCTCCCTGGGCATATACCCTTTAACTTTACCCTTTTGTGAGTCCTCCATTTTTTGCAAATGTCCTAACATGATGGACCTCTTCTTCCATATAGAGAAATCACTCTTGGACTAACTACTTTATTTTATCCTTGGATTCTTCAATCAACTATTTGCTGGCGTCTAATACACCAATAAAGGCAGTGCATCTGGAATAGTGCATCCTCGCTAAAACTTGGGAGCTGTACCTGGGCCCCACGTTGTGGGGACGACCTGTAATGTTGGTTCAGGCACTGGTTCCTGCATGGGTGCTCACCTTGGCACTTTGTGAAATGCCTGTTGTTAGCCACAGGATGCTATATAGGTTCATGGTTGTGGTCCATACCAATGAAACCCAGACCCTGATTAAGGCAGATTTTTATGCAACTATGTCACAATTCCTTGGTCAACTAACGGCTTTAATACAGCCATCGCTGTCCAGGGCTCCAAAAGGCCAGACTCCTACTCCAGCTCCACTGTCTCTACCTGAGTCAGATCCCAATATGCCCTGCCTAGAAGAGGCTGCTATAGAAGGTAATGAAGAGCACTTGGAAGCGGTGCTAGGTTAGATTTTGGAAATTTTCTCACCCCCAGACTTCAATACGCTTGATGTTGCAACTTCACACAATATGCTTGCCAATGTGGATATTCTCACTTCTACTGTGCACAAAAGCCTTGACAATGTTGCACTTGACTCTCCCCTGTCTTGCCATGCAAAAATGGTACAAAAAGACCTTCCCAGTTCCAAAAACTTTCCCAGTTCATGAACAAATACTCAGCAGTTTATTACAATTGGGTCAATGCTAAAAAGATTTCGGACATCACCCTTCCGAAAATCATTGCTGAGCTGTATCCATTGCGTTCACAAAAGTAGTCTGTTCTTGAAATACAGCTTGCGGTCAGTCCTAAAACTCTCCCTGAGACTGTACCAACTGAAGATGTTCCTTCATTCAAAGATTTTGCATATAGGAAGTTTGAAATGCTCCTAAAGACTTTACGCTTGCAGGCCTAGCTTTGCAACCAGCCATTGCTGCAATTTCTGTCAGTCGAACTGCAGCTAATTGGACTAAGGAATGAACAACCAACACAATCCTGTACTCCGGGTTTATGCTTTAACTCCACAATTATCTTGTGTCCTGCTCTTTTGCTTGGATGCCCTAGAACAGGGGTGGCTAACCTGTGGCTCTCCAGCTGTTGTGGAACTACATTTCCCATGAGGCATTGCAAAGATGGGAAGTTACTGACTTGCAGAGGCATGATGGAACTTGTAGTCCTGCAGCAGCTGGAGAGCCGCAGGTTGGCCACCCCTGCCCTAGAACAAGTAATAACACAAATTTCAAGAAAAGCTCTGATTTACATCTGCGGTATCTTGTGGCTCAAAGCCTGGTCAGTGAAGGCTGCCTGTAAGACACCTCACACGTATGCCCTTTAAAGGAAGATGACTCTTTGGTGAGGTTCTTGACAAATTCATTAAAGATGTCAAAGGAGAGAAGGTTCCTTTTTCCACCACAGAAAATGCTAAACCCTGCCTCCTCAGAAGTCTCTACTTCAAAATGAAGAGCACCTCAATGCTTTACCCATGCTTCAAATTCAAAAGTTGAGTTTAGCCCTTCCTTTCAGAATAAGACTTGACCACAAAGCCCACCAAGTTTTCCCCAAAGCCCTCTTGCCAATGAAGGAGATGGTGTGTAGATGTCTATGTTTGCGCTGGTTTATTCATTATTTAAAGTGTAGAAAGCACTGACAAAAAGGATAAATTCTTTCTTCTTTCTTTCTTCTATTCTCCGTGCAGCCGGCAGCTACATCAACGTTTAATTGATTGTCTGCTGCTGCAAACTGTAGAAAGCATTGACAAAAAGGATAAATTCTTTCTTCTTTCTTTCTTCTATTCTCCGTGCAGCCGGCAGCTACATGAGAATGCCAGGAGGCCAGACACTGGCCGAAGGTCTGAAAGAGGAAGTTCTGCCATCCTCTCTGAATAGTGGGGGCAGTGCAAGCACTGGGAGGAGGTGCAGCTGTGATCTCTGTGAGATGGAAGTGCTTTAGCACACCTCAGCATCCCCCTAGCACCATCCCGATGTGCTGTTGACAAGCAGCATTGGGCACTTGGACAGGATGCCCTAGGTGGTTTGGACCCTGGCTTTGGTGGGCCACAACTGAAACCTTGGGGGATGCACCACCCCCTTGCACCCCCCCCTAGATCCAGCCACAAGGCGAATACCTGTTGGGCTTTACTATCGTGAACATGTTTGAAAATAATTCTTTGAACTTGTCCTGTAGGAGTGTTGTCACAACTACTTCTGGGACAAGAAATGGTTTAGGGCATTCTGCAAATTTGACAGTCCTTGGGCAGATTCTGGTTGATTTGAAAGAAGAAAGCAGTGAGGGGGTAGAATTTTGAACTTTATTTTGTACTCTTAAAACCACTGATTCAACCAACAGGTCTGGGATGTCTGTGGTCTTGGGAAAGGCAAACTATAACAGACTCACAGACTCTTAGGAGTGAGGGCACTCCTTAATATCGTTATTCAAACTAAGGATTATTACCACTCACATTTTTTTCTCTTTCAAAAGGCATGTTTATTTAAAAACAGCATCTTCCAAACCAGTAGTGAAAACTGTTTTTGCCTCCTCAGAACTCTCACATCACAGCCCAGGATACAGCAGCAGCTATACAGAGAAAGACATTCCACAGATCCCAAAAAATGGCCGCTGGAACGCACCGCTCGGCGTGCGTTCCACTCACCGGAAGTGACATCAGACGTATGGGGTATAGACCGGAAATGCGTCAACGCGTTTCGCCCCTCCCTCAGGGCGTTCTCAAGACTCAAACGCCCTGAGGGAGGGGCGAAACGCGTCTGGAAGATGCTGTTTTTAAATAAACATGCCTTTTGAAAGAGAAAATAATGTGAGTGGTAATAATCCTTAGTTTGAATAACGATATTAAGTGCCAATATCACACTATGTAAGTTTTTTTTTTTTTCTCCCTGGTTGAACGGTGGAGCCTATTTGTATCGTTGAAGATCCCTTTAGAGTGAACAGCAAAGAGGGCTTAGGATCCCTTAAATTCCTAAAAAGTGTCTCATTCACCTAAATCTGGTGAGTGTATTTGATGTTGGTTTCACGGGTGGAAGGTGGAAGTTCTTTTGGTGTATTTGAAGAGTCTTTGGGAAAGAAGAAATTCACTTGATTAAAAATTTTTTTTACTTGATAGATATATATAGATATAGATATATATATATATATATATATATATATATATATATATATATATATATTTCACGGACAAATCTTTTTGGTGTTTTCTGTGGACTTACACTATTTTTATTATTAATTTTTTTATTATTATGATGCACTTTATGTATTGATGGTGTGTAGAGGTCTATGTTTGCGCTGGTTTATTCATTTATTTATTGTGGTTTGTGTTTTTTGCACAGTGCACAGCAGCAGTATAGAACCTGTGGGAATCTTTTGGCGCAGGAATAATAGTTTATATATACTTTCTACACTTTGCAGCAGGAGACAATCAATTAAATTTTGTTGCACTGCCATGTGGCCTATCCTCTCCTCCCAGGGTTTTCACAAAGGTCATTGAACAACTTCTTGCCCTACTAAGAATTCAGGGCACCCAGGCGGACTCATCTTCCTCCCAGCTATCTGCAAAAATCCACAGGACAATTAAGATGTTTCAGCCTGATCAGCTTACAGGAATCCTATTTAAAACATTTTTTTCACCTGGAATACTTAGTCTGATCCTAGATACATTCCAAGCAAAAGTTTTTCTTCCACATAAGAAACTGTTTTCTCCTAGAGCTCATGACTTGAGGTCAGAGATTTCCCTGTTGTGAGATTCTCCAGGAGTGTCCTGGGTCTCATGGTAGCCTCCATCCAGGTTGTTCCCTTTTTGTCTAATTTAATTCAAGACCTCTCCAACCCAACAGTTTGCTGGCTTGGAACAAGCAGGCACCTTCTCTCGGCCTACCCAGGTTATGCCTAGTCAGCCAAGGAATTCCCTAGCTTGGTGAATCTCCAGCCCAGCCTTAACAATGTGGAACAGTGAAATGAATGGAATACTAGACAATACCTCAACTAAAACAGGATAATAATACAAGTCAATCTATATTAAATATGGTTTGTCAATGGATTTCAATTAATTTCTGGGTCTAGAACATCAAATATACTCTTTGTGACTATAGCATAAACAAACCTGAGAGCACAGGTACCAAATAAATCTGCACTAAAAAGAAATGTCAAAGAAAAAAATAAAAACCTATATCGGTGGCAAAAGAGCTCAGAATGGAAATTAAGAGGCTAATGTGTATTAGTTGATAAGAGAGCCTCTGAAGCAGAGCCCAAGAATACATTACACCTGTAATTTACCGTTTGGAAAGTTTCAGGAGGTCAGTTTGCACCAATGTTGGTGAATGCAGCAAATGGCCACTAATGGCGGTGTGGGCAGGGCACACACGGCTCGTGTGTGCCCCCTACCCAGAACTGCAAAATCACGTGTATATATACTTGATTTTGTGCATCCGTGCCACCCTGTAGCAATATTTCTGCTATAGGTCGGACGGTAAGCAGTTAAAGCAGGGTTAGCTTATGAAAAAAATATCCCAAGCATTGAACATCTCACGGAGCACTTTTCGATCCATCATCCAAAAATGGAAAGAGTATGGCACAACTGCATACCTACCAAGACATGGCCGTCCACCTAAACTGACAGGCCGAGCAAGGAGAGCATTAATCAGAGAAGCAGCCAAGAGGCCCATGGTAACTCTGGAGCAGCTGCAGAGATCCACAGCTCAGGTGGGAGAATCTGTCCACATTAGTTGTGCACTTCACAAATTTGGCTTTCTTCTTGTCACTCTTCCATAAAGGCCAATGTTGAAAGAAAGCCATAAGAAGTCCTGTTTGCGAGAAGAAATGTAGGGGACACAGCAAACATGTGGAAGAAGGTCACAACAATAAAGCAAAAGCAAGCCACCAAAAATGACACTAATTGTTAATGTCATAAACACCTCTCCGACTCACTTGTACAAGTGTGGATACATAAACCCAGGGGACAGCATACTAAACAATATGATAGTGTGACAAGAACACACCTATCTGAAAAAGAAGGTTTCTAAAAGATCCACGCGGAGTAATATGAATTCAAATGAATTTAACAATACTTTATTTGATCACATAGATCATAGGGAGGTTAAACATAAGCACGGTGTACATATGAAAAAAATAAAATCATGTTTAAAAACACTTAGCGTCTTCAATTAAGGGTCATCTTAGCCAACAGAGCACCATATAAGGCAGAGTGGTGTAATGATGGAATAGTTATCCTGGATTTCCGTAGGTTTCCTGCTTAGTATTTGTGTGAACCGTATATTCAGTAGGTGTGTTCCCAGTATAGATCAGGGACCTCCTGGAATGTACAAGCTGGAACACAAGAATACATGGTATGTATCTAGCAATATGGAAACCAAATCACATCCAAAATTTACCAGGCCTCCCTCCACAATAGTCAATGGATGCTACTGTTACCTTCTCATAGGTGAGACTATCATACCCGCCTTTCAAATGTAGGGACTTCCTGGATAGCCACCCCAAATGGAACAGGGTCCACAGTACCAAATGATTCTGAGGATATATATAGAAAAAGATAATAAATGTGTAGAACATGGGCATCAGGTAATCCCGAAAACAAAACACACATAAAGATGTGGATATATTACCATCAATAAGGATCAAGAAGACTCCTGTCGACTTGAACTAAGATCAGGTCCTTGATGCTTTTCCAAAAATGCATATGGGGGTGAGGGACCAGGTATACACGATGCGTGAATTTCAAACACATATAGTGTGTATATAGCATATAGCAGGCCGTAGATACCTGAATTTAATATACCCAGTAAAGGGTTTCCAAAAATTGCTCAATTTGAGAAGGTTATTTGCGGTTTAATAAGGATCTAGCTATGTCACAGCAAAAAATACCTGAATAGGATAGCATATGTATATATATATATATATGTAGATTCTCCTCCTTAGAGGATTTCCAAGAAATTCCCCGAGTATACAGGGTAAATTAGGCCCATACAACATGCCCTATGAACACCATGTAGGCTCTGTAAATCTCAACAGCCGTAAGCTTTTAAATAACTTGCCACCGGTGGAAGATATATTTCCCTGAAGGATTGCCGTTTGCGAACCGCTGTGATAATAGCCCACTGGTAGTTCTCAAAAGGTCTTGGGCCTACCTAGCAGGGAGCTGTGACACCGCCGTTCCTTCCCGCCTCGTGGGCGCCGCACCCTGTGAAGACGCCGAGCGTAGTGACGTCAATACGTTGACGCGTTTCGTCCGCCAATCACCGCAGACTTCGTCACCGTTCTGACGAAGTCTGCGGTGATTGGCGGACGAAACGCGTCAACGTATTGACGTCACTACGCTCGGCGTCTTCACAGGGTGCGGCGCCCACGAGGCGGGAAGGAACGGCGGTGTCACAGCTCCCTGCTAGGTAGGCCCAAGACCTTTTGAGAACTACCAGTGGGCTATTATCACAGCGGTTCGCAAACGGCAATCCTTCAGGGAAATATATCTTCCACCGGTGGCAAGTTATTTAAAAGCTTACGGCTGTTGAGATTTACAGAGCCTACATGGTGTTCATAGGGCATGTTGTATGGGCCTAATTTACCCTGTATACTCGGGGAATTTCTTGGAAATCCTCTAAGGAGGAGAATCTACATATATATATATATATATACATATGCTATCCTATTCAGGTATTTTTTGCTGTGACATAGCTAGATCCTTATTAAACCGCAAATAACCTTCTCAAATTGAGCAATTTTTGGAAACCCTTTACTGGGTATATTAAATTCAGGTATCTACGGCCTGCTATATGCTATATACACACTATATGTGTTTGAAATTCACGCATCGTGTATACCTGGTCCCTCACCCCCATATGCATTTTTGGAAAAGCATCAAGGACCTGATCTTAGTTCAAGTCGACAGGAGTCTTCTTGATCCTTATTGATGGTAATATATCCACATCTTTATGTGTGTTTTGTTTTCGGGATTACCTGATGCCCATGTTCTACACATTTATTATCTTTTTCTATATATATCCTCAGAATCATTTGGTACTGTGGACCCTGTTCCATTTGGGGTGGCTATCCAGGAAGTCCCTACATTTGAAAGGCGGGTATGATAGTCTCACCTATGAGAAGGTAACAGTAGCATCCATTGACTATTGTGGAGGGAGGCCTGGTAAATTTTGGATGTGATTTGGTTTCCATATTGCTAGATACATACCATGTATTCTTGTGTTCCAGCTTGTACATTCCAGGAGGTCCCTGATCTATACTGGGAACACACCTACTGAATATACGGTTCACACAAATACTAAGCAGGAAACCTACAGAAATCCAGGATAACTATTCCATCATTACACCACTCTGCCTTATATGGTGCTCTGTTGGCTAAGATGACCCTTAATTGAAGACGCTAAGTGTTTTTAAACATGATTTTATTTTTTTCATATGTACACCGTGCTTATGTTTAACCTCCCTATGATCTATGTGATCAAATAAAGTATTGTTAAATTCATTTGAATTCATATTACTCCGCGTGGATCTTTTAGAAACCTTCTTTTTCAGATAGGTGTGTTCTTGTCACACTATCATATTGTTTAGTATGTGGAAGAAGGTGCTGTGGTCAGATTAGACCAAAATTTTAACTTTTTGGCCTAAAAGAAAAACTCAATGTGTGGAGGAAAACTAACACTGCACATCACTGGAAAACAAAATAAAGGGAAAGAAGCCCTAAAAAAGAAAGTCATGACCGTTACCAAGTAACAAATTTTATTGCAGAACCGTGAAAAAAAAAAAACAAAATGAAAGATTTTTTTAATACAAAAACAGTAGCTTCCACATTCATGGGGTCCTTGGTATTGTGAATAGATGCCTGGTGAGTACTGTCATGAATGGTGGTGAAGCGGAGCTGAGTACTGGGAAGCCCTTTCTGTGCATGTGTGACCCTCACGCTGCAACAGAGGAAGCTATGTGAGGCTGGGAAGGAGAGCGGAGCTCTGTTTGGCCACGAAGAGATGCTGTATCCACCTAGTGGTATCCAAACCTAGGGTCACAGAAGCTACCTGCACAAGAGCTGAAGATACGGATCCTGTAATGCCAGAAAGCTACATCTGACAGATGATAAGTACAGTTTAAACAGTCTAGGAGCTGCTCCATGCTCACGGGGAGGCAGTGTTAAGCCTCGTTTACTGTCAGTGTGTGGCAATCAGAATGCCATTGTGTACATTATCTTATTAAGTCTCTTCTTAGTTTTCTACATCTGGGTCCATATTGTTGAGTGTGACACCTCCAAATCATCAGCAGGACCGTCTTTACCTCATATTGGATTTAAGGGCCATCCTATGCATGTGCTCTATATCATAAAAGCCATTTACTGAGCTGCATATGGGCTAAGCTAACTGCCATAATATGTGTGGGCTTGATAGTTCCATCAGCAAGCAGCTGCGTGTCACGAGCTTCTATCCAGCTTTTCATCCTGCTTTGGCCATTCGCAAGATTTTCCTTTGCTTGTTTGGATACATTGTATCAACTGTTTTGCATCTATGTGAGATAGGTTTATACAGTGTTGCAAAGGCGCTGTTATCCTAAGTGTTAAGTCCCATAATTTTCATCCTTTTAAGTTGATAGTTTAATCTTTTTATGCTCAGTTTTTGTGCGGAGGTTCATGATATAAGACATGATATAGCTGAGGGTCAGACATCGGTCTTAAGTCACTTTCAGTCCGGATTTTGGTTTTAATTGACAACATTGTCAAACTTTTAATGGTGATGGGTGGAGGTGTATATTTTTGTATTAAATTCTTTTTCATGTTTTTGATTTTTTTTTTTCATGGTTCTGCAATAAAATGTGTTACTTGGTCAAACTACTTGGATCACGACAGTTACCTTCTTTTTTTAGGGCTTCTTTCCCTTTATTGTATTTTCTAGTTATATTTTGCTACTGTGACCCACATCCCATTTTGGTGTAGTAGTGGACTTTAACTTTGCTCCCTGTTCAGTTTTGGGATTCTGCTGGGTTTTCTGGATTACCCTAAGAATATTTTATTGATATAACACTGCACATCACCCTGAACACGCCATCCCCACCGTGAAACATGGTGGTGGCAGCATGTTGTGGGGATACTTTTCTTCATCAGGGACAGGGAAGCTGTCCGAGTTGATGGGAAGATGGATGGAGCCAAACACAGGACAATCTTAGAAGAAAACCTGTTAGTCTGCAAAAGACTTGAGACTGGGGCAGAGGTTCATCTTCTAGCAGGATAACAACCCTAAATATACAGCCAGAGCTACAATGGAATGGTTTAGATCAAAGCATATTCATGTTTTAGAATGACCCAGTCAAAGTCCAGACCTAAATCCAATTGAGAATCTGTGGCAAGACTTGAAAAACTGCTGTTCACAGATGCTCTCTATCCAATCTGACAGAGCTTGAGCTATTTTGCAAACAAAGGGCAAAAATGTCACTCTCTAGATGTGCAAAGCTGGCAGAGACATCCCCAAAAAGACTTGCAGCTGTAATTGCAGTGAAAGGTGGTTCTGCAAAGTATTGACTCAGGAGGGCTGAATACAAATGCACACCACACTTTTCAGATATTTATTTGTAAAAAATATGAAAAACCATTTGTCATTTTCCTTCCACTTCACAATTATGTGCCACTTTGTGTTGGTCTATCACATATAACCAAAAACGTAAATTTATTTTATTGTGAATATTTAAAATATTTTAAATGTGGAAAATTATAAGGGGTGCGAAGATTTTTTAA
This sequence comes from Staurois parvus, assembly GCF_062004578.1. Taxonomy (NCBI): domain Eukaryota; kingdom Metazoa; phylum Chordata; class Amphibia; order Anura; family Ranidae; genus Staurois; species Staurois parvus. The sequence goes on from NW_028318930.1 coordinate 2,843,940, forward strand.
GGCACTGTATATGCTATATTACTTTTATTTCCTATTTTTTTTCCCCACAAAAGTGGAGTTACCATTTGTAAGCTTGAAAAATATATAAAAGGAAGAGAGAAGTTAAAAAATCTGGTACAAGAAGACCCCAGTCACACTGGATGCGAATTAGTATGCAATTTGCATGCCATGCGAATCACATGCCAAATCGCAGCCTAGTGTCCGCAGTCAGCGTAATTATATCTGTGTGGTTCCGACTTGGAGCCGCATCGATTTCTAAAGTAGTACATGCACTATTTTTGGTGTGATGTGCATAGACATCTGTATCAGATAAATCGCACCTGAAATCGGCATGTGATCTGACTTTCAAATTGTGCAAGTTCACTTTAAGTCGCACGAATTCAAAGTAGAGCTTGATGTGACCGGGGTGTTAAACACTTATTAGGCTGAGACAAAAACAAATCAAATTGCACTCACGTGCAGTAGGTAGGAGCTGGAGGGAGACAAACGTTTACACCAGGGCCAACAGGAAAGTCCAGAGAAAACTAAGAAAACAGGCATACTCTGTGTCCTGGGTCTACAAAGAGTCAGCATGACTTCCAGTCATCTAGCATTTTCAGAAGCTTTTATCCTTGTTTTTTTTCCAAAAACCTGTTATTCCTGTTATCCATTTGAAATATTTTTTTTTTCAGATCAAAGAGGCTGGCTTCTGGGGTAAAAACTTTGTCATAAGCGGGTCAGACTGTGGTCACATCTTCATTTGGGATCGACACACGACTGAGCATCTAATGCTCTTAGAAGCAGACAACCATGTAGTTAATTGTGTTCAACCACATCCATATGACCCAAGTAAGTTGTGTTTTTTTTGTTTTTTTTTTCCTGGCTGTCAGAATACAAATTTGAGTCTTAGACCCCTTTTTCGTAGTAACATATTGTGATAGATTTTGAGAGCTGCAGATGGCACTAAATTTATTAAAGCGTAAGTCAACTAAAAAAAAATAATAAGCACAACAGATATTCCTTATCTTCTGTGAGGTCTGTCCCTTGTGCTGCTTTGCCCCTGTTTAGCAGAAATCTGAAAAGGATGTTCCATGTGTCAACTCAAAGGTGCACTCAGTGGTCACATTTAACCACCCACAGGGGTAGGCAACCTGCGGCTCTCCAGCTGTTGCAGGACTACAAGTTCCATCATGCCTCTGCATGTCATAGCTGTAATTGTCAGTTTTGTAATGTTGCAATGCCTCATGGGAAATGTAGTTCCACAACATCTAGAAAGCCACAGGTTGCCTACCCCTGGTCCCCCCCCTCCCACGCACACACACACACACCTCCCCCGTTGGTCTGCATTAAAGTGATCCTAGTTTCTATATTCAGTGATCTCAGTTCTGCGCTCTGGAGCGGTTTGCGTTCACACTGAAGCAAGCCATAACAGACCAGAAGTGAGCTGTGAGAGTTACCTTTTCCAAGTGGTCCATGGCAACAGTTCTGAGCACTAGCACTACACAATTGAACAGGACCAAGGGTGTAACACTACCACTTTGCGTGCACCCTCAGGTCTGTTAATGCAAATAAACACACAACTATTTGCCTTCATGTCACTTTTTGTAGCATTTGTATTTTTACTTTGAAAAATAAAGTCTTTTTATCTGTATAGAAAATTCTCTGGAGTATTTAATACTGCTGTTTCTGCTTTAATGAGATTAGCGTGCATTTTGAATGTGGCGATATACCAGTTTATACTTCATACACTGGCATCACAAATATCTTGTTGTGGAGTGTCAATGGTTCTGACCGCGGTTTTACAGGTCACATCAAGTGACTAATCAAACGTTGCCAGGAGCTGTCCTGGTGAAATATTCTTTCCATGAATATTTGAAATATTAGGCAACTGAGGCCTGCTTCTTTTTCATAATGCTTATTTTTTCCAAAAAGTTGAAGCAGGTGCGGATTACTGCCCCACCACCTTGTGCATGTAAGTCAAATGCAGGAAATGGTCCTACATAACCATCCAAAGACATGCCATTGAATACATTTGCCATACTATTTTTAAAAGATCTTCCTATGTAAATCTTGATTTGTTAGAGTGTGAATTTGTTATATAGACAACTGTCACTTTGTTACCTGGCTTTTCCATGAAGCTGCCCCCATCATAGTTTGTGTTCCTGTCATGCAACCTCACTGTGTTCCTGTCATGCAACCTCACTGCATCTCCAACTACACCCACTATTAGTCCTTGTCTTTTTAAAAATTTAACCTTAAGCTTTTTGGTCATGCATATCTTCTGGGTCACAGGAGTACACTTATTTCTGCACTCCTGTGACCCAGATTTAGCTGACAGCTGGCTAAAGTCCACTGGTGGCTGACGTCACAGAGCTGGTCCAGGTGCTGCAGGATTCCTGACAATGTCGGGATTCACCCACATGCCTGATCGGCAGCTAGCCTCTCAGCACACTGCAGCCTGAGCAAGCCACTACTGCTCCCTCCTCATCCCAGCGCTACAGTGAGTGCTGGAGAGGCAAAGCACAGAACCAGTGACTGCTCAGTGAAGACTGAGAACTGAGGGATGAGTGGTTATGCTGCAGTCATCTAGGTGAGTATGTTTTTGTTTTTTTTCCCCCAATTCCACAGTTCTCCTTTAACCCCTTCATGCCTAAGGGTAAAACAAATCTAAATGCCTAAGCACAATTCTGCAACGTTGACGTGTTAGTAAAACCGTACATATCGTCACAACTACTTTGTACATCCAGGTGGATTATACCTTGTTTTTTTCAGGACAAATTGGGCTTTCATTTGGTGGTAAATGGTCATGGATAGCTCCTAATTTTTTTTTATTATTAAAGGAAAACTGGGCCAAAATAGTAAAAAAAATCATTTTTTTAAATTTAACTGTGTGTTTCTTGTTACGACCATAACCTACCACCAAAGAACAACCCAAAATACATTCTCCAGTTCTTGACGATTGCAGCGATACCATATATGTGTATGTTATTTGTTGTTTGTACCCGTAGTACAGCCCAGAAACAACAGTGCGCATTTTGTTTTTGTCTTTTTTTTTATTTTTTATTTTTACATAAAACACACTGTCACTGACACTGACATTAACACTAACTGACACTGATACCAATTTTTTTTTTAAATCCTGACCTTTGACCCTGACCTTTGCCCTTGACCCTGACCTTTGACCCTGACCTTGACCCAAACACTAACCCTGGTACTGAACTAGATCAAACCTTGATCTAGGTATTTTTCTTTATTTTTTAATATTTATTTATCTTTTTTTTTTTTTTTTACAAACTTTTTTTTTCTCTCTCTATGTCAGGAGTTCGAGAGATACAATGTATCTCTCTTCTCCATTCATAGAGAGAGAGAAAACAAAGGGGCCGGGCTGCACAGTGATTGATCACTGTGATAGCCAATCAGAGACTATCACAGCGATCACGTGACCCGGAATAGGGAGTCCCGGGTCCCGATCGTTAGAACGGGACCTGGGGCTCTCAGTGACACCGCGGTCTTGGTGCTGGGAGCGCGCCGAGCGGCGCGCTCCCAGCACAAAGACAGGTACGCAAATATGCGGCCCCACGGAAAAAAGCCCAGGTCCGTGAGGCCGCATATTTGTGTTACGTCGGCGTCAAGGGGTTAAAGAGGCTTCTTATGGATTCCATGAGTATGATAAATTAACTGTTATTTTCCCCCAGTTATTGGCAACATGAAAATCAGTCAAGTGTAAAGTCATTTCTAGCAGTTATGAAACTGGTAACACATCATGCTGTTAAATGAAGTAATTTCCTTGACATATATTATGTAAACATATGGATGTCATGTGTCTGCAACATCTAACTAAAATTCTGGATATAGTTTTAGCATCATCTGGAATAGACTACAATATCAAGATATGGTCACCACTAGAAGAAGACAAATCTTTCAACTGGGCACTTGCTGAAGAGGTGAGATGAGCTATTTAGGATCAGTTCACATCAGAATTGCACAGGAATGGAGTTTGCAGGCACTGCAGTGCAATTTTACAGCCCATTCATTTGAGTTCACCTCCACAAGTGTTGAGGGAATTTAAATGCACATGACAGCTAATGGTGGGAGTAGGGGTTTTAAAATGCCACTTAACACCAATGATTGTGGGATTGTTTTGGAGGGGGTTACATTACTACTGGCCGCCAATGATAGTGGGTTGGGGAGGGGGTGTTTAAAATGCCACTAAAACCAATAATTGTGGGACTGTTTTAGGATGGTTTAAAAGTGTTTCATGTTTAATAATGTCATCTAGCCATTGTACACAATGCAGTTGAATTCTTCAGCGAGCTTTCCACTAATGGAAGTCTTGCACATTGCTTCAGTGGGTGACTTTTAAGCGCTAAATGCACGTTAACCACCTCAATACCAGCATGTTTCTTCATCTCCAAAAATAGTAAAAATGAATTCCCCATGGGGTTTCCACTTTTCAAAAAAGGGTCATTTGTAATACCCTGGCATTTTTAATCAAGATTTTTTTATATCAAAAGTAGGGAAACGTTTTTTTTTTTTCTCTCAAAATGTTTAGTTTTTTTTTGTTTTTATATAGTACAAAATGTGGTTATTATATACCACTAAAAAGAAAGCTCTGTTTAAAAAATAGCATAAAATATATTGGGGTACACGATATTGTCAGTTACACTATTACAATTCTAAAAACTGGCCTGGAAAGGAAGGAGGTGTAACATGCTGGTAATGAGGTAGTCAAAGTAGAACTAAAGGCAGAATTTTTTTTTTATGTTTTGGATAGAGTAAAGGGTGCTATAATACCTGAATTTCTTTGCCATTTGTGTCCCATTGGGGAGATTTCCCTCCACTTCCTGTCCTAAGCTCAGAAAAGCTACCCCCACCCCCCCACCCCCACAATCGGCAGAAATAAAAACTCCATAAAAAAAATCATACTTGTGCTGCTTTTATTTTTAAGATATTAGTTCTTTTTTCTGGATGATATCACCCAGCCCCCTACAAAAGCCAAAAGACATGAAACCAGGCTGGTTGGTTAAAGCCATGTTTGTGCCATTTTACTGTCTATTCTGTTTCCTTTTATTTTTCAGTTATTATTGATTTAATAAAGGTCACCAAACCTCACCAAGCCCCCCTACAAGAGACAAAAGGCATAAAATCGGGCTAATTGGTTAGTGCCACATTTGTGCTGTTTAAATCTCAGTTATATCATTTTATGTTTTCCGGTTTCGTGTTTTTTGGCTGTTGTAGGAGGGCTGGGTGATATCATCTGGGGAAAAGTTGCTAGACTCTTAAATAATATCAGCACAATTAAAAAATTTTACGACATACAACCGCACAAACCTAGCACTAAAGAAACACACTGGAGTCTTTATTTGTACTGATTGTAGGGGATAAGCTTCACTGAGTTCCTGTCCCATAGCCTAAATGGTGAGGTGAAGGGAGTCCCTTGTTACCAGGGTCACCAGAACTAGTGCCCCCAGTGGAAGATTTACATTCTTTTTTTGTTCTGGTGAGAACCCAACATTTGCAATTTCTATTCACTTTCATGATCAGTGATAATGGTAAACAGGACAAATAGAGACAGCTGGTCTCCCTAACAGGGACATAGGCATCAATATAAACCTGACAGGTGTTCTAATCCATCTCCAGTCCATCCAAAACCAGAAAAAAGGCTTTCCTTGAAGTTAGAATTTAGGAATAATTCAAACTTTTTATAATTTTCAAAGCAAAATATTCATAGACAAAATAGACTAAAAGTACACTTCAGTAAACCAGTAATGGAAAATGTGTACTGCTCAAGCTACAAGGGAAAGCAGTCCTGTGTCCATCAATGAGTGCAGGCCAGGAGAGGAGCTTGTCTTAGCTCCAAGCAACTGTTAAGAAAAGGATGGATCCCATGAAGCAGCACATCTATGCAGACCCACTGGTATTGGAATGAATGGCAATGGCAGTCCCATCCTGGGATCCCACAGTTCCAGCGCGTTTCATTATTAAGCTCTGGAGAACAGAGTAAAACGTGTTGGGGCATGGCCTGGCAGGAGCCCAGGTTGAGACTGCCATACATTCCAATACCAGCGGGTCTGCAAAGTTATGCGGCTTCATGGGATCTACACTTTGCTTTACACTTCTCCAGTACCCATATCACAGGTGAGCACCTGTGAGCAGCATAAATTATTGTATATTACCAGGAACTCATTAGTTGTGATTGAACGTGTATTTAGATCACATTGGCAAATCAAAATGGTTCTGTTTGTGTGCCACTCAATGCCAAGATTAAACTGGACTTTATTTTTTTTTTTATTATGCAGTCCTTGTTCATTGAAATATCTTGTACTGCAAGGCTCGAACCCAAAACAGTGTTACTTGTACACAAATACATGTCCTATTACACATGTGTTTGTGCACTATGTGCTCCTTGCCTTGCGAGGCTACTGCCCACTGGAAGAATAAGACAGACATTCCACAGTTTCTTTTTTATCATCTTTCATCGTTTTTCATGGGTTCCGTACTGTATTCTCACTATTTGTTAAATATGTTCTACCTTTTGTCAATATTTCAGATTATGTCAAGGAATGAATTGATGCTGGAAGAAACACGCAACACCATAACTGTGCCTGCCTCTTTTATGCTACGAATGTTGGCATCGCTTAATCATATCAGAGCAGGTAAGATGCGCAGAATTTTAAACAGAGTGTAAGCTCCTGGGATATTCTCCTCATTCTTAATTTAGCGCCTAATGAGCCACTAACCTTAAAGTGGTTCTGGACCCAAAAAATCTTTTGTAAGACAATCTAAAAATGTGCACTTTTACTGATAGAAATGCAAGGGAGTATACATAAAGCCTAACTTAATGTTTACATTTAAATAGGGCCAAGTTGGTGTCCTGCTTTTTTTTCAGCCACCGACCAGCTTTCTTGTAAAATTGATCATGGCAGGCCACCCAATCACTTTTTACTTTTCTGAAGGTTCCCACCCTCTGCTACCCACAATTGTTCATGGGCTCTCCTGTTCCACCAAGAACTGGAGACCACTGTAATTGGTCCGTTGGGTGACTGCACCACACATAAAAGGTGAGGTGCTGCGAGCCCTAATTATTGATTAAAAACCTGTACAGGTTATCAGTTTAGAGTTAAAGTGTCAACTATGGGCTGAAGTTTGGGGTACTGAAGTTTGTTGCAATTTCATGCGCCATTTTAAATTTTGACATATTTGATATCTTTTTACTTGATGCAACATCGTCTTTTTTATATTTTACCAAAAATTGAGTAATATTTTGTTAGTATGCACCAAAGTTAATTTCAGTGTATTTCTTCCTGAAAATTTGTGTGTGATAAACAGCTGCGCAAATGTGGTGTGGCATAAAAAATTGTAACTGCCAGAAAATATTTTGCGTGGCGGTTTTTAGTAATTTTCTAGGAAAAAATGCAGATTTTAATGTGTGCAAAAATATTAACCACTTTCATAAGCCCCAAAAAGGGCCCCAGGGGGTCTTAAACCAATATACAGTTAGGTCAATATATATTTGGACACAGGCACAATTTTAGATTTTTTCAGGTATTTACCAAAGCATATTCAAGCTATAGCTATATAATGGATATGGGCTGAAATTGTACACTCTCAGGTTTAATTTGAGGGTATGTACATCCAAATTGGAGGAAGGGTTTAGGAATTCCAGCTCTTAAGAGTAGCCACCCCCCTTTTTAAAGGGACCAAAAATAAATGGACAATTGAATCAAAAGCTGTTTTAATGGCCAGATGTGGGCTACTCCTTCGTTATTTCTTCATCAATTAAGCAAGTAAAAGGTCTGGAGTTTATTCTAAGTGTGGTATTTGCATTTGGAATCTATTGCTGTGAACCTACATCATGCGTTCAAAGGAGCCTTCAAAAATGAAACAAATCTATCAGAGAGATAGCAGCAACATTAGGAGTGGCCAAATGAACGGTTTGGTACATTCTGAGGAAAGAAGAACGCACTGGTGAGCTCAGCAACATAAAAAGGCATGGATGTCCACAGAAGACAACAGTAGTGGATGATTGCAGGATCCTCTCTATGGTAAAGAAAAAAACTATTCACAACATCCAGACAAGTGAAGACCACTCTCCAGGAGGTGAGCGTATCATTGTCAAAGTCTACAATCAAGAGAAGACTTCACGAGAGCAAATACAGAGGGTTCACCACAAGGTGCAAACCATTCATAACCCTGAAGAATAAAAAAGCCAGATTAGACTTTGCCAAAAAACATCTAAAAAAAAGCCAGACCATTTCTGGAAAAGCATTCTTTGGAAGGATGAAACTAAGATTAATCTGCACCTGAATGATGGGAAGACAAACGTGTAGAGAAGGCTTGAAACCGCTCATGATCCATAGCACACGTCATCTGTAAAACATGGTGGAGGCAGTGAGATGGCATGGGCATACATGGCTTCCAGTGGCACTGGGTCATTGGCATTTTATTGATTATGTGACAGAAGCAGCCAGATGAATTCTGCAGTGTTTAGAGATATACTGTCAGCCCACATTCAGCCAAATGCAGCACAGTTTATTGGACGGTTCTTCACAGTACAGATGGACAATAATCTAAAACACACTGCAAAAGCAACCCAGGAGCTTTTGAAGGAAAAGTGGAATATTCTGCAATGGTCGAGTCAATCACATGATCGCAACCCAATTGAGCATGCATTTCACCTGCTGAAGGAAAAACTAAAGGCAGAAAGACCCACAAACAAAGAACTGAAGACAGCTGCAGTTAGAGCCTAGCCAAGCATCAGAAAGCAGGAAAGCCAGTCTTTGGTAATGTCCATGGGTTCCAGACTTCAGGCAGTTATTGCCAGTAAAGGATACTCAACAAAATATTAAAAATGAACGTTATTTATGATTATATTCATTTGTCCAATTACATTTGAGCCCCTGAAAATGGAGGGACTGTGTATAATAATGGTTGCAGTTCCTAAAATTTTTACTTGATATTTATGTTCAACCCATTGAATTAAAGCTGAAAGTCTGCACTTCAAATTCATTTGGATTGTTTTGTTTTAATTTATTCTGGTGGCATACAGAGCCAAAAGTATGAAAATAGTGCCCAATTTATATTATAAAATTATGTAAATTGTGTCCAAATATATAATTGTATACCAGTGTTTGTGTGACTAGAGTTCAGCTTTGTTTTCCTATTTTCATGTCCGTAATAAAAAAACCTTTTATTGAAGCTTTATATTTTAGTTTTCCCCACAAATATCAGATCTTTATCTAAATGAAAGGCCTTAACCCCCTAGTGCCCAACACATGACCTGCCCGGCTTATTATGTGTGACCTGTTGTGTGCTGGCTGGGGTGGGTCCACCCCCTTTTGGGGACCAGAGGGAATCAGAATGATTGCAGGGTGTTGGGCGCTGAAACTTTCTCTGTTCCAGCACCTGGAACTGAAATAAAAACTCTGTCCATCCAACAGTACAGGTAAAGATTAGGTCTTAAAGGAGAAGTTCAGCAAAGCTCTTTTGGCTGTACTTCTCCTGTGGATCACAGGAGTATAGTTAGTTCTGCACTCCTGTGACTTGTTTTCAGCTGACAGCGGACTGAAGTCCACTGTCTGTCGATGTAACTCAGCCTGTCCAGGCTGACTTCAAAGTCAGGATCCACCCCAGAGTTTGGTGCGACACCTGACTCAGCCTCTCTGCAAACCGCTGAAAGCCTGAGCCAGCTGCTCCCTCCCCCTCCACAGCCCAGAGCTTCTGTGAACACTGGGGAGCTGAGCAGACAGCGGTGACTGACAATCCTGTTCTCTGCTCAGAACAGCTGTGAGAACTCCCCGATCATGTGATCACGTAGTTCTCACCATTAGAGCTGGCAGGGGACAGATGCAGCATTGGAGCAATAGGTAAATATAAATAGGGGGAAAAAAGCCCTACTTCTCTTTTAAACAGTAAAATCAAACATGCTTTGTTTCTAGGGTTATTATTTCATCCACTGATACTAATGCTGGGAATTACTATTGTGTCCACCTGCGCCAATGCTGGGGGTTACTATTGTATTCAATTCAACGATGCCACTGCTGGGGGCTTTAAGCGTGTCCATTGACTGCAATGCTGGGAGTGTTTATATTACTCCCACTTTCTCTTCAGTGTGCGTTGCGGTATGGTGCAAATAATGTATCAGTACTGAAGTTTTCAGGCTTTGAGGTGTGTTGCTGCCCATTTATTTGAATGAACTGTCTGACATGATGTAATGCACAAAAATGTGCTCTTGTTGTGTGGCCCTCTAAAAGTGTCAGGGGACCACACTGGAGGTCCTCCTATAATTTTTAGGTTGACCCCCACTGCCTACATTTTTCATAGTCTTAGAAATAACAACTGCAACACGAAGACTTTTAAAATATAGTATGATTTCATTACTTTCCTACTCTTGTTTTCTTAGATCGATCTGAACAAAGTGCAGAAGGTCAAGAAAACTCAAATGAAGATGAGTGATGCAACCCCATGTATATGAATGTGCTGTAACTTGTATATTGTACTGTATTTACATATGACAAAATGCCTCAATAATATTTTGGTTTAGACTAATGTTTAATGATAAGTATGGGTTAAAAAAATGTAATGCGTTGTAAGTTATTTCACAGTTGTTTTGACTTTTGAACAAAATGAATGGTGACTCTCGCATTGTGTGCTACAGTTGGGAGGAAATCCTATTTACTAATTTATAAAGCAAAAAAACTTTGTAAGAATGAGTTAATGGATAATGGGTTGTATGATTAAACATTTGTGTTGTATAAGCACTTGGCAGGTTGGAGAACGCATCTGAAAGTATTTGTGTATTTTATATGCTATGGGCAAGTGTGTGGTTTATGTTTTCGTAGGTACCAAATTTATGCAGCTTTCCTATGAAGAAAAAAAATAAAATAAAATGAAGAACCTGTAGAATAATGGCTCTAATGCCTGATGTCAAAATAGAGAACTGAGTTGCAGGTCATGTGATAACAGGTGGGAATGTACTGTGGTCTAATTTCTATGTAAGCCATGTTTCTCTATCATCTCTGCATCTTCTTCCTACATCGATGACTTGCACTATTGCATTTTTTAAAGCATTAACAGTGCATGCACAATTTTGCAATACCAAATATATTTTGTCAGGGAAAAGGAAATGTGACATTTCAATAAAACCCCATTCTAAAATGTCATTTATCGTTTGCTGGTATGTAACTATGATATCTGTAGGTTGTTGTGATTGCTTCAAATGTTTGTCACATAATATATATGAAATGTGATTGATCACTTTTGTGGCTCAGTTTGTGTATCTAAAGCCAAAATGTTTTTTATTTGGTGAGGGGGTTGAACCAGTCAGGTCTTTATTGCTATGTGTGACCCAATTATGGAGATTTACTCTTCTTTTCATGTGACCATTGTCCTCAGGACTGAATGTACAAGAAAATTTAAAAAAATTGAGCTGTCACTGGATCAAGATCATAAAACAAATCTTCCAATGGGAACGCTTGTTCCAGACACAGCTGTCTCAACAGTTATTTGCTTCGCTTTGTAAAGATTACCCTTCACTTCCTTTTGTCTTCAGGACAAAAAGTGCAGCTAGGCTTCTTGAATGGGCCACATTCCCTACCCTATCCAAATGGAAAAAAAAAAACATTTTGGTTTTAGATAGACTTTAAATGAGGATTAGCAAGAAACCTAGAAATTTCAAATTTTTATTATAGGTATCATCTGACAAACCGTAAGAAGTTCTACAGTAGATATAAAAAGTCTACACACCCCTGGTAAAATGCTAGGTTTCTGTGATGTAAAAAAATGAGACAAAGAGAAATAATTTCAGAACATTTTCCACCTTTTAATGTGACCTATAAACTGTATAACCCAATTGAAAAACAAACTGAAATCTTTTAGGGGGTTGGGGAAATAAACATTAAAAAACTAGAATAATGTGGTTGCATAAGTGTGCACACCCTCTTATAACTGGGGATGTAGCTGTGTTCAGAATTAAGCAATCACATTCAAAATCAAGTTAAATAGGAGTCAGTACACACCTGCCATCATTTTAAAGTGCCCTCTTATTAACCTCAAATAAAGTTCAGGTGTTCTAGTAGGTCTTTCCAGACATTCTTAGTCACATCCTACAGCAAAAGCTATGGTTCACAGAGAGCTTCCAAAGCATCAGAGGGATCTCACTGTTAAAAGGAATCAGTCAGGAGAAGGGTACAAAAGAATTTCCACGGCATTAAATATACCATGGAACACAGTGAAGACAGCCATCATCAAGTGGAGAAAATATGGAGCAACAGTGACATTACCAAGAACTGGACATCCCTCCAAAATTGATGAAAAGACTAGAAGAAAACTGGTCCTGGAGGCTGCCAAGATGCCTACAGCAACATTAAAAGAGCTGCAGGAATATCTGGCAAGTACTGGCTGTGTGGCACATGTGACAACAATCTCCCGTATTCTTCATTTGTCTGTGCTATGGAGTAGAGTGGCAAGACGGAAGCCTTTTCTTAGGAAGAAAAACAACCAAGCTCTGCTAAATTTTGCAAAAACACATCTGAAGTCTCCCAAAGGCATGTGGCAAAATGTTTTTTATGGTCTGATGCAACCATGGTTGAACTTTTTAGCCATAATTCTAAAAGATATACAGTGAAGAAAATAAGTATTTGATCCCCTGCTGATTTTTAATGTTTGCCCACTCACAAAGAAATGATCAGTCTAAAAATCGAACGGTAGGTGTATTGTAACACAGGGACAGAATAGCAACAAAAAATTCAAAAGAAATGCATGTATAACAAATTATGCACAGATTTGCATGTTCATGAGGGAAATAAGCATTTTATCCCCTTCACAAAACATGACTTAGTACTTGGTGGCAAATCCCTTGTTTGCAATCACAGAGATCAGACGTTTCCTGTAGTTGGCCACCAGGTTTGCACACATCTAAGGAGGGATTTTGGCCCACTCCTCTTTGCAGATCCTCTCCAAGTCATTAAGGTTTGGTGGCTGATGTTTGGCAACTCGAACTTCCAGCTCCCTCCACAGATTTTCAACTGGATTAAGGTCTGGAGACTGGCTAGGCCACTCCAGGACCTTAATGTGCTTCTTCTTGAGCCACTCCTTTGTTGCCTTAGCCATGTGTTTTGGGTCATTGTCATGCTAGAACACCCATTTTCAATGCCCTGGCTGAGGGAAGACCTCAGCCAAGATTTGACGGTACAGTGCCCCGTCCATTGTCCCTTTGATACGGTGCAGTTGTCCTGTCCCCTTAGCAGAAAAACACCCCCAAAGCAGAATGTTTCTACTACCATGTTTGACAGTTGGGATGATGTTCTTGGAGTCATAGGCAGCATTCCTCCTCCTCCAAACACGGCAAGTTGAGTCGATGACAAAGCTCGATTTTGGTCTCATCTGACCACAACACTTTCAACCAATCCTCTTCTGCATCATTCAGATGTTCAGTGGCAAACTTCAGACTGGCCTGGACATGTGCTTTCTTGAGCAGAGGGACCTTGCAGGCACTGCAGGATTTCAATCCTTGTCGGCATAGTGTTACCAATTGTTTTCTTGGTGACACTGGTCCACGCTGCCTGGAGATCATTGAAAAGATCCTCACGTGTAGTTCTGAGATGATTCCTCGCTGTTCTCATGATCATTGACATTCCACAAGGTGAGATCTTGCATGGTGCACCAGACCTAGGGAGACTGACAGTTGTTTTGTGTGTCTTCCATTTGTGAATGATTGCACCAACTGTTGTCACCTTCTCACCAAGCTGCTTGGCAACAGTTTGTTAGCCCAGTCCAGCCTTGTGTAGGTCTACAATCTTGTCCCTGACATCCTTGGACAGCTCTTTGGTCTTTGCCATGGTGGAGAGTTTGGAATCTGATTGTTTGATTGCTTCTGTGGACAGGTGTCTTTTATACAGGTAACAAAATGAGATTAGCAGCACTCCCTTTAAGAGACTGCTTCTAATCCTAGCTTGTTACCTGTATGAAAGACACCTGGTAGCCAGAAATCCTGCTGAATGATAGGGGATCAAATATTTATTTCCCTCATGAACATGCAAATCAGTGCATAATTTGTTAGACATGCATTTCTTTTGAATTTTTTGTTGCTTTTCTGTCTCTCAGTGTTACAATACACCCACCATTCGATGTTTAGACTGATCATTTCTTTGTGAGTGGGCAAACATTCAAAATCCGCAGGGGATCAAATACTTATTTCCTTCACTGTATGTTTGGTGCAAAAACACTGCACATCACCAAAAGAATACCATACCCACAGTGAAGCATGGTGGTGGCAGTATCATGCTTTGGGGCTATTTTTCCTCAGCTGGAACTGAGGTCTTAGTCAAGGTAGAGGGAATTTTGAACAGTGCCAAATACCAGTCAATATTGGCACAAAACCTTCAGGCTTCTGTTAGAAAGCTGATTAAGAGGAACTTCATCTTTCAGCATCACAATGACCCAAAGCAAACATCCAAATCAACAAAGGAATGGCTTCAACAAAAGATAATTAAAGTTTTGGAATGGGCCAGCAAGAGCCCAGACCTGAATCCGATCGAAAATTTGTGGGGTGATCAGAAGAGGGCTGTGCACAGGAGATGCCCTCACAATCTGACAGATTTGAGTGTTTTCGCAAGGAAGAGTAGGCAAATACTGCCAAGTCAAGATGTCCCATGCTGATAAGACTCATACCCAAAAAGACTGAGTGCTATCATAAAATCAAAAGGTGTGTCAACAAAGTATTATTTTAAGGGTGTGCACACTTGTGCAACCATATTATTTTAGTTTTTTATTTTTACTTCCCTCCACCTAAAAGATTTCAGTTTGTTGTTCAACCAAGTTGTACAGTTTATAGGTTATATTAAAGGTGGAAAAAGTTCTGAAATATATTTTAGCTTTGTCTCATTTTTTTTACATCACAGAAACCTGACATTTTAACAGGGGTGTGTAGACTTTTTATATCCATTGTAGTTGCATTGAAATGGAACCACAAAAATACTGTGAAAAAAGGAAAACTCCAGATGGCTGCACACCAGCGATCCACTATATTGTAAGTTAAAAATCCAACATAACAGGAGATAACAAACACAGCTAGGGATAAAAAGGTAAACGCATTTCACGCTCCCAGTAACGCTTATTCATTATCAGAGGTAATGATTTTTATCGTGGTAATGGATTTTTAACGGACAATGAAGTGGATTGTGTGTGTGTGTGCAGCCATTCGGAGTTTTCATTGTTTCCTATCGTGCAGCATGCGAGCTGAGCTAGTGCCCGATGTTGTGTATGTAATTAGTCTGTGCACTCTCCTAGGTGCAGCAGTGCATTTATACAAAAATACTACGATTTCCACGTGGCATTTCAGTAAAATCTGTAGCTGCAGTTCTCAAGACAGAGTGCTTCTGAACAGACAAAACACAGTGGGCAAAAAAATATTTAGTTCTCCCACTTAAAAAGATGAGAGAGGCCTGTAATTGGCATCATAGGTAGACCTCAACTATGAGAGACAAAATGAGAAAAAAAATCCAGACAATCACATTGGCTGATTTGGAAAAAATGTATTTGCAAATTATGGTGGAAAATAAGTATTTGGTCACCTACAAACAAGCAAGATTTCTGGCTCTCACAGACCTGTACCTTCTTCTTTAAGAGGCTCCTCTGTCCTGCACTCATTACCTGGATCAATGGCACCTGTTTGAACTTATCAGTATAAAAGACACCTGTCCACAACCTCAAACAGTCAAATTCCAAACTCCACTATGGTGAAGACCGAAGAGCTGTTGAAGGACACCAGAAACAAAATTGTATACCTGCACCAGGCTGGGAAGACTGAATCTGCAATAGGCAAGCAGCTTGGTGTGAACAAATCAACTGTGGGAGCAATAATTAGAAAATGGAAGACATACAAGACCACTGATAATCTCCCTCGATCTGGGGCTCCACGCAAGATATCATCCCGTGGGGTCAAAATGATCACAAGAACGGTAAGCAAAAATCCCAGGATCACAAGGGGGGACCTAGTGAATGACCTGCAGGGAGCTGGGACCAACGTAACAAAGGCTACCATCAGTAACACACTACGTCGCCAGGGACTCAGGTCCTGCAGTGCCAGACGTGTCCCCCTGCTTAAGCCAGTACATGTCCGGGCCCGTCTGAAGTTTGCTAGAGAGCATTTGGATGATCCAGAAGAGGATTGGGAGAATGTCATATGGTCAGATGAAACCAAAATAGAACTGTTTGGTAGAAACACAACTCGTCGTGTTTGGAGGAGAGAGAATGCTGAGTTGCATCCAAAGAACACCATACCTACTGTGAAGCACGGGGGTGGCAACATCATGCTTTGGGGCTGTTTCTCCGCAAAGGGACCAGGACGACTGATCCATGTACAGGACAGAATGAATGGGGCCATGTATCGTGAGATTTTGAGTGCAAACCTCCTTCCATCAGCAAGGGCATTGAAGATGAAACGTGGCTGGGTCTTCCAACATGACAATGATCCCAAACATACCGCCCAGGTAACGAAGGAGTGGCTTCCTAAGAAGCATTTCAAGGTCCTGGAGTGGCTTAGCCAGTCTCCAAATCTCAACCCCATAGAAAACCTTTGGAGGGAGTTGAAAGTCCGTGTTGCCCAGCGACAGCCCCAAAACATCACTGCTCTAGAGGAGATCTGCATGGAGGAATGGGCCAACATACCAGCAACAGTGTTTGCCAACCTTGTGAAGACTTACAGGAAGCGTTTGACCTCTGTCATTGCCAACAACGGATATATAACAAAGTATTGAGATGAACTTTTGATATTGACCAAATACTTATTTTCCACCATAATTTGCAAATAAATTCTTTCCAAATCAGCCAATGTGATTGTCTGGATTTTTTTTCTCATTTTGTCTCTCATAGTTGAGGTCTACCTATGATGCCAATTACAGGCCTCTCTCATCTTTTTAAGTGGGAGAACTTGCACAATTGGTGGCTGATTAAATACTTTTTTGCCCCACTGTATTTTTGGAAATTCCAATTAACTGCTTACCGACCGGCCCATGCTGTTATACTGCCAGCCAGCAGCTCTCTTGCACTAGATCACGTACATGTTCGTGACAAACTGAAGTGCTTATTGCACTTCTGGTATTTTCGGTTAGGGGGCACGCGCCCGCCACCCTGGCTGTGTTGTCATTCGCTACAGCACAAGCTGATCAGTGAGTCCCAGCCAGTGATTTATGGCCAGGACCCGCTGAGCAAATGAGAAGGGAGCCCTGTGTTGGTAAATAACAAAGGGCTCTCTACAGACAGCAGTGATGTGCTATTCTTCTTTTCTTTTTTTTTTTTTTTTTTTGCAAAGCAAACATTGTTAGGCACACCATTAACCCTATGATTGCCTCTAAATATTAGCCCCTTCCCAGCCAGTGTCATAAGTACAGTGATAGTGTATGTTATTATATTTGATCACTGTGTTAGTGTCACTGGAGATGTCAGTATCAGATTGCGTTCTGCACTATCCCGTCCCACTATAAGTCGCTGATCACCACCATTACTAGTTTAAAAAAAATAAATAAAAATTCCAGTATATATCCCATCGTTTGTAGACCATATAATTTTCACGCAAACCAATTAATGTACATTTATTAGGATGTTTATTAACCACTTGCCCTCCAGAGGATTTACCCCCCTTAATGACTAGGCCTCTTTTTTGCTACTCGGCACTGCACTAATTCAACTGATGCTGCAGTGCTGGTATGTAAAAGACCAAGGATGTACTAGGCCGCTGGTGCTCGCCAGTTCACCAAAAGGTAGCGTGGCACTAGTACTGGCGCTCTGCTGCATATGAGAGTCATCAAAATTTTCCGGCAAGTGCTAACAGAGATCAGGCCTGATTCTGCTAACACTGTGTTTTTTTGTGCAATGTATCAAGTAACAGTGACCCTCTGACACTGCACTTGCTGGGGGAGAAAGGGGGTAAGCGTAGGGGCTAAATGAAGGTGCTGCCAGGTGCCGGGGCTGATCCCACTAACGCTGCATTTTGGGGACGCTATACTAATGTGAACGCTGGTATAGTGCTGATCTGACCAAAGATATTGATCTGTTCAGACACTATACTAGCTATGGAGGTTTATTGTGTATGAGCGTATTCCTGGCAATCAAGGGGTTAAATGTGATTACTGGTGTACTGACAGGCAATCAGACGCTATCTGGGAGGGGAGTGAAAACCACGGGAGCGCGTATCACGTGTGTATATATATGTGTGTGTGTGTGTGTGTATATATGTGTTTTTGCACACCCGTGCTGCCCTGTAGCAGTATTTCTGCTATAGGGAGGTCAGGAAGCCGTTTGTGTTATGGCGCTGCGTTACTTTTAACTGACAATTGCGCGGTCATGCAACACTGCACCCAAATTAAATTTACGTCCTTTTTCCCCACGAATTGAGCTTTCTTTCGGTGGTATTTGATCACCTGTGCATTTTTTTTTTTTGCGTTATAAAAAAAAGACTGACAATTTTGAGAAAAAACATATTTTGGACTTTTTTCTATAAAACATGTCCAGTAAAAAAAAATAAAAAAATTTAATTTCGTCATAAATTTTGGCCAAAATGTATTCTGCTATAGATGCTGGATTTTTTTCTCTTTATATACTAATAGTAGCAATCAGCGACTTATGGCGGGACTGCTGCGGACATTCCTACACTGGGGGTGAACTGACATGGGGTCAATGACATCCCCAGTGACACCAATACAGTGATCAGTGCAAAAACAAAAGCACTGACACTATTAATAGCATTAATTAATCTTCCCCAGTGCCATTAAGGAAGAAGGGGTTAACATTAAAAGACAATCAAAGGGTTAACTGTGTGAGGGAAGTGTTTTACTAGAGGGTAGGGGTGTACTTCATTGTTACACACTATTCCGGAAAGTTGAACTCAGCAATCCAGAACAGTGTGCTGAAAACTGACAGGGAGGAGAGCTCCATTGAAAACAATGCAGGTGTGCTCCCTCTCAGTGTTTGCTGGCAATTGCCGGGCTCCGGTGGGTAATCACCTGCCGGGACCCGGTGATTGATGGCCGTGATCGGTGCCGCGGGTAGAGTTGTCACTCGCACCCCCTACCCCGCAAACAGGATGATGTTTATAAATGTGATCCTGCGCACAGGGGCCACTTTGCTGCAGTATATGTACTGTGGGCGGTCCCCTAGTGGTTAACAGACATGTAGCAGAATACATTAAGGCTTAGATTTATGAAGAAATTACATTTTTTTTCTTTATTGGATATATTTTATAACAGAATTTTTTTTAAAATGTTTATTTCATTTATATAATAAATAAAAAAAACCCAGTGGTGATCAAAAGAGAGTTCTATTTGTGTGTGAAAATTCTATAAATGTCATTTAGGTGCAGTGTTGCGTGACTGTGGAATTACCAGTTAAAGCAGCGCAGTGCTAAATGGCAAAAAAAATGGCTTGGTCAAGAAAAGGGTTAAATCTTCTGGAGCTTACATGATTAAAATACCTTATACATCATCCAATTCTTTGGAGCCTATATATTCCCTCTTCCAGGTGCAAAAAAAAAAAAAAAAAAAGTAAATCTTTGTACTGGCTATACAAATATTGTTGGCATACCTTCCATCTGTTACCTAAAGTACACCTTTGGCATCCTATACTACACAGAAATAGGTGATCTAGCTAGATGTGTAGGTTCTTCCTACAGATGTCTTTATAAAATAGATCTGAACTAGATTAATTGTTGAATCAGCTTGGCTTAGTTCTGATTTGTGGCCCCACTGTGTTTAAAAAGAAAAACAAAAAAAATACCTTTTAATCTCCACGAATGAAGGCTACAGCCTGATTGTCAAGTTCTGGGAGGGTGTCATATGACGTCCTTTCAGAACGCACCCTCCCATGTGCTGTCTGTGATCGCTGTGTCCTACGGATACAGCTTATCACATGATGAGGTAAAAGGCCAATCACAGCAGCCTTTTACCACATGATCAGTTGTGTCCAATGACACAACAGATCACTGAGTAAATGCAGTTGCTGGTTATCGGCAGTACTTTGCTCAAGCTGTCACAGCGTGAGGAAAATACTGCCGATAATCGGCAAGTGTCACAGAGGACATCCACACTGATAATCAATGCCACCCACTAGTGATCAGTGCGCAGTAGTTGTGCCAGTCATTGCCCATCATTGCTGCATATCCGTGCCACCTCATACGTGCTGGCTATCCATGCTGCCTCATCAACGCACATCAGTGAAGGAGAAAAATTACCTGTATGCAAAATTTTATAATAGAAACAAAGAAATTTATTTTTTTTTTTGCTTATTTTTTTTGTTTATAGTGCAAAAAATAAAACACCCAGTGGCGATTAAATACCACCAAAAGAAAGCTGTATTTGTGTGAAAAAAATTTCATATGGGTACAGTCTTCCATGACCATGCAATTGTCATTCAAAATGTCAGAGAGCTGAAAGCTGAAAATTGGCCTGGGCACGAAGGTGGTAAAAGTGCTCAGTAGACAAGTGGTTTAATCATCTTTGTTTATACTGGCTGTCAGCTCCGCCCCAGGCTGAAGCTCAATAAGTTGGAATTTCCATGGAGACGCTCAGCCAAAGGACATTTTGAGACTGCAACATTAGTAAAGTATGCCTTTCATGTGGTACTGTGAAAAGTGTGGCAGTCTGGAAGTGCTGAAAGTGTTACTAAACCCACAACAGTAAAATCAGTCTCTATATGCAGTAAAGCATGCTTGTTATACTCACTATGGAACCTAAGGGGTTACTCCTCTGCATAAAAAAGGCTGTTTGATCCTTTCTTCTCTGCCCTTCCTCTTGTTGAAATGACCACCTGATACAGACTGAACCCATGGTCACATGCTCAGTTTGGTGTGTATTGCTAGAGGTTTTTTTTTTTTTTCTTGGCATGGTTCATGCGATCAGCACTATCCAGACAGAGGGTCACTGATTTCACATCCTCTTAAAGCAAAAAAGAAAACTCATACAAGCTTTATCCAGTGCTCTTCTGAAGTCACAAGACCGCTCTAACTGCTGATGAGAAAAGGTATTTACGGCTGCATGCGCGGAGCGGACCAAGATGGCTGCGATTTGATTCAGCTCTGCTCATCCAGGACACTCCGTTTCCTCTCCCTCCGGCTTGAAAGCACCCATCAGGTCCACGCTGGTCTCTACAGGTGTCGGAAGGTAGGTGTGGGGGTGCGATTGGTGGCCATGGCTCCTCCTGATCTGGTTAGGTCTAAGCAGCAGACCGATCTTAAACCACAGCGCCGGTCCCCCTTCCAAGACGGTGCCGGCCCCCCCTGCCGATAAGACCAAGAGGCAGTCACTAGGAGACTCCTAGGTTCTGTTGGGTAAGATTCGAGGGATTGTTTGGGAGGAACTTTGTGAGATCTCCCACAAATTATCAGCAGATTTACTCAAAGAACTTAGGACTTCCAACTGGTTGGAACGGGCTGACCTGCATGTTCTTTTACTGTTGGTTTGTTTTTTCTTTTTGCTGTCCCAGTGGCCTCTTTTTGAAAATTTGGCAGACCTTTCTCTTTGATTTTATGTACGAGCTGGGTGCGTGGGGGAGGGCGTGGTGGTTTGCTGAGGTTTTGTTTTTCTGTGGGTTTTTTTTTTTCCTTTTCCCTGCTCAGGTCAAATCCCTCAATTGGGTTGGTTCGGGTGATGCTATGTTGGTTTATTTGTTTGGGGAGCCTCTAAGTTGATGGTCACATTGTGCCCAATTTGGTATGGTTTGGTTGACGTTTGGCCCCCCCGATGGCGTGCTTCCTTGGGTGAGACGGTAGGCTCGCTGTCTGTCTGGAAGCATAGTTAGTTCTCTACCTCTGTTGTTACGCCAACTCCTGGGAGCGGGCAACTCCTCCCGTTCATTGCTGAGATATGGGGTATTATCCCACCCACTCATCTGCACACTGTTTGCTATATGTGTTTGTGAATGGGCGCTATGGTTTGACCCCTTGCTCACTTTGTCTCCCTTTGACATGATGTTGCAATTG
This sequence comes from Staurois parvus, assembly GCF_062004578.1. Taxonomy (NCBI): domain Eukaryota; kingdom Metazoa; phylum Chordata; class Amphibia; order Anura; family Ranidae; genus Staurois; species Staurois parvus. The sequence continues at coordinate 2,865,889 of NW_028318930.1, forward strand.
TTACTATGTTATTGTGTCTCCCTGTTTCACCTTCATATGCCTGGTTTCCATGTATGTGACTGTCTTCCTCTTCTTTTGAGGGTTCTATATATAGTTTGATATGTGCGGGGAGAGGGTGTGTGTGTCCGGGGTGCTACATGCCACCCTCTTTAGTTCCCTGATGTACGGTTATGGTTACGGGTACGGTTTTATGTGCCCCATGGGTTCCATTGGATGCACGTAGTGCATTGCTCTTGCTCTTTCCAGCATTCTATGGGTGTTTCCGTTTTCTTATTTATGGCACTCCCATTAGTTTACGGAGTTCTTTCTCTTCTTTTCTGGTTCCCTCCATCTTAGTGGTAACCCTTTTCTTAGCTTTCTTTTTTCTGCTTGACTTGGGGGGATGCTTTTTTGGGGCACCCCCATGGTCGAGTAATTTTTGTCTGTTGTCATGACTCTCACTTGGTTGTCACTTAATGTTCAAGGTTTTAACTCACCGCAGAAACGGACTAAAGTTTTTAAGTATCTTCACTCCTCCAAAATCGATATAGTGTGTCTGCAGGAGACTCACCTGACCTCCTCTTATAATCCCCGTTTTTTAGATGGTCATTATGCTGAGGTCTTTTTCGCCTCAGCCCCAGTTAAGAAGAGGGGGGAACTCTTAGCAATTTGTAAATCCTTGCCTTTTCAAGAGCATAAAGTAGTTGTCGACCCACAAGGCCATTATTTGATAGTATAAGGGATCCTACAGGATGCAGAGGTCACAATCTGTACATACTATATACTATACTATATAATCGGAGACCAACTCTTTTTTTTCACGCATCTTTTGTCAGTTCTTCAGACCCATCAGAGGCCTCCTCTCCGCTCTGTCGAGTTTGGGCATATTCTTCTTTCTTATAATCTGGTTGATGCCTGGTGGGAATTATACCCCACTTCTAAGGATTATACCTTTTTCTCCAATCCCCACTCTAGCCATTCTCCTATTGATCATGTTTTTGTGACTCCTTTTCTTTCCCATTTATTTTCGATAAAGATTCCTACGGTGCCATGGTCTGACCATGATCCCATTTACACGCAGTGTTCAGTTCCCTCTGTGTCTACGAGCTCCCTCCTGGTATCTTAATGATTCTCTTCTCTCTTTTTCCCCTGTAGTTGAGGATGTTCGGATCCACTCCTTGGATTACTTTCGGAATAATCTGGGTACAGTTTCTTCGTCTGTTACCCTTTGGGAAGCGTATAAGGCGGTTATTAGGGGCCATATCATACAGTTGGTTTCCAGACGGTGTAAGGAACGAGACCAACATCGGCGGACTTTGGAATGTAAGCTTGAAAAGGTTTACGGTGCTGTTTAAGAGGTCTCCAATGGCTGAACTCCGACAGAAGGTAGATCACCTTCTAACGGATCTTAATCTTTGTTTGACTGACGAGGCTGAGCGCCATTTGTGATGGTCTTGTCAGAAGTTTTATGCGAATGACAACAAAATTGGGACTATTTTAGCTAATAAGTTGGGATCGTTTGCCCCCTTCACGACATCATTATACTCTAAAAACTAGGAAGTGTCTGAGAACCTCTAATCCCAGGCATATAGTAGATGAGGTTTCTCATATTTCGAAACGTTAAGCTGACTCGAGGGATGCCCCAGCTGATGTCATTGGTGCATTCCTTCGGGAGACTCCTCTACCCCATATAACGGACGATCAAAAGGACATGTTGGGCGCAGATATTTCACAGGATGAACTTCGGCAGACTATTCAATCTTTGAAGGTGCATAAGCGTGCTGGCCCAGATGGTTTTACGGCTCTCTTCTACAAAACAATTTAGCAATGTCGTAGTCCCCGTTTTGGCCCAGGTATTCAATCCGCTTAAGCGAGATGGTCAGCTGACTTCGAAAGTGCTTCAGGCCCAGATTGTGATGATTCCTAAACTGGGGAAAGATCACCAATCTTGGTCGAATTATTGCCCTATTTGCTGAACGTGCACGTGAATATTTGGACTAAGACTTTGATCAATCGCTTGAATGTGTTAATCCCTACTTTCATTGATAAAGATCAAGTGGGTTTAGTACCTCAATGCCAAGCACCTGATAGTATTCGGCGCTCTATTTTAATGAGTCATTTCGCTCGAATGCGGTCTCATGACCTTGTGTTTCTGTCCTTGGATATGACCAAGGCCTTTGATACTCTTTCCTGGATTTACAGAAAGCCTTGCAGAGGTGGGATGTGGGAAATTATTTTCTTCAGTGGATTTATAGTTATCATGGGGTTGAATCATCTCGATTTCCAATTTAAGGGTGGCACGCGTCTGGGTTGTCCCGTCTCCTCTTTTTTTTTATCATGGCCCTTGAACCCCTCCCTGTCCGCATTCGGCTTCACCTGGATATTTCGGGTCTCGAGTTGCATCATAAGATTGCCCTTTTTGCGGACGATATTCTGATGCATCTGTCGTCTCCACTTATTTCTCTCCCCAATCTCTTGTCGCTTTTGACTGATTTCGCTCATCTCTGTGGATTACATGTAAATCCTAAATCAATGGTTATGAACTTTTCCCTCCCCCAGCAGCTTGTGACACACCTTCAATCTCAATTTACGTTTCAATGGACCTTCTCTCTTCCTTGTTTGGGAGTTAAACTTACACTTTATGATTTGTTGTAGCAGGCAAATATTCTTCCTCCTACTTTCTCAGCTAACCCAGTTGCTCTCTTCTTGACAGTCCATGTCCTTGTCCTGATTTTGTAGGGCCAAGCGATCAAAATGACTTCTCCAAGCTACTTTATCCTTTTCGGGTGCTCCCTGTTCGGATTCCGCCCCATATACTCCGTATCTTACAATGCCAATTTTACAGTTTGTACGGGCTTTGCGATGTCCTCGTTTGTCAAATGTATCTAAAAAATGTATCTATTAATCCGGAACCATATAGCTGAACTTCTGCCTACTAATTGTGCGCAATGAAATGTGGAGCTTCAAACGTAAATTTCTACTGGAGGATTGGGGGTCTATGTGGCAGGGAGTTTCCTGCTGCTCTCGTAACATACCGGCATTAGAGAATTCCTATAAAGTGATTTCCAGATGGTATTTTACCCCATCTTGACTAGCTAAATTTATACCAGATAACTCTGTGTTCTCGAGGCTGCTCTCTAGAGGGTACGATGCTCTACATTTGGTGGACATGTCCAGTGGCTCACCGCTTGTGGACTAGAGTTTATAATCTCATTTATTCAATTTATATCCATTAACCTTAAAAAGGATCCTATTGTGGCTTTACTTTTTAAGCCACTTCGTGGCCTAGCTTGTGGACTACGTTCACTGGTCAATTTTTTTTTATGGCTACTAAACAGACTATTGCCGGTTCTTGGAAATCCCCTACTCTACAATTTGAGGAGGTCAGGTCCATAATCCAAAGTTTCTTTATCAACGAAAAACTGATGGCGTTATTAGAGGATAAACATAAGTTTCTCTCGGTTTGGCAACCGTGAGTGGATTACCAGCCAGTTTCTCGTTTTACTACGAAATTTACTAATCTATGATGTGTTTGGTTTCGCCTCTCCACTCCCCTTATGTGGGGATCGTGTCTTCCCCCCCCCCCCCCCCCGGCAAACTCTTCTCCTTTGCTGGCCTGTTTTTTTTCTTTTTTTTCCCCCTCTCTGCTCTCTTTCGTTTTCCTGTTTTCTCTGTTTGATCGTTTTTTTTTTTTCTTCCTCTCTTCTTTCGTATGGCTTGTTTATATTAGAGCGATTTGTTTATTTTTGTCATCTTACAGGTCTATGATTCTCAGGGACAACATTGCCTCATGAGAGCGTGGCTCTCTGTTTTCTTTTTGTTGCTTTCTTGTATGTAGCTTTTATATTTCTGAAAGTGGTCTTGGGGCCCTTTGCCTTCCATAGAGTTATCTGGACCCCAGCACGGGTCTTGTATGTGTATCTCTGTTTGTGTGTTGTTGTCGCTTTGTATCATACGATTTGTTATGGTTTGTATGTTTCTTTTAACATGCTTAATAAAATCTTTGGTAAAAGAGAAAAGGTATGTAGCAGTTTATAATTACTAAAATAATTGCATTTCCATGTTCTGTGGAAGACCAGATATAGTGAACGCGCAGGGTCCAGGGTTTAGTAACACTTGAAGATACTCTTGATCTGGGATACATTCTGAGGTCTTCAGTCAAAATGGTGGATACAGTTGTGCAAAAGTGACTTGAAATGGGGAGAGAGAGGAGCCTGATCATGGCAGTGAGGGAGAGCGTGCTGTGAGCGCTCTCTACTAGCAGTCACCTGCACCTCAACAACTGCCCTGTGATGCAATCAGAGGTGCCTGCAGGGACCTACCTGTGAGAGGGGGGGTCCCCGTGGAGGAGTGGGAGCCTGAGAGTGGAGGTTGCGAGGTGGGCCGGGAGGAGAGGAGGACAGAGCATCGGGCGTCCTCTGCAGCGGGACGGCGGCGGCTTCCGTCCGGAGCAAAGGGTTGCCTGGATACTGGAGGAAGCGGAGGTGGCCACATGACATCCCGCAGAGGAGCACTGGGAGGAGGAGAAGCCGGCCGGCGTTCCCAGGCAAAGGGAAACGCCGGTTCTCCTCCTGAGTGCATGGAACCTGTACCACCAGGGATTGGAGCCACTAGGGTGAATCTCCCCCAAAAGGAAAAGGAGAAATCTAAACGGAGGGGCTGTTTGCAGCTTGCAGCCCACAGAAGGAAAAGCCTGAAGCCACCTCACAATAAAGAGAGAAGTGGCAGGAGGGTGAGTGAGGCAAGGCATAATGTATTGAATGTAATGAACTGACATGTAAGGTGAAAGTAAGGGGGGAGAGTGTCCAGGGGTTCTAGAAGAAAGAGGATAAAGCAATATAGTACAGGTCCCCAGAAGAAGTAGAACCTAACAGAGGGGAAGTTAAAGTGAAAATACAGGACAGTAAAAAGATTAATCCCCCCAAGAGCCTGAATTAGCAAATTAAATATTTGATAGCATGAAAAATAAAGGGGTCAAAGGAGGTGGACCCAAGAGTTCCTAAACGGGTACAATAAAAAAATATATGCCCTCACAGGGGAATCTGACCCCAGAAAGACAACAAGGACTAAGTGAAAGAGTACTGGAAATCAGTTTGGAAGAAAGTCCTAGACTATCCCTGGAAATGGCTAATCGTAATCAAAGGAGAGAAAGAATGGAGGCGGTAGAACAAGAAAAGGAACTACAAATGCCAAATAAAAGAGAAATAGCAGAAATGTTTCAATGCCTTGAAAAATCAATAAAACAAGAGATGGCGATAATACAGAAAAATTTGGGACAAATAGCAAGAGTGAAAGAAACAGAGGGAAAAGTGGAAGAACAAGCCCAAACTATTTTGAAACTAGAAAAGTGGACAATAGAAATGAAAAAAAGAACAAAGAAAACTGCTATATAAGATAGAGGATCATGAAAATAGGGATAGGAGATGTAATTTAAGGATAAGAGGAGTACCAGAGATTGCACACGGTGAAGACCTAAGGGAAATAATATGTAAAATCCTGAACCCTATAATGGACAGATCGCTATCAGAGACGCTTAAATTGGACAGTGTGTATAGAACAGGAAAACTCCAACAAGAAAGGGACAAAGAAAAATCAAGAGATATAATTGTGCGATCCCATAATCTTGGGAATAAAGAAGAGATATGGAAGAAAATAACAGGAAAAGCATTGATTAAGTATGGAGAAATAAATATACAGATTTTTTCAGACTTCGTGGTAGAGACACTGACAAGAAGGAGATCTCTGAAACCATTATTAGAGCAGATGAAGAAGCAAAATGTGCAATATAGATGGGGCTTCCTGGCGTGTTTGATTGGATGGAAAAACGGAAGGACAGCAAGACTAAGATTTCCGTAAGATATGAGAGACTTTTGTAAGAGACTTGAATTAGAGAAAATGGTGATACCTGGGTGGGAAGAGGAGGAAGGAGAGATGGGGGCTATGGCAAAAGAAAATTGGCAAGTGGTTGGGAGGAGGAATAGAGAGGGTTTTTTTTTTTCTTTTTTCCTCTCCTGTTTTTGTTTTTAGACCCAGTCCTCCCATATAGAAGGACCATCAAAGATGCATTAGATATAGTGAGGGACAGGGCACGGAGGAGGATAGGTATCTGGTATACCGTCTGTGGTCAGAGCAACACCTTAAACTTGTATCAAGGGTGGTATAGGGACCACAAATGATTCGTAGACCAAAGGGTAGTCTAAGAGATGGGGAGGAGGGGGAAGGGAGAGTTGGGGGGGGGGGAAGGGTAAAGGGACAAGGGGGATACTCAACAAAAAGAAAGGAGATAAAAGAATTAAGGAGAATCCTGGGGAAAGAAAGAATGGAAAATATATATAGTAATGGAGCAGGTTAATCTTATGACTTACAATGTTAAAGGGCTAAACAGTTGGGAGAAAATATTTAAGATCGAGAAATACAAAAAAGATTTTTTGAGGTGGTGTTTATACAGGAGACGCATCTAATGCAAGAAACAAATGTGAAATTACATTCTAAACACTACCCAGTATGGTACTATGCAGGCTCCCCAATTAAACGTGCTAAAGGGGTGGCAATTGGGTTTGTGAAAAACGTATGGTTCTGTTTGGAAGATAAAATGGAGGATTCGGAGGGGAGATTTTTATTTTTAAAGGGGAAATTGCAAGAGGTAGAATGTACATTGGCAAATATATGTTGCCCCAATAAAAAATCAGAGGCCTATCTAAAGAACATACTGAGGAAGCTATTTAATTTTAAAAAAGGTAAATTATTGGTAGCAGGAGATTTTAACTGTTGCATGGAACCTCAGCTTGACTTGACGTCTCATGTGTTGAGAGAGGGGAACAAACATTTGAAAGAACTAAAGAAAATGATACAATATTGTCAGTAGGTTGATAGTTGTAGAATTAAAAATCTAAGGGATAGAGATTATACATTTTACTCTCATGCACATGAGAAGTATTCAAGATTGGATTATATATTGCTAGACCATAGATTTATAGAGTCTTTGGTGAAAGCAAGGATAGAAACTATAACGCTATCCAATCATGCACCTGTCACAATAAGGTTAAAATGGAGAAGAGAACAAAAAAAGGTAAATACATAGAGATTAAATGAGACACTTCTTCAAGATCAGGAGATGGAACAGATAATTAAAAGAGAAATAGAATTATATTTCGAAAGAAATGAGACTGAGGTGTCGGTGGCGACTGTATGGGAAGCCCACAAGGTATATATTAGAGGAATCTTAATAGCGATTGGGGTAAAAAAGAAAAAGGAAAGGAAAGAGAGAATTAATACACTTAATAGAGAATTATGTGAATTAGAACGGATGCATAAAAAGACTACAACAAAAAAGAATAAGCAGAAGGTATTGGAAAAACGAGAACTAAACAAAGTAATGGAGGAAGAAAAAAGGAGAGTGTTTAATAAGATGAGTAGTGAAAGATACCGGTGGGAAGATAGGCCATGGAAAATTCCTAATGAGAGCTCAAAGAAAAAAGGATAGGAATTATATAGAGAAAATAAGAGATAATAAAGGAGAACTAAAATATTCTACCAAAAATATCGCAAAAGTGTTTAAAGAGTATATAGTAAATTATATAATATCAATCCCCAACAGTCCATAAGAGATGAGGAAGAAAGAAGTAAAAAAAGATAGATGTACCTAGAAGAGGCGGGGTTTCTGAAATTGAGAGAGGAGCAGTTAATATCCCTAGAGAGAGAACTAACAGAAGAAGAAATTTATAGTGCACTGAAGAGTACTATGGTAGGGAAAAGTCCAGGACCGGATGGTTATACTGTGAGATATAAGAAATTTAAAGACCAACTGATACCTAAATTAACTACATACATGAACGCATTGGGAGGGGAGATGGAAATGAGGGAAGAATCCCTTCAGGCCCATATCACAATAATACCAAAAGAAGGGAAAGACAACACAGTGTTCAAGCTATAGGCCGATATCCCTATTAAACATAGATACTAAACTATATGAAAAAGTGCTGGCAAGTAGGTTGAAAGAAGTATATTAGTGACCTATACAATATAATTATCCAATCACATAAACAAAAACAATATATCACATCAACCACTGTCCAAAATAATATTTAAATAAATAGTTCTGCAATGTTAATATATGGATTTGTTCCAACACATAAGGCGGATTCAGGATAATTGTTCCTCTATTATGCGCTTACCTCCTTATTTGCCTACTTATTATAGGCTGAAATAGCTGTTTGTCCTATAAGAATAGATGTAAAAACTGCTACTCCTGAACTCTTTCCCAGATGGTTCCACACTGCAATTTGCTGATTATCCACCTGATGTCTCTCCGGTGTATGGTTTCTTATGGTGGTATAAAGATGGATGGATGGATGGATTTCCCCTTCTCACCTCCAGGGGTCTATTCCTCCTTGTATCCCCTCCAAGTCTCCACATACATGATACCAAAAGAAAAGCAAAAGATAGTGCCTTATCCTTTAAACACCTTTATTAACATAGCCAGTAATCCCACTCACATGTTCAACAAATAAAAAGTGCCTTATCAAACTTTGTGTGTGCTCAGCACAAATCTCGTACTCGCCGTGACAGGCCGACTAAGCGTGATGACGTCAGAGCCCCTCCCCTACGTGTTACACCCCCGGTCACGTGGCTTCATCAGCTGGAATTGATTCCACGTGACTGGTGGCGTAACGCGTAGGGGAGGGGCTCTGACGTCATCACGCTTAGTCGGCCTGTCGCGGCGAGTACGAGATTTGTGCTGAGCACACACAAAGTTTGATAAGGCGCTTTTTATTTGTTGAATATGTGAGTGGGATTACTGGCTATGTTAATAAAGGTGTTTAAAGGATAAGGCACTATCTTTTGCTTTTCTTTTGGTATCATGTATGTGGAGACTTGGAGTGGATACAAGGAGGAATAGACCCCTGGAGGTGAGAAGGGGAAATCCATCCATCCATTCATCTTGGATAGAGAAATTGTAGTCAACCATCAGCTGCAATAAAAGTCAACGTGGAAATATCAGAGAGTTTTAAGATGCATAATGGGACACGTCAGGGATGCCCTTTGTCACCGCTGCTGTTTTGTCCTGTCCTTAGACTCCCTTTTAGAGAAAATAAGGAAAAATACAGATATTAAGGGAATTAGGATTGGGGAGACAGAGCATAAAGTTGCGGCGTATGCTGATGATATGCTCTTTTATGTAGGTAACCAAAGGATAACATTACCCAATTTAATGAAAACATTGAAGGAATATGGGGAGTGGTCTAACTTGAAAATCAACCCAACTAAAGCAGAAATTTTGAATATAAATCTTTCAAGAAGAGAGAGAGAGGCCTTGCAAAGGGAATTTTCTTTCTCTTGGAAGGAAAAAAGAATTAAAATATTTAGGAATAAAATTGGCAGTCTTCATGAAGAATCTATACAAAGTAAAATATATTTCATTATTAAACGAAATTAAAGATGAAATGAGAAAATTTGGGATAGGTGGTATATCGTAGATAGGATAAACAAATTTAATCAAAATGGTAATCGTCCCAAAAGTTTTATATAAATTCCAGATGATCCCAATAAAGCTGCCAGGACTTTATTTTAGGATAATGAAAAAAATTATGCTAAAGTTCATATGGAGAAATAAAAAACCTAGAATAAGTTATGAAGTTCTAACTAGAGACAAAGAAAATGGAGGGTTAGGTGTACCTGATTTTAAAAGATATTATAATGCAGTATTGATAGCATGAATTTTTGATTGGACACATAATTCACAGGGGAAAGGTTGGATAAATATAGAAAACACTTTAAGTAAAATACATTTGGATAGGATAATATGGTTGCCACCTCACTTTCGTGGACTGATAGAAAGCACAAGTGTATTAACAAGAATAGTGTTGAGAGCTTGGGACACAATGCACGGACAGATGGGATGGGAATTTCACTCTTATGTTGATGCCTATTGTAAACACAGTTTTTTTTCCACCGGGGAATGAAAAGATTGCAGGGAGATGGATAAGGAAGAGGGATGCCCAATTAAGAGACCTAATGAAAGGCGAGGAAATCTGCCCCTTAGTAGAATTGAAGAAGAAAAGGGAGTTGTTTAAGTAGATGAGTGGCGGTATCTACAAATAAAACATTTCATAGAAAAACTTTCTAGGCCTCTAAGGAGGAAAGAACAATGGAACCCATTTGAAAATTTGTTAAGTACATGGGGAGATGGAAAACATGGAACTTCAAAGATATATAAAATTCTTACTAAGTTAACAACAAGAACGGTACCGGCATATATGGAGAGATGGGAGAGAGAACTAGGAATAAAAATAGAGGACAAACAAAAAAAGATTTAAGTTAACACACGGGAAAGTGAGTATGAAAGAGGCAGAGATGAACTATAAATGTCTGGCAAGGTGGTATATGACACCAAATATTGTACACAAACAAAATAGGGAGAAATCACCTTTATGTTGGAAGGGATGTGGGGAACAGGGCACAGTAGGTCACATTTGGTGGAAATGTCACAAAATTCAAAAATATTGGGAAGAAGTACTTCACTTGACACAAGAAATAACCGGGATAAAAATATTAAAAGAGCCAGGGTATGTCTCTTACATGGAACAGAGTTAACGGTTGAAAGGTATAAAAATTCTGGGTTACTACATTATATTAATGCAGCAAAGGGTCTGATTACATAATTTTGGGTGGAACAGGAAGCACCAAGAATATCGGACTGGATTAAAAAGGTAGACCAGATATATAGGATGGAAGAACTATACCATATAGAGTAGGACAAAATGGAGGGTTTTTGTGAGAAATGGAAAAAGTGAGAGGAGTTTAAGGATAACTTAATTGAAATTGTATAGGAAAGGAAAAATCTCTTAATATCCTAGGACTCCAAAAGAAAGAGAAAAGAGGCTGAGGTTGGGGGAAGAGGCAAGGGGTGGGATAGGGAGGGGGGAAGGGGGAGTTTGTATTTTTTGTATGTGGGGTGAAAATAATGGAATACGTCATGTTGAAATTTTAACTGTTGAAAAAGATAAATGGTAAAAACTTAATAAAATATTAATGAAAAAAAAAAAAGACTTGAAATGGTGCATTGATTAGTCATTGGACATGTTAACATTTGTACACATCTTTCAATGACATGTCGGTGCTTTTTATTGAAAGGAACATCATGGAACAATTTTGCACAGTTTAAAATCAAGTTGTTTTTTTTTGTAGTATTTGTACTTCTATATCAAACAAATCTATATAATTTTAAATCCCAGAATAAAAGAATGTACAAATATGCTTATCTCAACTACTGCAGAGAGAGCAAAGTTAGTTGCTTCTAAATTTACAATAGAGGGCACAGGCTGGATATTCATTGACCCAAGTTTTTTGCTGCTACCTTAAGGTGACTAAACACTGGCAAAGCTTTTCTGGGCATACTCCTAAAACCCCACCCCACTCTGAGCCCCAGTTCTCCCTCACAGAGAAGTTAAACTATACTTAACTAGTTTATTATTTGACTTCAAATTCTTCAATTAACTCTTTACTGCTCTCTATTACAACAGGAGAAGCAGTGCATCTGAATTGGTGTAACCTCAGTAAAACCTTGAGAACTGTACCCAGACTCCGCTTTGTGGGGACAGCCTGTAATGTTGCTTAGGGCATTGAATCCTGTTTGAACATTTACCTTGGCACTGAAGGTAATAAGTGTAGCTGCAAGAGGCTATACAGGTCCAGGACTGTGTTCCATTCCTATGGGGCCCAGACCCTGAAAATCACTCCAGGGGTATACCCACAGTGACGGACAAAGCTTGAACCCATACATGGATAAGCTGTGTGGAAAGGTAAGACAAGTTCACCCTGTCATCAAATCAATACTGCAGCTTCACAGCAATTGTGAGAATCAATACCTCCATTACTTGTAGTACAATTATTTAAGTGTTTCCTGAATAGTCTGTTTTCACAATAAAACAATCAAGAAACTGGGAATGTGTTTTGACTTTATTGAGTGTTTAAATTTCAAACTTGGCCATAAAAATTCCACCATTCAGAGCTTAGTCTCGGGTGGATGACTAGGTGTTACATCACACCACAGATTTCACTATTGCCGCTGCCGCCTTTTATAAGGTACGCAAGCGCTTCCATCCTTTTGCCACAAGGACTTTGCTAAAGAACAAGTGACACCTGGGTTGTTGTTGTATCCTATGGACATGATTACCCCATTTCTGCACCCTACTTTGTGAGTACCCCTTAGAAAAGGGATGGGCAGCAGTGGCACAAACTCAGGCAAACCCTTGCTTCGATCATGATTTGTCAGATTTTTCTTGTACAAGTAATGGCTTTAATACATCCATTACTGTCCAGAGCTCAAAAGCGCTAGGCTTCTTCTCCATCATCTTCATCTATACCCGAGTCAAAAGTGAAGATACCTCCTCTAGAATATATAGAACTACAGGACCTGGAGGTGGTCTTAGAGGAGGCCACAGATTTTCTCTCACCCACAGACTCTCATACACCTGATGCTATGACCTTACATAATGTGCTTGCCAATGTCAATATGCTCACTTCTGCTGTGCAAAAAACGCCTTGGCATAGTCACACTTGATTCTCACCATGCCCTTCTGCGAAGTCTAAAAATACATCCTCATCCACAGACAAATAGAATGGGAAATTTAAGATGATTGAGGTAGTCGTAAAATAATTTCACCATTCTGAGAATCATTGCTGAACTCCATCCTAGTGGAGAGGGAGTTCACAAAAAAGTAGACTGTTCTGGTAGTAGATTTTGCAGTCTATGTTAAACATTTTACTGTTTCTATTGAAGATAGAAAATTTGAGGCACTCTTAAAGGCTTTCTTGAAGGTCCTCCTCTGCAAGAGCCTTACATTTTCTGAAGCAATTGCTGCAATCTCTGTTTGTTAAAGCGCAGCTAACTGGACTAGGGCAATGAGCAACTAACTGATTCCGGTCTTCCAGGACTGAACGCTGGCGGAACATTTACATAGTCTCTTATCATCCCCTCAATTAGTTTACATACTATTGATGTTAGACTGGTCTGTAGTTCCCAGGTATATGTCTCTGCCCTTTTTTTGAATAGTGGTACCACGTTGGCCGTTCGTCCCCTTGGCAGTCTGGCTATAACCTGACTGAGTTCTTTGAGGACTCTTAGGTGTAAGCTATTGTGGTGGTTTATGTAAGGATTTCTTCTACTTATAAAGGGCGTGTCCCTTTCCCTTAGATGAACTATTACAGTGCCTCCAGCCGTTAAAATACGGCAAATATTTAGTAAACCAATAATTTGGACACCTTGATAATTTGATCACCACTTATTATTATACCTTGAATTCTTTTAGCCAGTATGATTTCGTACCATACACACAAAATTTGCCTTATAATAGATAAATATAAAAATTTATTTATGTACAAAAATTATATATATATTAACACAAAACGCAAAAGACTGGTGATAAATGAATATTGGTACACACAATCAAAGATATACCCTACCAATGTAATACACAATAATAAGGTTTCTAACTAATTACATCAATATCACAATTTCTAAATGATCTGATTAAAATTAAATTTATTAATAACTAATAACTTCGAGTATCTCAAAGGTTATATTCTCACAAACCGTGGCCATAGGATTGAAAGAAGATATTCTCTGATAAAATATACTCTAATTATTAATATTTAATAAATTATGAAATATGAAAAAAATTATAATATGGCACCAAACAATTTTTAACAGTAAAACAGGATCTCTTTACATATAAATAACTACCCAATATAGTTGTAATACGCTAAGGTAATTCTATGACTCTACACAACAGAGGAAATAGGCAATGCAAAATTAAATTAATAGTCTCACCACACCCGGAATTCAGACTATGAAACTCTCCCGTGGATCAGCTGGCAATGGAACGCCTTTAGAAATGATATTATAGGGCAAGTGATAGAGATTTAGTATGGGAGAATGTAGGAAGTTAGGAGTACAGAGGTTTAGCAATTTAGTAAAGTTTGGAAGTTTGAAAGGATGGAAGAGGGGTTATAGAGAGGTCTCTTCAGATGTCTTCCGATTTTCTTCCAATGAGGTCTTTCTTCAGTCAGGTTTTTTCTCTTTTGATGAGTTTTTTTTTTCTTAAAGGTACAAGGGCTTTTATACCAACTAATCCATTGTTCTAAGATACCTTCCCACCAGGCTTCTTGATTGGCTAGTTGAGAAATGTGTGTACATAAGCTATTTCTCACCTGCCCGCCAGATGGCAGTCTTGTACCATAGAACAATTTGAGTATTTGAGATGACTCATACCTCGGGTGGAATTTTAAGGTAATTTCAGGGATTAAATATACGTCTTTTTCCAGATATATAAGTGATCATACCTATAGTATTCTAAATAGGGACCATGGAATATATGTGTATATTCAGTTATTCCTTCCTGAAATACCATCTTGTCTGTTTCCTGGTAAGACATACAACTAAGGCTAACTTACAATATATCTTACTTTTCATCATCTCAATACTCAAGTTAGTGATATATAATTCCCATTGCTGAATATTTGGTGGTGTGTGAAACCTATACTTTATAACATCTCTAGATACTATGCTTTTGTAGTAATATCTTTGTAGTTAGATACATTCAATTTTTAGTCTTAAATGTCCTGAATTTAACTTCTGTTTCAGAATCAAACATTCCCATAGGTGGGAAAGGCCCTCTGTTTACCTGGCTATTGTGTTGGAGTCAGGGTAAACAGACATGTATACTTTCAACCTTGGTGGACAATAGCATATTGTGATAGTTTGAGAGGTCTGTTAGTTTCATTACACTTTGCAAAGTTCCGTGTGAGCTCTCAGACAATCAGTTTGGTTCCTCTATTGTCATGTCCAGACCTTGTATATGTTTACCTGCCATTGAAGTCTAAATAATGGTGTTTGACCACCTGTAGAAATTCGAATAGTATATTGTCTCTAGGAGGAAAAAAAAATCCCTTCACCCATCGTTTACATTTCTCTAGCTGGATGGTCATTCGACTTCTCAACCAAGACAAATTAACCCTTAACGTCCGGCTATGCTGACTTGATGTTATATAGGATTATGTCTTGATAAAATCATGTTTTTGAGACATAATTTCAAAAGCCCACAACAAATCCCCCTTTTTTTCGGGTACAGGCACGTAAAGATGGGTGTCTGTGTCGCAAAACATGAGTGGGACTTTTGGCTAGGGTGATCGTTCGTCTTCTCCGATGGGTGAATTAAATAAAGAAATTTTTAATAATAAAAATGGCAGCGGTGATGCTGGTTTGGTCCTCAACTTGACTCGGCGTCTTTAGATGGACACTTCTGATGACGATCCTGGTCTTGTGATGAGGCCGGCCTGGCCTGGCACCTCCACCTTGGGGTCCATGGGTCCTCCGCATGACAGGTCTCTTAGACGGTCTCCTAGGCGGGTCTTTTCCTCTGGACTGGCCCTTGGTGGCCTGGGACATCAGGTTATCGTCTCCGGGTTGATCTCTGGCATCTGGTCTTTCCCACAGGACATTATAGCTTCCTTCTAGGGTCTGGTCATTGACACCTCCGATCGCCGGTCTAGTCATCGTCTGGGCCTTCCTTTCTAAATTCATACTTACCTGCGTAAACCCTGTCTCTAGATAGAAATTTTTACCCCCTTCGGGATATCCGAGACACGGCGCTTGTGTAAGACGTTCCTTTAACTCCTTCATGGTGTCCTCCTGTTTCTTACCCCACGACCATTCGACATCCTTCTTCAGTAGGTGAAGCAGTGGCTTGCTTATCTCGGCGTAATTATCAATAAACTTACGCGAGTAGTTTACCATACCTAGGAATGATCTCAATTCTTTAAGGTTAGTAGGGACTTTACAGTTCAGAACCGCCTCAACCTTCTTCTTTTGTGGGTTCAAACCTTCAGCAGTAACTTCATGGCCTAGGAAGTTTACCTTCGTGCGACACCACTGGGCTTTTTGTAAGGACAGTTTTACTCCTGCTGCTTTTAATTGGCCCAGAACATGCCAAAGTTCTGTAATGTGTTTGGCCATATCAGTACTTTTGATCAGGATATCGTCCACATATGCCAACGTCCCCCTTTCGAAGGCGTCTGGCATGGCCTTGTGCATGAACACAGCAAATTCATGTCCGGAATTTATGAATCCGAAAGGCATTCTCACCCAACAATATTGTCGATTCCCAAAACTGAAAGCCAGTTTGTATTGGTCTTCCTCACTCACCTTAATGGTCCAATACCCCTGTGCACAATCCAAGGCTGTAAAAACTTGGGATCCTTGGATCTGGGCGAGACATTGGTCTATGTATGGGACCGGCCATCCTGACATGTACACACGTTTGTTCAGCTGACGGAGGTCAGCGCACAAACGCCATTGTCCATTGGGTTTTAAAATACCCAGGATCGGGTGGTTATAGGAGCTGTGGATGGGCCTAATTATACCCCTTTCATGTAACTTCCTGATAATCTCAGCTAGAGATTCATAGGAAGCTAATGGTAACCTATACTGTCTTACGAATACTGGTGGGGCATCTGGATCTGTTTGGATCCTAGCGATGTGTAGGTCAGTAGTCCCACAATCGTAAGAATCCTTGGCAAAGATCTCTTGGAATTCAAGGAGAAGCTCTCGGAGCAATTGTCGGTCGAGATCACTGGCACACGCGTCGGCGAGGGCCACCATCTCTTCCACTAACTCCTTGAATCCAGGAAAGCTTTCCGGCTGACCTATCTCATATGCCTCTTCAAGTTTTGTGGTGAGGTCATTGGGTATGTGATGTGTGTGTTCTCCTGCCATCCAGGTTCTTTGGGGTACTCTTGTTCTTTGATTGGGTGATCAAAGACAATTGATGTCTCTTTGATTCGACAGGTGCCATCTTTAGAATCGAATGGATAAATGGACTCTATGGTGAAAATACCCTCTGGTAATGAATGGAATGTTTGTTCAATTAATTGTTCCTCTGACAAATATTCATCGGGAATGAGTCCAATCACCTGGTTAGTGACCCCAAAGGTGTAATATTCAGTCTCTACCGCTAGACCAATAAGGGTCTCTTTGGGTAAGACGATGTCCTGATTGGACAGATTATGTATGTAAATGTACATCGGGGATTGATGTGTGTTGACTAGGGGCGTGTGTGTAATGTTCAGTCCTTCCCCCTGCATTTTATGGGAGAGGCATACTAATGCATCTGACCCCTTCAGTCTATGTCCCTTTTTAACTTGGATGGGGAGTATGAAATTATTTATGCCCTTAGGGATGGTAATCTTTTGGGCTATCTGGACTTCAACAGCATAAGGCATCTGTTGCTGGGATTTTAAAGTTAAGTCCAGATTTTGGTATTTTTCGGGGTCCCCCTTTAGTCGACTCCATAAACAGTCATTAATTAGGTCGACTTGCATTGCAAAGCGATGTAATACATCGTTGCCAAAATAAATTTTAGTTTGGGGATTATCCAAGACTAGGAACACATGGGTGACTGTTTTGTTTCCTACAGTGACGTTTAAGAGACACCTAGCCATTGAATTGTAATCATCAGAGTCATCAATGGAGTCTGAAATCCAATGACGCTGAGGTGTGGAGAAACGGATCATTTCCATTTCGGTCAGGTGTTTTATCAGCCCATGGCTTACAAAGCTGTGTTCCTGTCTCAAATCTAGTTTGGCATATTTTGACCTATTAAGACCATTTATCCGGATGGGGATAAACAAGTCGCTGTTAACCCTTTCAATACCTGTCAAGAATTGGGTGTGATCTCCCCCTTTTCTTGGTTTATCCTCCTGATGAAAAGATATCGTAAGGATGTCATCTTGGAGGGAAATATCTTTTATTTTATCTTGGGGAATTCTAAAAATGTGTTCCTCATCTCTTCTGATAGGGTTATGGTCATCAGGTTTGATAACCGTTACATCAGGAAGTTGACTGTTCCTGAAATGGATTTCTAATGATCCAGGCCTTTCTTCCACCAGGTGGCAGTGTTGTCGGGAATGGGGAGTTTTAAGTTTCCCATATTTAATCGGGGTATTTACCTGTGACCACAGTACTTGGTTCACACAGTCAACTATTGTGTTCAGCCTTTTTAGGAAGTCCATCCCAATTATCATGTGGTGCTGGGAGATGCTGGCAATGATGATGAGGTGTCTCAGTTCCTTATTACCCAGTTTCAGTTTAAGCCAGGCGGTACCCATGACTTGTAAAAGGTCTCCACCTACACCAATCAATGAGCTGTCAAAGCTTTTAAGTCTCGGCTTGGTGGGCATGACATTCGCCACTTTATCAAAATGTTCCTGTGACATGATGGTTGCTTGGGATCCAGTGTCTATTAGGCCGACAATAGAAAGATCACTGGCATCCTGCACCTGCACTGTGGCATAGTATCTCCCATCAGATTCAGTCAGCTCACACATGAAATTGGTGTGGTTGAAGATCTGTGGGCCCTTTAATGACATATGACTGGCTCTTATCTCACCGCATGTGGTGGACACATCACCCTTATCCTCCCTGGTGGGATTCTTGGACTGTCTCAAGACAGAAGCACAACTAGAAGTTGGTGCTCTGTCTGGCTTGTCAATCCCGACGACTTCCGATGCTGCGACTATATTAGGGGCAATAGATGGACACTGAAAAATAGGAGAATCGTTAATAACCAACAACTGGTCCCCCTTTGCCTGAGAACTAGATTCTCTATTAGTAGGCGTGTCAGGGACGGGACACACATCTCCTGTCATTTGACTCAGTGTTCTCCCGTTGGTTTAAGGCTTGGTTGCCTGTTAATTCTGTGACCCTTGGTTGGTCACAGGAGCTGCTCCTAAAAAAGGATTGGATGAAAATTGAGTGACAAGCCTGTCCATTTGTTCAGCCATTTTGCTGACCTGTGCCTCTATTTGTCCAATACGCTCAGAGGAGTCATTCTGTTGATTCTCCCTCTTCCTATACTTACGCTTGTATTTTGGACGGGACTGGTAATGAGACTCAGAGTCAGAACTACTGCTCTGGTCCCGACGCCATTGTTCTCTCTGAGGTTTTGGGGTCTCCCTGTCATTAAGGGGAGCCTGGGGTACTGTATCCCCCCTTTGAGCTTGAGGGTGTTCTTGGCGTGGAGGAAATCTTTGGAAGTCGGAGTTCTTATTAAAATTGGGATTCTTATTGTAATTATGGTTCCTATTGAAATTGGGGTTCCCATAAAAATTCCCATGTTGGTTTTGGCGAGGATAATAGAACCTCCGAGGATACCATGGCCCCCTTTGATTCTCATCACTGTACTGGCCCTTACCATACTTTTTATTCTTCTCACTTCCACTACCGTAGTTCCCTGGCTTTTATCTATCCTTTCTCACCCACTGGTTTTGGGGTGCAAAGTTATGGACCTCCTTCACTTGCTGGGTTTGAGGTACAAATCTAGGGGAACCATTGGTTTTACCCCCACGGACTACTTCCGCATATGATTTCTTCTCCGCCTGCAAATTTGGATTTGGAGGGGAAACGGTAGTGGCTGCTACTATCTTGAGGCTATTTTTAGGTTCTCTTTTTATCCCGCCCTCACTGGACTGTTGGATCGAGAATAAATAGTCACTCTCTCTCACCAACCAATCAAGAGAGCATCCCTTTCTGTAATCCTTTGCAAGTCCCAATTTTATGTAAGCAGGTAATGCTTCATAGAATAGGGTCTTGAATTCTGGCTGGTTAGGATTGGGATCCTTTTCAGCCAGGAAATAGGCATTTCTGAGGACAGCCAGAAATTCTGCAGGGCTTTGGTGAGGACCACACTTTAAATTGTAGGCCGCAGCCTTGGCAGAGGTTACAGTTTTATAAGGCCCAAATTCCATGTGGCACTTATGTTTAACCTCTCTCCAGGACTGATTGGAATAGGCCCTCAAGGTATCAAAGAATTGCCGGTATTTCTCTTCAAACACCCATGGCAGCAATTCTATTTTGGTGTGGTCATCTCTAATGCCCAGAATTTCTAACGTCTGTTCATATGTTTTCATGTGTTCGGTGATCTCAAGGGACCCTTTCTTAGTAAACATAGGAACAGTGTCCTTCAGGAACTTAATGACCTTTGGGGTGTCATATCTCCTGAATGACCCCTGGGATTTCCCTTCCTGCCTATATGAAACCTCATACTTTTCTTCTGAGCGCTCTGGAGTGTATCTTAGAAGCCTAGGAGGCAACCTATATTCTGACTCTGCCTAACTATCAGGTATTTCACTGTGATGCGGGTATCTCCGCTCAACAGCCTCCTGCTCGACTGGGTTGGTCCGGTTTTGGACCCCAGAATTTATTTGGGCCGTCAACCTCATAATCTGCTCCTCCAAAGTTTTCTGCTCAGATTTTATCAAGGTAAGTTCTGACTGGTCATGCTTATCCCCTGGGTGAACTTTAATTTTAACAGGAGATAACCTTTCTTATCTGAAGTACTCCACCTCATCTTTTAAATCCTGATACTTCTCTTGAAGTTGTTTTAATTCCTGAAAATTTCTTTCATACAGGTCCTGAGCACTTCGAAATTCTCTGACCAATCTATCATAATATTTCTGGGATTCGTCTAAACGAATACCGGCATGACCAAGCTTCCCTTTCAAAGACTCAATGTCCTGATTTCTGCTTTCTAACAAGAAGCGGGCCTCTGACAACTCTTCCCTTAAAGTTATAGTTCGCTGGGCAGCTCCAGCGGTCATGAACCATAACATGGGCCAAGCTTCTAGGAGAAGTCTGTCACGGCTTTTATCACTCTCTGCTCCAGCAAATGCTATTAAAAACCCAACAACCTGGCCCTTTTGGTTGAACAGGTCCTCAAAGGTGCTCATAGCCTGCCTTTTCTCTTCATCCACGAATTCATTATTGCTATCCCCCCAAACCTAATCTCTTGCGGAGGTAATCTATTACTCCACATTCAACATACTTCTGCCAAGCACCGGCAGCTTTCCGAGCTGGCTTCGGAGTTTCTTCCTCAATACCTTGAGCCGCCATATTTTCCTCGTTATGCTTGGAAGAGGTGGATCCGTGATTACTGGATGCCATTTTGATACAAAATATATGTTTGACCAAGTGTACAAATATACAATCACCAGTGCGTTTTGTATTATGGTACGATTTCTATGGATCTCAGCAGTGCCTCCAAATTTATCCTGTGGTGGTTTATGTAAGGATTTCTTCTACTTATAAAGGGCGTGTCCCTTTCCCTTAGATGAACTATTACAGTGCCTCCAGCCGTTAAAATACGGCAAATATTTAGTAAACCAATAATTTGGACACCTTGATAATTTGATCACCACTTATTATTATACCTTGAATTCTTTTAGCCAGTATGATTTCGTACCATACACACAAAATTTGCCTTATAATAGATAAATATAAAAATTTATGTACAAAAATTATATATATATTAACACAAAACGCAAAAGACTGGTGATAAATGAATATTGGTACACACAATCAAAGATATACCCTACCAATGTAATACACAATAATAAGGTTTCTAACTAATTACATCAATATCACAATTTCTAAATGATCTGATTAAAATTAAATTTATTAATAACTAATAACTTCGAGTATCTCAAAGGTTATATTCTCACAAACCGTGGCCATAGGATTGAAAGAAGATATTCTCTGATAAAATATACTCTAATTATTAATATTTAATAAATTATGAAATATGAAAAAAATTATAATATGGCACCAAACAATTTTTAACAGTAAAACAGGATCTCTTTACATATATATAACTACCCAATATAGTTGTAATACGCTAAGGTAATTCTATGACTCTACACAACAGAGGAAATAGGCAATGCAAAATTAAATTAATAGTCTCACCACACCCGGAATTCAGACTATGAAACTCTCCCGTGGATCAGCTGGCAATGGAACGCCTTTAGAAATGATATTATAGGGCAAGTGATAGAGATTTAGTATGGGAGAATGTAGGAAGTTAGGAGTACAGAGGTTTAGCAATTTAGTAAAGTTTGAAAGTTTGAAAGGATGGAAGAGGGGTTATAGAGAGGTCTCTTCAGATGTCTTCCGATTTTCTTCCAATGAGGTCTTTCTTCAGTCAGGTTTTTTCTCTTTTGATGAGTTTTTTTTTTCTTAAAGGTACAAGGGCTTTTATACCAACTAATCCATTGTTCTAAGATACCTTCCCACCAGGCTTCTTGATTGGCTAGTTGAGAAATGTGTGTACATAAACTATTTCTCACCTGCCCGCCAGATGGCAGTCTTGTACCATAGAACAATTTGAGTATTTGAGATGACTCATACCTCGGGTGGAATTTTAAGGTAATTTCAGGGATTAAATATACGTCTTTTTCCAGATATATAAGTGATCATACCTATAGTATTCTAAATAGGGACCATGGAATATATGTGTATATTCAGTTATTCCTTCCTGAAATACCATCTTGTCTGTTTCCTGGTAAGACATACAACTGAGGCTAACTTACAATATATCTTACTTTTCATCATCTCAATACTCAAGTTAGTGATATATAATTCCCATTGCTGAATATTTGGTGGTGTGTGAAACCTATACTTTATAACATCTCTAGATACTATGCTTTTGTAGTAATATCTTTGTAGTTAGATACATTCAATTTTTAGTCTTAAATGTCCTGAATTTAACTTCTGTTTCAGAATCAAACATTCCCATAGGTGGGAAAGGCCCTCTGTTTACCTGGCTATTGTGTTGGAGTCAGGGTAAACAGACATTTATACTTTCAACCTTGGTGGACAATAGCATATTGTGATAGTTTAAGAGGTCTGTTAGTTTCATTACACTTTGCAAAGTTCCGTGTGAGCTCTCAGACAATCAGTTTGGTTCCTCTATTGTCATGTCCAGACCTTGTATATGTTTACCTGCCATTGAAGTCTAAATAATGGTGTTTGACCACCTGTAGAAATTCGAATAGTATATTGTCTCTAGGAGGAAAAAAAAATCCCTTCACCCATCGTTTACATTTCTCTAGCTGGATGGTCATTCGACTTCTCAACCAAGACAAATAACCCTTAACGTCCGGCTATGCTGACTTGATGTTATATAGGATTATGTCTTGATAAAATCATGTTTTTGAGACATAATTTCAAAAGCCCACAACACTATCTGGTCTTTGTGATTTATTTGTGTTTAGGGTTTCTAGTCTTTTTTGGACATTGTCTTCTGTTAGCCACAAGGGTACATTCTGTGGTATGTTACTAATAATAAAATCCTGTTTACTATACCCCTCCTTTCCTTTGTAAAAAGGAGAAGAATGTATTCGATACAGTTGCCTTCTCCTTGTCATTTGTAACCAGCTTCCCTTCAACATCCTTTTGGGGGGGGAACAAAATTTTTAGAAACAATTTCTTGGGATTCTTTTTACTCTCCTGTGCTATATGTGTCTCATAGTCTATTTTAGCCGCCCTGATTGCTCTCTTACATTTTTTTTTTTGCATTCCTTGTTGGAATGTTGACAATGACTCCTCTGCCTTCTATTCCTAGAACATTCTTTTCTCTTTGATATGCCTTTTTAGGTAAAGTTTAGCGACTCAGGTTTAACCTTCACTCTTTTATATTTATTCAGTTCTCTCTGTTGTGCAGAAACCACCCTTTAAAACCAATAGGAAATTTCCCTTGGGTGATCTCTCCTGCAAAGTAGCCTTCTTGGTGTCTGTCACATCTGTCAGACATATTTAGTGACTATCGTTTGTAAGACAACATTCAAATTTGCCAGCACACCATGGATCCTCAATATAGTCCGCAAAGATTTTTTATTTATTTAAGATTGATTACATCAAGGTGCAACGTTTCAGAGCTGCTCAGGACTCCTTTTGTCAGGCATGTATATAGTGACACAGAAGTGTGTAAATATAGTGCTATCCACCAATCAAACACAAGAAAAGGGATGACACCCCTAGCCCTCTGACAATAAGGGGTGTCACACTTTTTCCATATTGAGGATCTGTGGTGTGCTAGCAAATATGAATGTTGACTTGTGAGGTTTCCAGTTTGGAGCTAGATGTTGCTGCAGTACCTGCTATTTCTGAGCCTGGTCCAGGAATGTGTGCAACGGAAATATTAATATTATTTCCCTTATAGGAAGCTCTTCTTAATTCTTCACAAAAATAAGGTGGTCTTGCGTCCTCCTTTCTCCTACCTCATTAAAGATATTGTCCTTCCTTCTTTGTGCCCTGTGGCTAAGTACCAAAAAGAAATTGCATTGTCCGGATGTGGTCAAAGCTATCAGACTTTATCCAAAAGGCACAGTCTCTATCAGAAAAACAGACTCTCTTTTTAACTTGCCTACAGGGTCTAGGACTGCTTTCAAGTCCACAATTACTAGAGGGATAAGACAACGCATTGCTAGAGCTTATAATTTTAAAAGATAACATACCTTCATTACCTTTTTTTTTTTATATGCTTTGTTTACCAGATCAGTGGGGGTTTTCTGGGCATTTAGACATCAAGCCTTTGTTTCTCAGTGCTATAAGGCTTCCATCTGGTCTTCTCTTCATACCTTCTCCAAGTTCTAACAGTTGTAGCGAATGCAGTATCCAACATCAGGAGGGATGACCAGTTAACTGTAGCTGTACTTAGGAAACTGGAGTCAGACTGAGTATGATTAAAGTTTATTAATGCACAAAACAACTATTCAACACCAACAAACCATAAGCACAGCAAAAGTAAAAAATAAATGTGACAGTGATGCCAAATTAAATCAACAACCAAACTGTAATGCAATATGTACAAATGGAGGGAAACTAACATAAACAGGGCATGATTAGGAATGGGAACAAGGCGAGTAGCAATACTGGATGCAAGGTACAGGATAAGGCAGGGATCAGAATAATCAGTGAGCAGATATATGGCTAACAGGCATAACACTAAAGCACTGATGCAAATAAAGGGAGGGGGGGCTTACAAGTCTTCCCAGCAGCCAGCATTAGGTGCAGCCCAATTACTGGGCACTGCTTCCTGCTGGGAGATGCCTGCTGGTGGGCACTGGAACTGCAACCTTCAGCTCCGGAAACCACAGTGCCACCAGCAGGTGATTCAGATCCTTACAGTTCCCTCTCTTAAGGAACGGCCTCTAGATATTCCACTTTGCCTTGAACATAATAGTCCGTGTCTCTTGCACTGGATAAGTCCAAAAAGGAGAAGATCTCCCATCAGCCATCTCTGAAGACTTTTCCGATTTCCTTGGGCCATAGTCTTCAGCCCGCAGGATACCCCACAGCCAGGGTCTGACAACTGGTTAGGTACTTTGCCACCAGGGTCTGGAAACTGACTGGGTGCCATGCACGACACTTGGAATTTGCAGTTCCATGCGGCATCACATAATCTAATGCTGGGATCCCACAGGCCATCTGAAGGTTTGAAATTGAAGTCCTTAACTCATATAGGTATCCTGACACCAGGGTGTCCCTTTACCATTGGCCATTTCACATATGAGTTACTAGTCTTGTTGCAACAAATTTCTTTGCATTTTAACAGACACCCAAGTCTTTCCAAGGCACTGGTTACCCAACCAAGGTTGCAGAGATGACGCCTACATCAGGAAAAAGTTAAAATGGAACTCTGTCCTTTCCCAGAAGACCTCTACTACTGAAGATGTTGTAGTGAGTGTAGTTATCAAATTCAGAGTGGATGTGTCTGGACCACCAGGCTTTGGCACAATAGAAGAAAATGAATGCATAAGGAACTCAGACAAGGTGGCTGTAGGAATCTTGAACCAGAAGGGTAACTCATGTCAGACATGCAACAAATGTGGAGACTCACAGGTATCAGACCTAACAGTTGGTGAGAGCTTAACCCTAGTAAAATTTGTCATCCTCCAGCATCTACATTAGAGACTCAGTCTAAGACATAGTAAAAGGAGAAGATAAATTATCATGACCTTGAGGAATACCAGATAGAACTAGTCCAGAACAATTTTCAATCACATGCTGTATTTCATAAAAACCGGCCCTGCGACTAAGGAATGCACCACCTGATTATACTCCAGCAGCTTCATGCTAGTGTAATCCTGCAAAATATGGTGGCAAAGCTCTTTATCCTCCAACTTAACATGACATATAGCTTCCCAAGATGCATCTTAACATAAAAGTGCAGCTGATATGGTCACTACTATGCAATGGATACCAGAGGCAGGCATCCAACGGCAGCAGGGTTGACCAGTTCAGTGTAGCTGTACACAGGAAACTGTAACCAGACAGAGTAAAAGAAAGTTTACTAATGCACACAACACCAACAACCATACATAAAGCAAAAGTGAAAAATAAACATGACAGTGAAGCAAAACCAAACCAACAACCTAAATGTAATACACGATATATAAATGTAAGGAAGCTGACATAAACACAGTATGACCAGGACTGGGAACAAGGAGAGCAGAGATGGGGTAACAGAATACTAGATGCAAGGTACAGTATAAGGCAAGGATCAAACATACAGCGAGCAGGTATATGGTTAATAGGCAAAACACTGAAGCACTGATGAAAACCAAGGAAGACGTTATATTCCTGGGTGACAATGGAACTGCGCCGTGTAGCTCTGGGGACCACAGTGCCACCAGCAGGTGATCCAGCTCCTGACATCAGGTGGATGCAGCTGTCAGCTGCAAGGTTATTTCAGCAGCACTCTTGTTTCTTTTGTTGAGTCTGTTGCATGGTTCTATTTGCCTTGTTGTTGCCCACCCACTGCTTCATTGCCTTGGGACGTCCCAGGATCTGTGCATATTCGGTTAATATTGTATGATTCTGATTAAAGAATTTTTGCTTACCTGTAAATTCCATATTTTGCAGTACAGTACACAGGCCACCCTCCTCTGCTCTGCATTGGTTTCTAAAAAAAACTGAGGACTTATAGAGTGGGGTGGAGTTGTAGGTGTGCACCCAGAGAAGCTTTGCCAGTGTTCAATCACCTGAAGGTAGCAGCCTACAACCCAGAGTCTATGAATATCCATATTCACATCTACTGCATTGTAGATTTATATTGTGAATTTAGTTTTGCTTTTTAGTGTTTTATGTTTATGAGCTATTACATACTTAGTCTGGCTGAAAAAGACAAAAAGTTCATCCAGTTTAACCATTAAAAAAAAAAAAAGTATAATCCTATACCCACAGTTGAGCTACAGCAGCGGTTCTATACCTGGGGGTCGAACAACACTTTCACAGGGGTCGCCTAAGACCATCGGAAAACACATATTTCCGATGGCCTTAGGAACCGAGACACCGCTCCTCTATCCGTCTCCAGGTGTGGGCGGGATGACATGCCGTCCCTGTCATCTGGACACACCCCCGGGATCAATCCTTCGCCGGTGATTGGCCGCCGGAACTGTAGCTCAGGAGAGGCACACAGGCGGCCAATCACCGTCGAGGAGGTGGAGCTTGGAGAGGAGGAGCCGAGCGGCACCGCGAAGATCGAGTGAGTGAGGAGGAGGAGAGCGGCCGGAGAAGGAAGACATCTGACCGGTAAGTGTCTGTACCATGGGAGAGGAAGGGAGCGAGCGAGCCCAGGCTGGAGCAGGGGTCAGAAAGGTAAGTATCATTGGTGTCAGTGGGAGGAATAGTGCCCCATCATTGGTGTCACTAATACCAATGATGGGGCACTATTCCTCCCCCCACTGACACCAACGGTGGGGCACTATTCCTCCCCCCACTGACACCAACGATGGGGCACTATTCCTCCCCCCACTGACACCAACGATGGGGCACTATTCCTCCCCCCACTGACACCAACGATGGGGCACTATTCCTCCCCCCACTGACACCAACGATGGGGCACTGTTCCTCCCACTGACACCAACGATGGGGCACTATTCCTCCCACTGACACCAATGTTGGGGCACTATTGCTCCCCCTGATACCAATGATGGGGCACTATTCCTCCCACCGACACCAATGATGGGGCACTTTTCCTCCCACCGACACCAATGATGGGGGCACTATTCCTCCCACTGATACCAATGATGGGGCACTATTCCTCCCACTGACACCAATGATGGGGCACTTTTCCTCCCATTGACACCTATGATGGGGCACTATTCCTCCCACTGACACCAATGATGGGGTACTATTCCTCCCACTGACACCAGTGATGGGACACTATTCCTCCCACTGACACCAGTGATGGGGCACTATTCCTCCCACTGACACCAATGATGGGGCACTATTCCTCCCACTGACACCTATGATGGGGCACTATTCCTCCCACTGACACCAATGATGGGGCAATATTCCTCCCACTGACACCTATGATGGGGCACTATTCCTCCCACTGACACCAATGATGGGGCACTATTCCTCCCACTGACACCAATGATGGGGCACTATTCCTACCACTGACACCAATGATGCGGCACTATTCCTACCACTGATACCAATGATGGGGTACTATTCCTCCCATTGACATCAGTGATGGGACACTATTCCTCCCACTGACACCAATGACGTGGCACTACTCCTCCCACTGCAAAATTACAGTTATGAAGTAGCAACGAAAATAATTTTATGGTTGGGGGTCACCACAACATGAGGAACTGTATTAAGGGGTTGCGGCATTAGAAAGGTTGAGAACCACTGAGCTAGAGGAAGGCAAAAAACCCAGAACAGCATGATCCAATTTGCTCCTGCAGGGAAAAAAATTCCAGCCTGATCCCCCAAGAGGAAATCAGATATTCCCTGGATCAACTTTACCTATAAATGTTAGTATCCAGTTATATTCTGTGTATCCAAGAAAGAATCCAGGCCTTTTTTAAAGCAATCTACTGAGCTGGCCAGAACCAACTCTTGCGGGAGTCTATGCCACATTTTCACAGCTCTCATTGTGAAGAAACCTTTCCGTGTTTGGAGATTACATTTCTTTTCTTCCAGGCGTAAAGAGTGCCCCCCTTGTCCTCTGTGATGACCTCAGGGTGAATAGCTCTACACTGAGTTCACTATATGCACCACTGATGTTTTTATACATATTGATCATATCCCCCCTTAATCTCCTCTTCTCAAGAGAGAATACATTCAGTTCCTCTAATCTTTCCTCATAGCTGAGCTCCTCCATGCCTCTTATCAGTTTGGTTGCCCTTCTCTGTACTTTCTCCAGTTCCCCAATGTTCTTTTTGTGAATTGGTGCCCAAAACTGAACTGCATATTCCATATGAGGTATTACTAATGATTTGTACCGGGGTAAAATGTTATCTCTCTCTCTCTGGAGTCTATACCTCTTTTAACCACTTGAGCTGCAGAGGATTTACCCCCCCTTAATGACCAGGCCTCTTTTTGCTACTCGGCGCTGCACTAATTCAACTGATAATTGCGCGGTCATGCAATGCTGCACCCAAACGAAATTTACATCCTTTTTTTCACACAAATAGAGCTTTCTTTCTGTGTAATTTGATCACCTGTGCGCTTTTTATTTTTCACGCTATAAACAAAAAAAGGCCAAAAATGTTGAAGAAAAACAATATTTTTTACTTTCAGCTATAAAAAATATATAGTAAACTCAAAGTTGGTTATAAATTTAGGCCAAAATGTATTCTGCTACATGTTTTTGGTAAAAAAAATCCCAATAAGTGTATATTGATTGCTTTGTGTGGAAGTTATAGTGTCTACAAACTATGGTATAAATACTGCAATTTACGCCATTTTTCTGCTATACAGCGCTGCGCTAGTTTAACGGACAATTGCGCGGTCATGCAATATGGTACATAAATGAAATTTACATCCTTTTTTTCCCCACAAATTGAGCTTTCTTTCGGTGGTATTTGATCGCCTGTGCGGTTTTTATTTTTTGCGCTATAAAAAAAAAGGCTGACAATTTTGAGGAAAAAAAAACAATATTTTGGACTTTTTGCTATAAAACATGTCCAGTAAAAAAAAAACAAAAATCAAATTTAGTCATAAATTTCTGCCAAAATGCATTCTGCGACATGTCTTTGCTAAAAAAAAAACAAAAAACCCAATACGTGTAAATTAATTGGTTTACGTGAAAGTTATAGCATTTACAAATGGCAGGAAAGATACTGGGATTTTTAGGTTTTTTTTTATACTAGTAATGGCAGCGATCAGCGAATTATGGTGGCGATCAGGGACTTATGGCAGCGGCCAGCGACTTATGGCGGGACTGCGGCGGACATTCTGACATTGGGGGGTACTGACTTGGGGTCACTGACATCCCCAAAAACACTAATACAGTGATCAGTGCAAAAAAAAAAAAAACACTGACACTGTACTAATGGCAATGGGGAGGAAGGGGTTAACTTTATTTTGCAGGGAAGGGTTATAGGAGTGAGGGGAGTGTTTTACTAGGGGGCGGGGGTGTGTACTGGACAGGACAAGGCTGATCGAGAAAGAGAAACTGTTCTTTCTCGATCAGCTCATCCTCGAGCTGACAGGGAAGTGACAGACAGCACAGCTACTGCAGCTGATTTGTCTGTCACTGTTTGCCGCCGATCTCCGGGAAACAGCCGCTAAGGAACGGCTGTGACCCGGCGACTCATGCGGCGGTGATCGGCGGGACAGATAGGGCAGCGGCGCGCCTCGCGCGTGCCCCCTATTTGTTTAAAAAACACACATTTTAAAACAAGGTTTTGCCTGCGAGTGCCGCCCTGCCGCCGTATGTCTACAGTGGCTGGGCGGCATGCGGTTAATACAAGAGAGGATTTTGCTCGTTTTAGAAACTGCAGCTTGGCATTGCATGCCATTATTAAGCTTGCGATCTACCAGAACCCCCAGATCCTTCTCCACCATTGATTCCCACAGCTGTACCCCCCCCCCCCAGTATGTATGATAAATGCATATTCTTGGCCCCCAAGTGCATAACCTTACATTTATCAGCATTAAACCTCATTTGCCACATAGTTGCCCAATTAAACAGTGCATTGAGGTTAGCTTGTAAGTTGAAGACATCCTGTAAGAACGTTGATCTACTGCACAGCTTGGTGTCATCTGCAAAGACTGAAATGGTCTTTTTAATCCCAGACCCTATATTGTTTATAAATATATTAAAAAGTAAGGGTCCCAACACTGAACCTTGGGGTACACCACTGACAACCCTAGACCATTCAGAGTATGAATCATTAACCACTACTCTTTGAATACGATCTTTTAGCCAGGTTTTTAGCCATTTACATATGGATTTTTCCAAGCCTGTAGACTTTACCTTACACATTAGCCGTGTGTGGGGAACTATGTCAAACACTTTTGCAAAATCCAAGTATACCACGTCCACCGCCACCCCTCTGTCCAAGGTTTTGCTCACCTCCTCATAAAAAAAAATCAGATTTGTTTGACAACTTATGTCTTTCATGAATCAATGCTGTCTGTTGCTTAAAATATTTTTTTTTCCAGCAAGAACTCATCTATGTGGTCTTTTATTAAACTCCCCAGTATCTTCCCAACTACAGAAGTTAAACTAACAGGTCTATAATTACTTGGTAAAGATTTTGACCCCTTTTTAAATATAGGCACCACATTGGCCTTACGCCAATCCAGTGGTACTATGCCAGTCATTAAAGAGTCGCTAAAAATTAGAAACAATGGCTTTGAAATGACAGAGCTCGATTCTTTAAGGACCCATGGGTATATGCCATCTGGTTCAGGTGCTTTATTCACCTTTTTTCTGTTTAATTTTTTTTTGGATCATATCAATTGTGAGCCAATGTGAATCATCTGGAGCTGTGTCATTACCATGCCCATTATGGACAAGAGCTCCCCCATGCTTATTTGTATACACAGAGTTGAAGAAGGTATTTAATGAATTTGCCTTCTCTTTGTCCCCAGTCACCCACTCCTAGATTATTTTGTAAAGGGCCTACATGCTCGGACCGGACCTTTTTACTAGTAATATATTGAAGAATTTTTTTGGGTTGGTCCTGCTATCTTTTGCAATCTGTCTATTGGTATCACAATATAGGTAGCAGCTGTATTCAGGTGTTTGCTAGTATAAGGTGGATTACTTTGCAGGTGGCCAAACCATCATTGCAATATATATTATCCTAGCCTAAGCAATCTTTGACAGAATGTTAAGGCTAAATATCAAGGGCAAAGTTAAGGCACACAGATTAAGATACAATTGCTGCCATTGAATGTGAGTTTCAGTTGGTTTATCGCCCTTCCAGATCTTGGCACCTCAGACTACCATCTGTTCCGTAAATGGTAGTGATGCTGTGGCAGCTTATTTTGTTTCTCACTATATTTTTTTAAGGCAGGTCATCACCATTCTCTGTACGAAGGATGGGAACTTATGAAAGAAGAGTTATTTTTCTTACTATGAATTAAATGTAAGAAATGCATACTATTCTTGCTACACATTATTGTGTGTACCATGTGCTTAGCTCTCCTATCCTCCAATAAACCAGACTGTGTGAACAAATCTTGAGAGTAGGATGAAACCAGGAAGAAAGACATAAAAGCATACAATCGGAATACATGTAATGTAACAAATAATCTAAGCTGCCGATGGTTGTAAGTCCAAACTTACTGGCGATGCTGCCTAATGAGAACATATTTTGTCCTTCTGTGCCAAAGATTGTGACTTCCTGGTTCTTCTTTCTCAAAGTCCAAAAAAATTAAGACTGGTTTCCCAGTATGCACATATTTTCTTCTTCTTAGATGAAGGATAATAAAAACATTTTAGAGGTCAATACATCGAGATACAGGTTTATGCATTTATATGAGGTAGAGCACCTTGGCCACTAGAGCGCAACCACTATAGTCAATAGGAACAAGAGGTATTAAACCTTAAAACAAAAATGTAATATATTGAAGCTTACCAATCCTTGGATGTGGTGGTTGCATTCATTTTCTTGTTTTAGGCTTTTTTTCCCTTTATTTCACCTGATGATCCAGCCACTCAAACAATTCCTGTTATATGGTGTCTGCATTTTGGATGAGGTAGTAGAGCAGAAACCTTTGAACAGCAGCACTGTCAGTCTAGACAGAGCTTAGTGTTAAGGTGGCCATAGATGGATCGAAATTCGGGCAGTTCAGCAGGGACTAACCATATTTCAATTCATGTGTGGCCACTGCCACTCAACAGAAGTTGACTGACTTCTGTTAAACAGACCTGTTGAAAAAAAGCTGCTCGATCTAACATTTATAGGCAAAGTTGATCCAGGGAATAGACGCTTGCCTCTCAGGGGATCAGGAGGGAATTTTTTCCCCTGCAGGAGCAAACTAGATCATGCTTTGCTGGGTTTTTGCCTTCCTCTGGATCAACTGTGGGCATAGGATAACTTTTTTTTTGTGGTTGAACTGGATTGACTTTTGTCTTTTTTCAGCCAGACTAACTATGTAACTATGATCAGCAGCTACAACCAATGGCTGCAGTGCTGATCTGTGTATTCTGACAGTAGAAGCCTCCCCCTTCAGAATACAATTGCCCAGCTACAGTAGCTACTTTGGTAGTGTGGATAGGGGGAGTCAGTTTAGCTTCTCTGTGTAGCCATGAACCATGTATGGCCAAGTTTAGACTAGCAGATTTAGATGAACTTGACTAACAAATTGATGCTGAACTTCAAGTAACACTATAAGTAGTTACAACAAACACAAGAGGAGGTGATCTAGCTAAACGGGAAATAGGAATAGGGAGGGCGGGCAGTCAGGGCCCTGGTCATAGCCCTGTAAAAGGCCAAGTAACCCTGCATCCGTTCTATCGTGTAAAGAACCAAGGGTACCAAAATGCTGTGTACCTATTCATTCAGTCCTTGAGCTTCTTGCAGTATTAAACCCAAAAGCAAACATTTTTATATATTGCAAACTCTTAGATGTGCTGGATGTATTAGTTTTCCTTTTTTATGCTTTTTTTCTTCTATTTTCATTTAGTGAGTTTTTCAAAAGCTCAGGCTCTCCAGCAGAATGTATAAGTTTACATGGATGAGTCAAACCACCTAAATTGATACTAAAAGCTTACATTTTTTTAAATAACAAATATCTTTACCTACCTGCTCTGTGCAAGGGTTCTGCACAGAGCAGCCCTGATCCTCTTCCTGTTGGATCTCCTGCCAGAGCTCTGGGCTCCTCCCCCCTGTCAAGTGCCCCTATGGCAAGACACAAAGAATGAGGCTTAGCTCCACCCAGCTCCCTCCTCACTGGCTGTGATTGACAACAATGGCTCCTGCTGCTGTCTCTGAGCCAATGAGCAGGCAGAGAGCTGAGACAGCAGCCACTCTTGTGCAGTTCACTGGATTGAGATTGGGCTAAATACTGGGAGGGGCATACCGAAGGTTTTTTTTACCGTCATGCGTATAATGCATGAATGTAAAAAAAACCTTCAGACTTTAAACTACTTTAACACTTGCGTGGGTGATTAAAATGATCAGCGTTTATTTATTCATGCAAAACCTTTATCCCAAAAGCAAAAAAAATTAAAAAAAAATTAGCTGTAACTGATTATAAAGTGTAAGCTGCAGTTTGGCATCAATTTGTTAGTGTATGTAAATCTGCTAATACATTTGCCACTCCTCCCCCCAGAATGCCAATGCTGCTGTTAGTTGTGCCTCCTGTGCTCATTCATCTAGATTTGTGTCTCACTAATACCGGAGGTGTATTGCTGGCCAGATCACCAGGTGAAAATAGAGGGAAAAGAGCCCAAAAAAGAAGAAAACTATTGCAGCCACTACATCTAATGATTGGTAAGCTGAGAAACACTATATTGCCAAACGTATTGGGACGCCTGCCTTTACACACACATGAACTTTAATGGCATCCCAGTCTTAGTCCATAGGGTTCAATATTGAGTTGGCCCGCCCTTTGCACCTATAACAGATTCAACTCTTCTGGGAAGACTGTTCACAAGGTTTAGCAGTGTGTCTGGGAACGTTTGGCCATTTTTCCAGAAGCGCATTTGTGAGGTCAGGCACTGATGTTGGACGAGAAGGCCTGGCCTGCAACCTCCCTCTAATCCTTCCCAAAGGTATTCTATTGGGTTGAAATCAGGACAGTCAAGTTCCTGCACCCCAAACTCACTCATCCATGTCTTTGTTCACTGGTGCTCAGTCATGATGGAATAGGAAGGGGCCATCCCCAAACTGTTCCTACAAAGTTGGGAGCATGAAA
Organism: Staurois parvus; assembly: GCF_062004578.1. Lineage (NCBI taxonomy): Eukaryota > Metazoa > Chordata > Amphibia > Anura > Ranidae > Staurois > Staurois parvus. The sequence continues at coordinate 2,900,870 of NW_028318930.1, forward strand.
TTGTCCAAAATGTCTTGGAATGCTGGCACCTTAAGGGCTCGTTCACACTTGGCTGTTTTACCCACGCTTGCCAAACGCCCCTATAGCATTTGGCAAGCGTTGGTCCGGCGTTTGCAGAGCATTTTTTAACGCTCTGCAAACACCGCATGCGCGGTTTAGCGGCGGGTTGCTAGGCATTTGCCCAGCGTTAATAACGCCCTACAAATGCCTATAATGCAGTTTGAGTGGTGTTACCGCTCCGCAAACGCCCCGCAACCGCGTCGCAAACGCCGGCCGGGGGTTTGCGGAGCGGCACCATAGACGAGAAAAGGAGGCTTCAAAGCCTCCTGACTCGACCAGAGGCGTCCGTTTTGCCACAACGCGACGCAAACGCTCTCGTAAGAACAGCACCATGTGCTGTAATGTGCAGAATTGGCAGAGACGTTTGGGAAACGGTAAAAACGCTTCCCAAACGCCTCTCTGCTCCCTGCACACAACGCTAGTGTGAACGTAGCCTAAAAGTTCCCTTCACTGGAACTAAGGGGCCAAGCCCAACCCCTGAAAAACAACCCCACACCATAATCCCTCCTCCACCAAAGCTTACACTTGGCACAATGCGGCCAGGCAAGCACCGCTCTTCTGGCAACCGCCAAACCCAGACACGTCCATCAGATTGCCAAAGCGCGATTGGTCACTCCAGAGAACACGTCACCACTGCTCTAGAGTCCAGTAGCGGCATGCTTTACACCACTGCATCCGACGCTTTGCATTGCACTTGGTGATGTAAAGCTTGGATGCAGCTGCTCGGCCAAGGAAACCCATTCCATGAAGCTCTACGCACTGTTATGCTAATGAAGGTCACACAAAGTTTGTAGGTCTTTAGGTATTAACTCTGCAGACAGTTGGTGACTTCTGTGCACTGTGTGCTTCAGAATGTGCTGACCCCGTTCTGTCATTTTATGTGGCTGAGTTGCTATTGTTCCCAGTTGCTTCCATTTTGTTATAATACCACCAACTGTTGAGCATGGAATATTTAGTAGCAAGGAAATTTCACAGATGGACAGGTGACAACCTATCACGGTACCACGCTTGAATTCACTGAGCTACTGAGAACGACCTACTCTTTCACAAATTTTTTATAGAAGCAGTCTGCATGCCTAGGTGCTTAATTTATACACCTGTGGTCATGGAGGTGATGGGATCACCTGAAGCCAATGATTTGGAGGCGTGTCCTAATACTTTTGGAAAAAAAGGGAAACGTTTAAAGTGGAGTTCCACTCAAAAGCAGAAGCTCTGCTTATTTGCCTCCTCCCCCCTTCCACTACCATATTTGGCACCTTTTGGGGGGGAGAGGGTACCGTGTTCACCGTGGCGAAGTGAGCCGGAAGATCGGCCCCCTCCTCCCTCCCGCAGTCTCCTAGGAACTTTCACAGGTCCCAGGAGACTGCCAGACCAATTAGGAGGCGCAGAGTTACTTGCGCATGTGCAGTGGCCACCTGGCTGCGAAGCCACAAGCTGTTACAGCTTGGTGCCCACAGTTGAGATGCCAGCGCTGTGGAGGGGAGAAGGGATGGTGCAGGTGAGCACATCGCTGGACTTCGGGACAGGTAAGTGTGTGTTTATTAAAAGTCAGCAGCAACAGTTTTTTTTAATAAACACAAAAATGTCTGGAACTCCGCTTTACCCTAGGTTCACACCTAAGCGCTTTATGGAGCTTTTGCAGAAATGCAGTACAGTCCATTTACAGTGAGGAACAGAAGTATTTGAACACCCTGCAATTTTGCAAGTTCTCCCACTTAGAAATCATGGAGGGGTCTGAAATTCACATTGTAGGTACGTTCCCACTCTGAGAGACAGAATTAAAAAAAAAATTCAGGAAATCACATTGTATGATTTTTAAACAATTTGTCTTGCACTGCTGAACATAAGTATTTGAACATCTAAGAAACAGCAAGAATTCTGGCTCTCAAAGACCCGTTACTGTGCCTTTAAAAAGTCCACCTCTACTCCACTCATTAATCTAACTTAGTAGCACCTGTCTGAGCTCTTTAAAGACACCTGTCCACCCCACAGTCCGTCACACAACTACTACCATGGGCAAGACCAAAGAGCTGTCAAAAGATACCAGAGACAAAATTGTGGACCTCCACAAGGCTGGAAAGGGCTACAGGGCAGATGCCAAGCAGCTTGGTGAAAATAGATCAACTGTTGGAGCAATTGTTAGAAAATGGAAGAGGCTAAAGATGACTGTCAGTCTCCCTCGGACTGGGGCTCCATGCAAGATCTCACCTCGTGGGGTATCACTGACGATAAGAAAGGTGAGGAATCAGCCCAGAACTACAAGGGAGGAGCTGGTCAATGACATGAAGAGAGCAGTTTCAAAGGTCACCGTCGGTAGAACACTACGTCATGGTTTCAAATCATGCATTGCACGGAAGGTTCCCCTGCTCAAGTCATCACATGTCCAGGCCCGTCTGAAGTTTGCCAATGACCATCTGGATGATCCAGAGGAGGCATGGGAGAAAGTCATGTGGTCAGATGAGACCAAAGTAGAACTTTTTGGTCTAAACTTCACTCGTCGTGTTTGGAGGAAAAAGAAGGATGAGTTGCATCCCAAGAACACCATCCCTACTGTGAAGCACGGGGGTGGTAACATCATGCTTTGGGGGTGCTTTTCTGTGAATGGGACAGGTCGACTGCACTGTATTAAGGAGAGGATAAATGGGGCCATTTATTGTGAGATTTTGAGCAACAACCTCCTTCCCTCAGTCAGAGCATTGAAGATGGGTCGTGGCTGGGTCTTCCAACATGACAACGACCCGAAGCACACAGCCAGGATAACCAAGGAGTGGCTCCGTAAGAAGCATATCAAGGTTCTGGAGTGGCCTAGCCAGTCTCCAGACCTAAATCCAATAGAACATCTTTGGAGGGAGCTGAAACTCCGTGTTGCTCAGCGACAGCCCCGAAACCTGACAGATCTAGAGGAGAACTGTGTGGAGGAGTGGGCCAAAATCCCTGTTGCAGTGTGTGCAAACCTGGTCAAGAACTACAGGAAACGTTTGACCTCTGTAATTGCAAACAAAGGCTTCTGTACCAAATATTAACACTGATTTTCTCAGGTGTTCAAATACTTATGTTCAGCAGTGCAAGACAAATAAATTCTTTAAAAATCATACAATGTGATTTCCTGAATTGTTTTTTTATTTTGTCTCTCAGAGTGGGAATGCACCTACAATGTGAATTTCAGACCCCTCCATGATTTCTAAGTGGGAGAACTTGCAAAATCGCAGGGTGTTCAAATACTTCTGTTCCTCACTAACATGATTTCCTATGGGACAGGTTCACATCTCTGCGTTTTCACCCAGTGTGTTTTTTGGAAAGGCTCAGGGACTTTTTTTTTTTTTAATGCAAAACCTTCTTCTGGTTTTGGTTTTTGGTTCTATAGAATTCAATGGGAACGCTGCAGAAAAGCATGTATTGCGTTTTGCGTTTAAAATCTGCCTAGCAACAAGAAAAAAACCGCACAACACGGCAAAGACGCAAAATGCAATGCATCAAATGCATCCTGCATAGGCGTGAACCTAGACTTAAACAGTTATCAGTGTCAGGTAATGGTGGTATAGGTAGGATAACAAAAATCGGGTAAGAATAACCCAAGAATCGTTAACTCACGCCAGCAAGTGATGTCACACATGATACTGGTCTCTATTGGCTAATACAAAAAACAACTGAGCTCTAAAAACACGAAAACGCTGTAATGTGAGAAAACGCACAAAGTAATGCGCTGCTCAGTTATAAAGCACCAACAGAGGTCACAGTGACCACCCAAACTCTGGCCTAGCGGACGTCATACTGTCCAGGACAACCATGGCCCATTACCAGGGGCGGACTGACAACTCATGGGGCCCGTGTCCTTGCCCAAACTCAAAAAAGCCTATGAAAAAGGTACCAGGGGCATCTCATGGGGCCCCTTACTGAACCCTGGGCCCTCGAGTTTCCAAATGGTCAGTCCGCACCTGCCCATTACATTCCCTCATGACGTACACAATATAGACTTACTTTACAACTCTTTCTAGTCACCTTCACCTCATAGAAGTACCAAACGAAAAAAAACAACAGATGCTATGAAGACAATATAATAATTACGTCAAGACACATTCCGTTATGGAGCTTATCTGTGGTGAAGGTGAAGAATTTTCCAGCAGGCGAAAATTCCCGTGAAAAAAATCTCCGGCTCCTGAGACCGTTGGAGACAGTTACGGCTCTTCACACTAACCACCTCACGCATCCATTCATTGAGCCGATCCAGTTCACAGCGCCCTCTGCCGACCGTAAACCGGCAACATTTAGCCCCGCCCATGGATGGGACGTCACGACGCTGATCTGTTTACTGCGCCTGCGCTTGCGCCATGTGATTGGTGTGACGTTTTACCTGCTCATCGCTGGTATGGAAGCCTCGTGCTGTGTGTGTAGGGCGGACAGTGTGAAGTACCGTTGTCCCCGGTGCCGGGTTCGCTAGTAAGTTCTGATTGTGCGGTGATTGGACGCTTCCAGCTCTACATACATAAAGCGGAATTAGAGACACGGGTTCATGGCGCACAGTGTATTACATGCTCAGCAGTTATAATAGTTGTAGCTGAGGGGGCTGCAAACTTTCTCAACAAAGGGCTGGTTTACTATCCGTAAGACTTTAGGAGGGCCGGAATGGCCAGTGGGAGTAGAAAATACCCCAGCATCAGGAGTAATAAAAACAGTGGCATAGTGCTTGTAGTTAGTGGAAGGGGGTTGGGGAGAAGAGGAGGAATAGTCTCCAGTCATTGGTATCAGTTGGAGGATTACCCATCGTTGGTATTGGACGAATAGTGCCCCATCATTGGTGTCAGTGAGAGGAATAGCGCCCCTTCATTGGTGTCAGTGGAAGGAATGGCGCCCCATCATTGGTGTCAGTGGAAGGAATGGCGCCCCATCATTGGTGTCAGTGGAAGGAATGGCGCCCCATCAATGGTGTCAGTGGAAGGAATGGCGCCCCATCATTGGTGTCAGTGGAAGGAATGGCGCCCCATCATTGGTGTCAGTGGAAGGAATGGCGCCCCATCATTGGTGTCAGTGGAAGGAATGGCGCCCCATCATTGGTGTCAGTGGAAGGAATGGCGCCCCATCATTGGTGTCAGTGGAAGGAATGGCGCCCATCATTGGTGTCAGTGGAAGGAATGGCGCCCATCATTGGTGTCAGTGAAAGGAATGGCGCCCCATCATTGGTGTCAGTGAAAGGAATGGCGCCCCATCATTGGTGTCAGTGAAAGGAATGGCGCCCCATCATTGGTGTCAGTGGAAGGAATGGCGCCCCATCATTGGTGTCAGTGGGAGGAATGGTGCCCCATCATTGGTGTCAGTGAAAGGAATGGTGCCCCATCATTGGTGTCAGTGAAAGGAATGGTGCCCCATCATTGGTGTCAGTGAAAGGAATGGCGCCCCATCATTGGTGTCAGTGAAAGGAATGGCGCCCCATCATTGCTGTCAGTGGAAGGAATGGCGCCCCGTCATTAGTGTCAGTGGGAGGAATGGTGCCCCGTCATTGGTGTCAGTGGGAGGAATGGTGCCCCGTCATTGGTGTCAGTGGGAGGAATGGCGCCCCGTCATTGGTGTCGGGGAGGGATGGCGCCCCGTCGTCTGCGTCGGGGGGAGGGATGGCGCCCCGTCGTCTGCGTCGGGGGGAGGGATGGCGCCCCGTCGTCTGCGTCGGGGGGAGGGATGGCGCCCCGTCGTCTGCGTCGGGGGGAGGGATGGCACCCCGTCAGTGGAGTGAATAGTGCCCCATCCTTCATATTTGTTGGAGGAATAGTATCAAATTGTTTATATCAGTGGGAGGAATTGTGCCCCATAGTTGGTGCCAGTGGAAGAAATGATACCTCCTTGTTGGTATCAGTAGGAGGGATAGTACCCTGAGGGTCGGATAGAGCCAGGCAAAGGGCAGTTAGCAGACCACTGCTGTAGCCTGTAGAAGCTTAACCACTTGCACTCCTGAGGATTTACCCCCCTTCCTGACCAGGCCACTTTTGGCGCTGCGTTACTTTAACTGACAGTTGCGCGATTAAGCAATGCTGCACCCAAATTCTGCTAAATGTCTTTGCTTAAAAAAAATCCCAATACGTGTAAATTAATTGGTTTACTTGAAAATTATAGTGTATACAAATGGCGTTATATATACTGGGATTTTGTATTTATTTGTTTTTACCAGTAATGGCAGCGATCAGCAACTTGCATCGGGCATTCTGACACTGAGGGGGAACTGACTGTCAGTGACACCAATACAGTGATCAGTGCTAATAAAAAGCACTGACACTGTACTAATGACACTGGGCAGGAAGCGGTTAACGTGGGGTGATCAAAGGGTTAACTGTGTGTGTTTTACTGTACTTCACTGTAAACACACTGCTTTGCGTGGCTGTGCTATGCAAAAAAAAAAAAACTGAACAAAACGCTTTAGACACACGTAGAAAAACTCAAAACAAACTGCGAAAAGCACTGCAAAACGGAAAAAAAGCAATCTACATAGGTGTGAACGGAGCCTTAGTAAAAGCAGGACATACTACACATTGTTAGGCACACAGTTAACCCCTTGATTGCGCCTTGATGTTAACCTCTTCCCAGCCAGTGTCATTAGTACACTGATAATGTACAGTATCCATTTGCCCTCCAGAAGAATTACCCCCCTTCCTGATCAGGCCATTTTTTTTGCCTTACAGTGGTGCGTTACTTTAACTGACAATTGCACAGTCATGCAACACTGCACCCATAATAAATTGATGTCTTGTTTTTCCAACAAATAGAGCTTTCTTTCGGTGGTATTTGATCACCTCTGCGTTTTTTAATTTTTTTGCACTATAAACAAAAAAAGATTGACAATTTTTTAAAAAAACGAAATTGTTGACTTTTACTATAAAACATATCCAGTAAAACAATTTAAAAAAAATCTAATTTAGTCATTAAATTTAGGCCAAAATGTATTCTGCTAAGTTTTGCTAAAAAATAATCCCAATACGTGTAAATTAATTGGTTTACGTGAAAGTTATAGTGTCTACAAATGGTGGTATATATACTGGATTTTTTTTTTATACTAGTAATGGCGGTGATCAGTGACTTATAGCGGGACTGTGGCAGGCATTCTGACATTGGAGGGAAAACAGACTGCCACAGACATCCATTGAGATTAATACAGTGATCAGAGCTAATATAAAGCACTGACACTGTACTAATGACACTGGGCAAGAAGGGGTTAACATCTGGGTCGATCAAATGGTTAGCTGTGTGCTGTTTTACTATGTAAATATGCTGCTTTGTATTGCTTGTGATATTGCGCAGCCCTGCCACCCTGTAGTAGTAGTTCTGATATAGGGTGGTGGGGAACCGGTTAACTGATAATTGTGTGGTCATGCAGCACTGTGCAAAATTAAATTAAATTTTCCCCCCCTTATTTTGGTGGTATTTGATCACTTCTGCGTTTTTTTGTTTTTTAACTATTTTTTAGTGCCAGATTGTCCACCACACTATCGCAGTCCCACTATAAGTCAATAATCGCCGCCATTACCAGTATAGCACGATAGCTGTGTAGATTCCAGTATATATACCATCATTTTGTAGACTGTAAATTATTCATACAAACCAATTAATATTAATGAATAAACTTTTATTGGGATTTTTTTTTTTTTTTTACGAAAGGCATTAAGAAATGGTTTTTTATTTATTTTTTTTTATTGGATATGTTTTATAACAGTACAAAATATCAGGGCTCTTTTTTTTTTTTTTTGCAGTCTTTTTTTCGTTTATAAATAAAAAAAAACCCAGTGGTGATTAAATACCACCAAAAGAAAGGTCTATTTGTGTGAAAGAAAAATGATACACATTTCATCTGGGTACAGTGTTGCATGACTGTGCAATTACCAGTTAAAGTAGCACAGTGCGGCATAGCAAAAATGCCCGGATCATGAAGGGGTTAAAATCTTCCAGAGGTCAAGCTGTTAGGGAGGCTGCACCATACCTAAAAACTAACACGGTTCTCTGCAGGGATGGGATTTTGTTTCGCTTGTAATAGTAGTTTTATAATTATATCTAAAATAAGATTTTTTTTATTTTTTTTTCCCCTTTGCATGATACACTTTTTGTTTGTAAAATGCTGTGCTATCACTAGAATTTACATAGAGTTTGACTAAAACTGTTCCACACTTATTTGTGTTCTATTCACTTTTTGTATTTTTTTTTTCTATGCAGTTGCTCCTTAACGTGCTATAAGACACATAAAGGTAAGAATAATTTTTTTTTTTTTTTTTTTTTTTTTAATTTGTTCTGTGTGAGTTTATTAAAGGCTGTCCTACTGTCATGTCTGTCTTATAAAGAGATGGGCTGAATCAAAAAAAAAGAGCTTCAACAGAAATTAGTGGACACATTCACATAGGACTGGCACAAAATATTGACAAGCAGAGTGCTTTGTATGTGTGACAAGCAGGCCCCTTTTTATGGAACAAGTATTAGGAAATGCTAAATGAAGGGTATAATTAACTTTGGGGAAGCATATTTATCACAGGAGCTGCTGATGTTTTGGTAAGCGACCTCCTTGGCAATGCCACACCTTCTTGCACACCAAAAGTGAAGGGTAAAAAATTATTGTATAAACACAAATCAGCCAAAAGATGGAAAAGTAATAATATACACTTTAACAAGTATACAGAAACCGTTACAAAATATACAAATAAATACAATGTTACAAAAAATATAAGCAGACCAATGACTTTACCCCTAATCCCTACACTAAGGGGTGGGGGGCTCTAACTATGGGGTAATGCAAAAATAGTGGGCAGTCTCTGACAAACCCTCTCCCACTGGCCAGTGCATTTGGGCCCAAACCCAGTGTTGGAGTGCTCAAATGTGAGTCCCACAAACCTGGGTGTTCCCAAATGGTGTCCAAAGTACTGTTCCTTTAAATAGTGTGCTGAGTTTGCAGTCAGTAGCCTCTCACTGACACTTAAGATAATGACTTTTCCTCTCCTACTCTCCATTTGGAGCTCAACAATACCAGCTGCATTGACACCTTTCCCTTGACTAGGTGGTAACACCAGACTTGACAGTGGCTTTCCCACAGACCAGAACATGTACGTGATTCTTTCTGTCTGTATTCCCTAGACCAAGGGTCTCCAAACCTTTGGAACAAAGGGCCAGTTAACTGGCCTCCAGACTTTAGAGGGGCCGGACAATGGTTATTGAGAGTAGAAATTGTCTTGACGTCACTGGAAGTAAACAATGCATCTTTGGTATTAGGGGGAGGAATAGTGCCTCTAAACTGAAGCACAGGCTCAGTCTCTCTGGGGACTCTTTTTGTCCTTTTCCTACACTGCAAAAACAGTAATATTGCTTCCTTTGTTTTGTTGTCTTGTGGCTGTACACATCTCAGGAAATGTTCAGTGGTTTGCATCTCTCTCTCCCAGCTGGCAGGCAAGGATAGGGAGAACAGCTGCAGCACTGGCTGCAGCATATGTTATGCTGATTGACAGCCTGGTCTGTATAGTGTGTGCCTCGGACTGGGGCTATACGATATTTAAAAAAAAATGTGTCATTACTTCAGGTTGCAAGCTTTAACTACAAGTCTGTGTGTATTTAAAGTGTTACTAAACCCAGGACCCTGCATATATCTGGTCTCCCACAGTACACACAACGTGGCAATGCAGTTATTTTAGTAAATATAAACTGCTAAGTATCTTTTCTTATCAGCAATTAGAGCAATCTTGTGACTTCAGCAGATCATTGGTTAAAGCCTGTAGACGTTTTCTTTCTGCTCTAGGAGGATGTGAAAGTCCTGACCCTTTGTCTGGACAGTGCCGATTGGCCCTGTGCTGATTACATGCACTCTCCCAAGAAAAAAAAAAACCTCTTTAGCAATACCCACCAAACTGAGCATGTGCATGTGACTATGGATTCAGTCTGTATCAGGTGGTCATTTCAACAAGAGGAGGGGCAGAGAAGAAAGGATCAAACAGCCTTTTTATACAATGCAGAGGATTAACCCCTTAGGTTCCACAGTGAGTATAACAAGCATGCTTTACTGCATATAGAGACTGATTTTACTGATGTGGGTTTAGTAACACTTTAACATGCCTTGGGTCTCAGTTTGTAAAGCACAGTGGCTAAATGGTTAGCACTTCTGCCTGGCAGTACTAGAGTCGTTGGTTTGAATCCCAAACACGGCACCACCTGCCTAGAGTTTGCGTGTTCTCTTTGTGCCTGCGTGGGTTTCCTCTGGGTCCCCCGGTTTCCTCCAACACCCCAAAGACATGCTGGTAGGTTAATTTGAATCCTGTCTAAATTGGCCCTAGTATGTATGAATGTGAGTTAGGGACCTTAGATTGTACGCCCCTTGAGGGTTAGGGACTGATGTGAATGTACAATATATATGTAAAGCGCTGTGTAAATTGACGGCACTATATAAGTACCTGAAATAAATAAAGCAGCAGTATGTTGTTACCACTGCACATTGATGTGTTTTACCAACGTGAAATGTTTGGTACAGAGTGGATTGTGGCTTCCTCGCTCTGCTATAAGTGGGCCACTTTAACATAAATTTCTTAGTCCTACAGTACAGAATATAATATCATTCATCTTTACCATGAGTTATATGCAGCTACCTTTAGGTGATTGAACACTGGCAAAAAGGAAAAGGCTGTAAGGACAAATATCCCCTCCCTAGGCTTCGCTTTTTCTAGTGTTCTTTGATGGACCTCTTCTCCCTTCTGAGAGAAGCATACTTTCTTTCTAGAAGGTTGTCTGTCTCTGATGACGATTCTTCTGCCAAAATGATTCTCCTATTAAGTTGGATAAGGCAAGTTATTATTTCCTTTCCTTCCGTCCCTGTTGAGGCACAGTCTATTAGATCTGTTGGTGCTTCTTTGGGCTGTTCAGCATTGGACATGTGTTCTTTAGATTTGCAAGGCTGCCACCTGCGCTTCTGTTCACATGTTTGCTCAATTCTACCAGCTGGATGTTTAAGTCTGAGTATGTCAAGCCTTTCTTGACCAATTTGTTATGTGGGCCTATTGGCATTTGTTGCCTCATGGTTAAAGATGAATGATTGTGTCCTGTTCTGTCCTTTTGCTTGCTAGAAAAATGATGCTAGCTGGGAGTGGTAGGGGAATGTTTCTGCAGCCTTATGTTTTTGCCAGTGTCCAATCACCTGAAAGTCTCTACATAAAACCCATGGTAAAGACTAACAATCCTGTGTACCAAACTGTACTCCAAGTCAGAAATCCTATTTCCCTCAGCCCGTGTGCAAGGTTGCAATAAAAATATGGATTTTCTTTGCCATGCAGCAGAAGTGTATGATAAAGCAAGTTTGTTCATTCCTGTGGGCCAATTCTAAAGCGCAGTAGTGAAAAAAAAAAAGCAGTAGTGAGGAAAATTCAGTGTGCAAATTACACTCAGGCCTCTGATCTACGCGTTTAAAGCAAACCTGTTCTTTGGCCATGCAGTAAAAAGCAACCGCTGCATTTAACCCTTTCCTCCAGAAGCACAAACATACATTTCCTTTTGCTGAATGTTGAGTCAGTGGATCAAAGAAAATGTGAGTGTGTGCAGGAATAAAGCATGGATAAAGCACAAGTTCTCTTGAAACCCTTCATATAAATGTTCATAGAGACTGTCAGCATCCATCTATCCAGGTGTGAGACTTCCCTTTACATTGTTATGGAACCTTTCGCAAAGATCTGGCATTTGGAAGATTTGAACGGACTGTACATGTAACATTTGGCTTACTACCCAGGCTGGCCACTCTGCAAGTGGATGTGGTTTATACAGAAAAGGGGGCTGCAAAGCTCTAATATTGCTAGCTTCTTATTACCTATGCATTCAAGATTTATCTTGATGACTACCATGGAGGGGGGGTGGGGATGCTTTTTTTTAATGCAGTTTCTTGCTGTTGGTGCAGCTAAACATCTTTATTGATGTACGCACATCTTTGTAGTTGTTTTGACTTTAGAGATTTGGAATAAGTTTGACAGGTCTATAGTTTCATGTCCTCTAAGTATGTGTAATGTTTTGTAGAGACATGTGTTCCAAAAGAAGCCACAGCATCTACAGAAGCCTCGTTCAGTGCTATTTCAAGAGGTGAATCACATCAGAACAAAGGTAATCATGTTGTAAACCGTTTTTGTTTAGAGTACAGTATAAATGAAGTATTGGGAGCAAAGTGATGTTCTTGGTGCACAGTATTTTGTGGGTCCATCCAAAGTCCTATTTTATTATAGGTAGAGTTCGAGTAAATCTGGGCCTCCTGTTGGCTTATAATATCTTGGTATGATCTCCCTGGTGTACTGTATATCCTGGCACTATTCTTTCCCATGATTTTTATTTTAGTAAGGGTAATGCAAACAATACAGATCCAAGAAATTTGGGGACAAAGCAAACGCAGGCAAAGCTATGTTGCAGGTAAATCCAAACTTAGAAAGTGAGATGCAATGTTAAAGCTGATCTTCTGGCTCTTTCAGGTATTGTCAGAACATATGGATTATCCACTTAACGACCGCCTGCCTTCAATGTACTGCGGACAGGCAGCTGATGTACCTGTACATTGCTGTCTACTTCCGGATTTGTGGCGTGCGCAATGATTCACAGCCAGGACCTGCTGTTCGGCTGTGTACAATCAGCACAGAGCTCTGTAGAGAGGGAAGGATCATGTATGTTTTTCGAGAAACTTTGAGATCTGTTATTAAAAGCACTTTACGCACATTAGTTAGGCACACATTTAACCCCTTGATCACCCTAGATCTTAACCCCTTCCCAGTCAGTGTCATTAATACAGTGACAGTGTATAATATTAGTGTCAGTGGCATTTATTGAGTTCCCCCCAGCTTCAGTTATTGTCAGATTGCCCTCTGCACTATCACAGTCCCATTATAAGTTGCTGATCGCCTCTAAATAAGTGAATAAATGAAAATTCCAGAGTGTATATATACTAGTTTGTAGGCCCTATAACTTTCACATGCACCAATCAGTATACTTATTGAGATTTTTTTTTTTTTTTATCACAGACATGTAGCAGAATAAATTTTGAGAAAAAATTATGAAGCAAGTTTATTTAACCGCTTGTCTACAGGGCACTTATACCCCCTTCCTGCCCAGGCCAATTTCCAGCTCTCAGTGCGGTCATGCAACACTGTACCCATATGAAATTTATATCATTTTTTTGTGACAGAGCTTTATTTTGGTGGTATTTAATCACCTCTGGGTTTTTTATTTTTTCTTAAACCAAAAACCACTGAAAATTTTGAAGAAAAAAAATAAAAGTTTTTTTCTTTAGTTTTTGTTATAAAATTTTGTAAATAAGTGATTTTCTCCTTCACTGATGTGCGCTAATGAAGTTGTAGTGATGGCCACTGATAAGGTGCACTGTTGGACGCTGATAGGTGGCAGTGATGGGCACTGATGAGGAGGCACTGGTAGGCGGAATTGTCAGGCATCACTGATGGGCACTGATATATGGCACTGACTGGCGGCACTGATGGGTGACACTGAAAGGCAGCTCAGATGGGCACTGATATGTGGCATTGATGTGACACTGATGGGCACTGGCAGGTGGCACTGTTCAACACCGACAGCTGGCACTGATGGACACTGACAGGTGGCACTTCTGGGGCCACACTGATCATCAGGGCACACTGATCATCAGTGCCCTGATGATCAGTGTACATGTCCCCTCCGCGGAATGCCGATTACCGGCTCTCCTCTCCTCTTGAGTTGTCAGCGTGACAGCTCGAGAGGAGAGAAATGCCGATAACTGGCATTTTCGTGTTTACATGTGATCAGCTGTCATTGGACACAGCTGATCACATGACCGAGCCGACATCTTCGGCTTTTTCTGTGGATCGGTGATCCGCTGTGTCCGAGGGACACAGCACACCGCCGATCGCCGAGCTGCGCGCTTAGAATGGAAGGACGTCATATGATGTCCTATCAGAGCAAGAGAACCACCTTGCGCTCGTCATTGGACTATATGGCAGGCGGGAGGTGGTTAAAAAATTTTTTTTTTAATTAGATATGTGGCTTTATAGCAGAAAGTAAAAAAGAAATGTCAGTCTTTGTATGTGTGTGTACACACTTAGTTCGTTTGGGTACAGCGTTTTTTTGTATAGCACAAAAATGGCTTGGTCATGAAGGGGGTAAAATCTTCCAGGGCTCAAGTGGTTATTGGGCCTACTGTTGAACAACCTCTGAAGCAGGTAAGAGATGGAAGGGAAAAAAGATATAGGTTTTTTTTTTTATATTCTTGGACCAGGTACAGTCAGGTCCATAAATATTGGGACATCAACACAATTCTAACATTTTTGGCTCTATACACCACCACAATGGATTTGAAATGAAACAAACAATATGTGCTTTAACTGCAGACTGTGAGCTTTAATTTGAGGGTATTTACATCCAAATCAGGTGAACGGTGTAGGAATTACAACAGTTTGCATATGTGTCTCCCACAGCGGGAGGGAGAGGAGAAGAAGCCAGCTTTCAGCTGCTGCAGAGAGAACCATACAGAGGATCAGTTCCAGTTCTTGGTCTTAGAGGGGACAGATGTAGGTTTGTTTTTGTGCTTTCAAAAACTTCTCTTTAACAATGATCAGGACATCAGACTTGCATATAGAGGGTGTTTTAAATAAGCCAAAAGAGTTGGCTTTACCAAAATGGAGATTTTCCTGCATGAAGAAATTATCCCTTGAGTCCAAATTAAAAATGAAAGTAAATCTATTAGTCATGTACTAGTTTGGCTATGACTGTATTCTTGATTCTGGGAGATTTTCCTAATATCGTAAAATACTGCCTTGAATCCAGATGTGTATCATCTCTGAAAAGACCCCTCAGAGAGAACATTTTACAGTGCAAGGCTGTTTACTGAATTGCCTCAAGATTTTACAGGGAATCAGCTGTGCCAAAAGGCAGCAATCATGTTTCTAACTATGACTAATCATGATAGGTTTGTGCATGAATGATTAAACAATACCATTAAAGTGTGTTTATTGTGTGTAATGTGGTTGGAATTGAAAATTTAAATGAATCCAAAATGTAATTACTCTTGTATGCTTCTCCAGAGGTTATAGGTTTTTATCTGTTCTTCCAGCTAATGATTTGCTGAATGACGATGATGAATCTGATCAAGTCCCCCTACAAAAGCTGAAAATGTTGGGTAATACTTATTAGTTTACTATATTCTTGTTGTTCTGGTTTGCTATATTCTTGTTGTTCTGATCCTTCTTTTTTTTTTTTTTTTTTTTTTTTTTTTTCTACATACCTTTTTTGTGGAACATGGCAATCTACATAGACAAAAAGCTTAAAAAAACACTAGCGCAAAACCATTACAAAAACCCATTACAAACAAGAAATGTGATGACCCATTGACTGCGTAGGAATGGATTTGTGTGTTTTTTTTTCCTTTATTACCTGGTAATCCTACAAAAATACATTTCCTATCCCTGGGTTGCTATGATCCCTTTTTTTGTTTTTTTGTTTTTTTTGTGTTTATGGAGGACTCTATGGTTTTCACGAACATATTAAAACCTACATTTTTGCTGGAAAATGACTTAAAACCCTAAACAAGTATATATTTTTGAAAGGAGAGGCCTGTAGAATAAAATGGTAGCAGTTATAATTTTTGTTTGCGGCATGATATTTGCACAATTTGCACAAAAATGCATATTTGTAGGACAATATACCCTAAAATGAATATTAGTGCATACACACAGAATACCCAATTTTTGGAAAAAAATTAAAAAGAGGGGGTTACGTCAAGTAAATAGATACCAAACATGTCAAGACTAAAACTGATGCGTGTCCGTAAATGGCAAAGAATTAGGGTACCTTCATTTTTTCCAAAAAAGATTCTTTAAAAACTTTTACAGGTTATCAGTTTTAGTGCTGTGAATTTTGATCCTAGAATTATCCGACATTCAATATGATACTCCACATGTATGGCACAATCCCTGTTTTACATACACATGCTGCTCTATAATGGCGATTTTATTTTATTGCAATATTAGTTTTTTAAGCCTTTTTTTTTTTTTTTATTTAACTTTATTGCTATGACAACGGGGCCAACAGGCTGTATAAGCAACTGAGTGTTTTCCAGGTTCAGAGCCGTGACTCAGCTGGGTAAGGTAGGTTGGGCCGAAGTTCCGGGATCTGACTCTTCTGGTATAGTGCTGAACATCCTTTTGAATTTCCTGCCAGTCTTGGTTTCACCACTGTTATGGTTAAAGCTGATGGATCGTGTGTGGACATAATTTGTTGGGTTGTTCTGCTGTTGCTCTTTGTGGTACAGAGCATGTCTCAGCATTTTTCCTATTTGGAGGTTTTCCTGCACTACTAGGTCATCTGGGATCAGCCCTGACCGCTTTCATTTAAAGAAGGACCTGGCTCCTTAAATTACTTCTGAAGCAGCAGCAACTTCTTGGAAGAGTGCATCAACCCCAGTGCACTTTCTGGCATCCTCATTTGTGAGAAGCTTGGTTGATCTCCTTTGAAGAGAGCCAGTTTGTTTTTGTTTTTTTTCACCCCTGCATTCAGCACCTTCCTGAAGGGTCTGACTCCCACAAGACAAGGTCATTTAGCGCCTTGTAGAAGTCAGTTGGCAGCCATCCATCACTGCTGGGTGTGACTGTGCCATTTGAACCCCATTTTACTAAGGTCTATTCTGTGTGTGGTATTGAAACCTTCAGCAACAGGCAGATAATTCACCCCTTATCCCTGTGCAACATCAGGTGTGTGGAACATCAGGGAGGGTCTCCCTTTCCCCTATTGGTTCTTGGTCCTTCTACCCTTTGCTCTTGTTTAGGGCTCTGGGTGAAACATTTATATGGATTAGGTCATCCCTGGTGTGGCCCATCAGCTTCTCAAAATAAGTGGGGTGGTTTCTTCTCTCTTCCTGGGAGGACATCATCTTCTTGGGGTGTCTCCGTACCTGGGGCATCAGTCTGGCTGCCTGTAATGGATAGTTTCTTCTTTGTTGCAGATCTTGCTTTGACTCATTAATTTGGATTAGACACCTAGGTGTTGCTGTGCCTTCTCCTCGGAGGAGTAGGAGTCCTCTCTGCCACAAGACAAGTTTTTTGGTCTTTATGCTGGATGATGTGAAGAGTTTTATTCCTGGCAACACCATCTAGCCTAAAGATAATGCACTATAATCTGGCTCATGGGCCATCTTCTACACTAAAGGGAAAGGTCTGCATGCTTTGGCCCTTTTCATTTTCTGCGTGACAGACAGAAATTATCTACGCCACCCTGGACTATCAGAAGGCAAAACGCACTGTGTTTCAGCTGCAGGTACCCCCTTAATGGAGATAGGATATGTCTGGAGGACTTTGGTAGACCTGATTGCCTGGCTGTAGGTACCCCTTCTGTGATTGTTTTGCAGCCTTGTGAGGAAGGTTCAAGAGTTCTTTGCCGTCTTAGTAGTGACCTGCGTGTAGACAGCCGAAATTACTGAATGGATACACATTAGATGCATGGACCTACCAACCCAGCTGAGTCTGAGAGCTAAATAGATGCAGGTGCATGGATATGAATACCTGTCATACTCGGCTGTGTGGGTAAGTCTGTTAAGCCTAGGCGAACGACGTGCATTATGCCCACTGAGCCTTCTGAGATATGCATGTCGCATATTCCTGGAAGCGTACGTCCATCATTGAGAATAGAGGATAGAGTCGGGCCTATCACCACATCATCAAGAGGCCCGGCGGCTAAGTCCAGAAGAGCCGGCGAGCCTCGCGATGACGCCACATACGAAGATAGTGGAATAGGAATGAGGGGAGGCAGAATTCTGAGAGGACTCTGCAGGAAACTGCTGGATTCACAAGGCAGGTGGGTATATGAAATGAATATAACCCGTAACAATATGTAGTTTGGGCTGAAAAAGAAAAAATATTTTGGAGGGGCTGGGGATACACTTTCACATTATGCTGCATATGTCCCACATCTATTTAATATTTTTTTGGATACACCAGGTTTTTGACGATGGACAGATGACAAAACTAGGTAATATAGGTTTGCATTTTAACTTTGGGTACCTTGTTTTTGTGAAATATAACCTTTACCCGAGCACTGAAGGATTATGGATCCATTTCAGATTTTTAAAATTTTTACAAATTCGCCTTCCTCAACATATCAATCCCTCCAGCCAAACTACAGCTCCTGTGACCCCAGTTTCTTTTCCATTGGGCTAACATTACCAATCCGAATGCTTTGAGCCTTCTATCTGAAAAATCAAGAATGATTTGCACCAGTAGCACCTTGACTTGGTTTGGAAGGAGTAACTAACTGAAAATGATCATCTGCATATTATTTCCATTCCAAGCTCTGCTAATCAAGATACCCGTTAATTTTTTCATGTGCATTTGACACCTTTCTAGGGATTCGTATGATCCTATACAGTGCTCAGGATCAAGATGCAATTGCTTAACCAGGATTGTGAACTAGTGCAGTAATGGAGCTGCTAAACATTGGGTGTCTATGGAAATGGAAGATTCCCAGAATATGGCCTTGTTTGCTGTGGTTCTCTTACTTCCTACCCCAAGTTGAGTGCGCATCCTACTTTGAGTAGTACCATCTTAACGGTCAAAAAGGCCTTCCACTTTTCCAATATATCAGCTTCTCTTTCTCTTTTTACCCCGGTAACTGGTAACCCTGAGTTTACTCCCGGCAGACTTCTGGAGTATGACGCTACTTGTTTTCTGCCCTCACTTAATAAATAGATAAATCTTCCCCGAATGGCATTTGAGGAACTATGTCACAATGGTGAACCTTTTTCCAGTGCTCTTTCTACCATTTGTGTATTCCTGTCCACGCCGAATACTATTTGATCTGCCTTTTCTTTAAAAATGGGAATCTGCACTTGAAATTCAATTTTTACCTCACAGCAATGGAAAAAGATCGTATATTTTGGCCACAGATCTAATCTGTTCCAGGAGATGGAGTACAAGCTTCTAATAAGATGGTACAAAGTTCCTGTTTTTACTGAACACAATTTTTCCACAAATCCCAGATAGATGCTGAAGGTGTAGTAAAGAGAGGGGCATCATGTTGAATATTTTCTGGGAATGTGCAGAGAGTCAGCTCTTGACTGGACTGACATCATGGATATGATTAAACAACTTACCTCTGTGGACTTGAGTAACAAGCCTGGTGGCATGTCTCTAGCACATTACACACATAGCTATTTTGAAAAATATGTCCTCTCTGATGATTCTATTGAATGCGGCAAAGGCCTGTGTTCCAATTTTATGGAAGCAGACGTGCCATGACTTACCCATGAAAGTGTTATAGTCAATGATATTCTAAACATGGAGGATCTCACTACCACCTTAAACAATTTGCAAAAGAAAGTCAGGCTGACCTGGAGACCCTGGCAGTATTTCATGTTCATCAAATGCTTACTCATGAATGACCAACAGCCATGTGCAGTAAGTGAATTTAAGATACTATAAGGAAATGTGATCTGCACTTGGGTACAAAGAAGCAACCTACACAAGATCCTGATACAAAATAAATAAAAACAAAGATGTGACGTTATGAATTAACAAAGCTAAGTTACTCTCTATGATAAATGTACAAAAAAAAATCTTAAGTACAAAACAACTGATACTACCTAGTGGATTTATTCTTCCACTCCTCTCCTCTATTCCCTACCCCCTTTTCCCCATCCTGGGGAGGAACCTCCTGCTCCCCTGTCCCCCAGTGGGATTCCTTTTAATCTAGTTCTCATTTCTTCTCTCTTGCTTCCCATCTCCAGTATAACACTTAATGAATGGTTCTTCCTCTCATCCTACTCTATAGCCTATTTTTTGTTCTAATTTTAAATAATTCCTATACAGTATCAGCAATGTCCTTCCTATCCCTGATTAATACCTTCATCATCTGCCTAAGGTATCACATAGCCATTGTTTCTTTCTTAGGTATTCTACTTTAATGTTGAAATGGCTAGTATTGTATGCACTTTTACCTGAACCTTATCTTACTAATTTTTTTAACTTCTGTCATATTTGTATTTTGTATCACATTTGTAATCAACTCTCATGTACTCTTTGGACCACATTTGTATGATCGTATTACAACTGATCCCCTTTCTCCACGATCACTGAAAATGGAATGCTTCTTCCACTGTAAATGTCCCACATTATTGATGTTGATCAATTTGAAAAGAAAGTTGTTCTTGGGATGTGATCTGAGAGAGCATGCTCAAACCTGTCAGTAGAGAGGGGTTACAATTTAGGTTTTTATTTCTGTCCCCATTGGGAAGAATGATTTTCAGTGATCTTGAAAAAAGTGAGGAAAACACCCCAATAGGTATACAGTCAGCATGTCAATCGGCTTGGTGCAACAGCTCACCAAGGTATGCAAGCACTCCTTTTTTTTTTTTTTTTTTTTTTTTTTTACTGCAGACTAGTTATGAGATGTAATCTGATGCAGATGTTTGTTTTAGAACTGCAAAGTACATGGTGATTCTATAATATTTTCCTCAGAAGTTAGTGATTCCATTTTTTTTTCTTCTTTGTGATCTGGAAAAACAAGTGCAATTGACTACAGTTTTATTTTTTTCAAGTGTTGAACCACTTGCCCTCCTGAGGATTTACTCCCCTCCTTCTGACCAGGCCATTTTTTGCATAACGGCGCTGCGTTACTTTAACTGACAATTGCGCGGTCATGCAACACTGCACCCAAATGAACTTTGGCTGATCCTTGTCAATCACTGGCCTGGACCTGGTGATTGGCGGGGCAGGTAGGGCAAATTAATGTGTATATATACGTGATTTTGCGCGCCGCTACCGCCCTGTAGCAGTATTTCTGCTATGGGATGGCGTTAAAGCCAGAAGGTTGGATTGTTAAATGAAAATAGTTTTTTCGAGGGATGGCTGTGATTGTTTTTTTTTTTTTTGTTTTGTTTTTTTCTACACAAGTAATTGAAGTAATTGAACATTTTCCAAGAGTGGTGATTCCATACTTTTTTGCCAGAGGTTGTAGAAAAAAAAATGTTTGGGCTGGAGTTCTGCTTTCACAGCAGGTGGTAACACTCTGAATTAGGTGTTTTAGTTTTTGTTCTGTCTCCAATTCAGTCCTATAACTGAGTGGTTTTTTGTTTTCCATCTTTTGCAGGTGAGTCAGATGAGTTGAAGCATTTATTACTCAATCCGCATCTCCGACGACTGGTAGCAGCACTTGACCAGGCTGAGAACAAAGATCAGGAATTAAAAAAATATATGCAAGAACCATTGTTTGTTGAATTTGCAGACAAGTGCCTTTTTATTGTAGAAACAGGGGAGAAAGAAAATATTTTTCTGGACTGATGGCAATATGTGTATAAAATAAAGTGTACCTAGACTATACTGTAGCTATTATACTGAGGTATTGTACCAGAAAATAGGGGCTGCACACAACATCTTGTAGCCCTGTTTGGGTCCTACTTTATTTTGCCTGGGATTTAACAGGGTTGAGTTCTCTACTTGTAGGCACTAGATGTTACTGATGGTCAGTGGGAAAGCTCTAAAAGCAGCAAGAACTTCTCTGTCAATCCAGACTGAAACAGATATTTTTTCAGTATGGTGCACTGTCAGTACTTCACTGTGTTTGTGTCTGTAGTACAGACAGAAACACAGTTAAAGTTTTGAAAATTCAGGCACTCAATTTTGATGGCTTAGTGTTTTCTTTCTTGATCCTTTTATGCATAGGTAAATGATCTGTTTAAGGGATGGGTCATTCACCTAATTTGTGAAGTGAAAGAAAAGCCTCTCCAGTGCTTCAAAGGGGTGCATGCCAGGAAGTAGACCAGGGATTCAAACGTGCTGTTGACCTAGTCCTAGGAAAAGGGTCTTGGTGGTGCAGCCCTCCTCCGACTGGGGGATCAACAAAAAACTGAAAAGATAAAACACACGGGGTGCAAACACCTAGCGCATTATCTGAGGTTTATTTTTAAAAAAAATGAAAGAAAAAAAAAAAAAACTGCCATCACGTTGGGTCATCTTATCAGTTTTACGGCTTTTATATGCATTTTTATTTGTGAGTATGTTTTTTGCTCTTAGATTTTTTTTAATAAACATTGGATAATGCATTAGGTGTTTGCGCCCCCTGTGCATTTTTCTTTCCAATTTCTGAAGTGATCTTTTTTTTTTTTTTTTTCCCCTACCACATAGGTTAGGAAGCTAAGATAACTGCAATCTTGGTATATGAAGTTTTTTTTTTTTTTCCATCTGTGACATACGACTGTTTGCATTTCCTCTCTTGCTTTTTATACAAAATTTACTTGACAATACAGCAGGAACTAGTTGCAACTTGTCTTTTAGCTTAAGTCTGCATTAGGTATTTCTGAAATGCTTTCTGGGCCATGAATTCTCTGCAGGCTGGAGATAATTTTGTCTTGTGGAGTATAGGAAGGTTTATACATATAATACAAATATTTTTCTGGATATGGTGCTACGATCTATGGTCTATGAAGTTACATTTAAACGGAATAAAATTATTTTTACTTAATTAGGAAATCTTTATGATGAAAACTATGTATTACCTAGTGTAAATTGCAATAATGTAATTTAATAAATGTTTATTGTATCAATGAAAGATATCATTTGAGGTTCCCAGTAGTTTAAACCAAAGCATAGAGCTGCTCGTTGAGTTTCAGGAACAGTGGAATACTCAATATCAGATTCACACTCTTTGTGAAAATTTGATGTAGCAGTGCTTCTCTATACCAGCAGCTGCCATCTCTGTACTGGCTTATCTGTATTATACTTTCTATAATGCTGCACATGGCTCCCAAGATGTGGTGCATACTGTGGCACTCAAGTAGTAAATTTGGGGTCTGCAGTTTACAGTGCACCAACATGACTAGTAACACTACTGGTGCACTTGCATTAGAAAAAAAATATTGCAGATTCAATTATTTATTTTTGTGTTTGTATGTTATGAACAGATGTTTGCTTTTTGGTTTAAAATTACTTTAAGACCAATTATACTGCAGCTTACCATGTCTTAGATGTGATGGCTACATGCTCTTCCTAGGTTTTTACCTGGTGACCCAGGCAGTAGGTATGTTTTTCGGAAGAAAAGCTCTCCAGCAGATGTAGCAGTTCCAAGGTTGAGACAAACCATTTACTACGGAAAGGGTGCTTACAATGTCAACTTTTTTTATTTATTTAAAATCCCAAAATGAAGAAAAGTGCAACTGCTTTTAAAAGGACAAGTATAGCCAAAGCTCTTTTCCCTATATTCCTGGGGATCACAGGAGTGCAGTTCGTTCTGAACTCTTAATGCTAACGCCCACTATTAGCTGATTTCAGAGCTGATCCAGGCTCTGAAAAGATCCTGGGATCCATGCAGAAGCCTGGTCTGGTACCTGGCTCAGGCTTTCAGCGATCCGCTGAGAGCCTGAGCCAGCTTCTCCCACCACAGCCCAGCATGCCAGTGAGTGCTGGAAGAGCAGACTGCTGATTTAACCAGCAGCTCTCTGCTCACAGAACACTGAGATAGGGCTGGAACAAGTAATCAACATGATTGATTATAAAAATAGTTGACAGCTTTTTTCATAATTAGTTGGCCTGCACGCAGAATGCATAATTTGTTTTCATTTCAGAAAATACAGTCCAGCACACCATTCATGTATGACAGTATACACTGTCCAGCACACAGGACAGCTCCATACACCATCCATACATGTCAGTAAGTGCCTGAGAACTTCTGTGTGAGGAGCAATGCCTCATGGGACAGTAGAAAGTGAGTGATTTTAGAGGCAAAAGTATTTTTTTTTACCTTGCTATAGAGGTACTCTGAAAGCAGGAGGAACCAGAAGCAGCGGTGGGGGACCTCAGAAGATGAGGATTGGGGGCTGCTCTGTGCAAAACCATTACCCAGAGCAGGTAAGTTTGACAAGTTTATTTGTAAATGCCAAAAAAAAAAAACCCCAAACAAATCACTTTAAGGACTCGGAAAAGATCAGCATCTGAACCCAGAGAAGCTGGAGCCTGATAGTGGAGATAGTATAAAGCATTACACTTAAAGATTGTAAGATTTATATTACCCTTCCATATCTGACTCCCACTTAAAATAGCCTGTATATCCTATACAGTATATGATTATATATAATGTAACCTATAAACTGTACAACTAAGTTGAACAGCAAACTGAAATCTTTTAGGTGGAGGGAAGTAAAAATACAAAATAATGTTGCATAAGTGTGCACACCCTTAAACTCACATTTGAAGCACCTTTTGATTCCAGCACCAGTCTTTTTGGGTATGAATCTATCAGCATGGCACATCTTGACTTGGCAATATTTGCCCACTCTTCCTTGTAAAAACACTCCAAATCTGTCAGATTGCAAGGGCATCTCCTGTGCACAGCCCTCTTCCGATCCCCCCCACAGATTTTCAATTGGATTCAGGTCTGGGCTATTCAAAAACTTTCCTATTCTTCTGGTGATGCAATTCCTTTGTTGATTTGGATGTATGCTTTGAGTTGTTATGCTGAAAGATCCTCTACATGTTCAGCTTCCTAGAAGCTTGAATGTTTTGTGTCAATATTGACTGGTATTTGGAACTGTTCACAATTCCCTCTACCTTGACTAAGGCTCCAGTTCCAGCTGAAGAAAAACAGCCCTAAAGCATGATGTTGCCACCACCATGCTTCACTGTGGGTATTGTTCTTTTGGTGATGTGTAGTGTTTTTGCACCAAACATATCTTTTTGGAATTGAAACCAAGGTTGAACTTTTTGGCCTTATCAGACCAGAACACATTTTCCCACATGCTTTTGGGAGACTTCAGATGGGTTTTTGCAAAAGTTGGCTGGGCTTGGATGTTTTTCATCTTAAGAAAAGGCTTCCATCTTGCCACTCTACCCCATAGCCCAGACATATGAAGAATATGGGAGATTATTTTCACATGTACCACACAACCCGTACTTGCCAGATATATTCCTGCAGATCCTTTAATATTGCTGTAGGCCTTTTGGCAACCTCCCAGACCAGTTGCCTTTTCAGCAATGTTGGAGGGGCGTCCAGTTCTTGGTAATGTCACTGTTGTGCCGTAGTTTCTCCACTTGATGACTGTCTTCCATGGTATATCTAATGCCTTTGAAATTCTTTTGTACCCTTCTCCTGACTGAAACCTTAACGAGATTCCTCTGATGCTTTGGAAGCTATCTGCGGACCATGGCTTTTGCAGTAGGATGTGATTAAGAAAATGTTAGGAAAGACCTACTAGAAGAGCTTAACTTTTATTTGGGGTTAATCAGAGGCACTTTAAATGATGGCAGGTGTGTACTGGCTCCTATTTAACATGATTGCTTCATTCTGAACATAGCTACATCCCCAGTTTGAAGAGGGTGTGCACACTTATTAAAAAATAAAAAAACAATATGATTGCATGTTTACTTTCTAACATCCCCCCCGAGAAGATTTCAGTTTGTTTTTCAAATTAGCTGTATAGTTTATAGGTCACATTAAAAAGGTGGAAATAGTTCTGAAATTATTTCTGTCATTTTTTACATCACAGATACCTGACTTTTTTTTTTTTTGGGGGGGGGGGGGGGGGGTGTTAACCCCACTACAACAGGTGATTATAAAAGCACACTGCTGCTACTAAATGTCTTATTATCCCATACAGGACTATATTTTTGGATGAGAATATTCATATAAATTTGTATGAAATTATTTTCTATATTTAATGGATGAATGTTGTTCAGAAATTATTCATTTTAAAACTGCATGTTAAAAGCAAATGACATTTTTGAACAAAAAACCACATCCATGGTCTGAACATTTGTTCAATCAAGAAGTTTTCTATTCTGCTCCTTCAAAGTTTCCCATCATTGTGGTTAAAAAAAAAAAAGTCAGTTTGACTCCACTACTGATTAGAAAATCATATGATCTATCTTAAAATGAAAATTTTGTTCATGTATGGCCATCATAAAGCTGGGTACACATGTTCCTGTTGAACCGGCTGACATTAAGACCATGTATACAGCTATCTTTCCAACAGAAGCTGCTCTAAGGACCAGCTTTTGTCAAAAGGACATGCTACAGTCACTTTTGCAGTTTCACAATCCTGTGAATCCAGTCGACCATGTTGACTTATAACTGCCTCTACAGTTTCTGGGAAAATGTTGTCTGAATCATAACCTTTGATAGTGTACATTGCGACATGGCAACTTCAATCACAGAGGCACCAGCTCAGCAACACCAATTTGCCCTATATGAGCTATGACATTTCTAGCAATGCATGACGAAAGTGAGGCTGTTAGCTATATGTCTCAGCACACAGTGGAAGCAAAAGGAGCGTTACATCACTTTCTATTTCAATGCAAAAACATGTCATAACTTCCACACCTGCAAATCATGTAGTTTTTTCATTTCTAGCAGCCATAGAAACAGAACAAATTGATGAGGACTAGGAGTCGGTGCTAGGAGACTGCCCAACCCCGGGCTCCTATAAACCTCCACACAAAATGCTTGCAAACAGATATGCTCACTTCCGCTAAGTGCAAAAGCCTCAACCTTGTTACACTTGAGTCTCCTCCATCTCAGGATGCCCTCTTGCAGGTAGGTCTTTTATTACCCAAAGTCTAAGAGGACATTCCCCATTGCTGAACAAATAAAATGCGCAATTTATGACAAGTAGAGCACTCCTTAAAAGATCTTTACTCTGCAGAGAAGCCTTGAACTACCGTATTTTTCACTCCATAAGACACACTTCCCCCCACCCCCAAAAAATGGGAGAAAATGTCTGTGCGTCATATGGAGCAGCTAGCCCAGTGTTCCCGCTGCCGTGTTAGAATACCAGGCCAGCCACTGGGCTCTTCTGGGCAGCAGAACCTGCTCCTCAGTCCTACCTGTTCCGCGATCCAGCGGTGTCCTCACAGTCTTCTCTCCCCAACGCCGGTATCTTTAAGCACCTGGCTGTGATAGCTTGCAGCTTGACAGCCAGGTGCCCACTGCGCATGCACAAGGAGCGTTGCGCTTTGTGAATGGTCCAGTAGTCTTCTGGGACCTGGCAGGTGTCCCAGAAGACAGGGAGGGAGGACAACTCTGCAGAAGTGGGAGCGGGTACCTGTCAAATTCAGATACCCGCTCCCAAAAGGTCCACAGTCTCTGGTCATCTCCTTCTCATGTCTGCAGTGCATTGGTTCAGAAATTTTTTTTTGTTTTCCTCCTCTAAAACCTAGGTGCGTCTTATGGAGCGAAAAATACGGTATATCCAGTGGAAAAAGAATTGTACTTACAGTCCACTTTTTAGTAAAGACCCGGTTGTCTTAGTCTTGTGTAAACCTCTTACTGAGCTAGAAGATGTTCCTTCATGTAAAAATGCTATGGGTGATAGCAGAGGCCCGATTTAGTAACATGTTATGCTGTGAATACTGGTGTAACGTTATGAAAGGTCAACTTATCCTTGAAAGCAGGGATGTCAAACTGGCGGCCCGCCAGCTGTTCTGAAACTACAAGTCCCATGATGCCTCTGGGAGTCATGCTTGTAACTGCCAGCCTTTCAATGCCTCATGGGACTTGTAGTTTGGCAACAGCTGGAGGGCCGCCAGTTTGACACCCCTGCTTTAAAGGATCTGAGAAATGCCTGACCTGAGAAATGAGCTGATGAATCCACCTTGAAATATTAGAGAAGCAGCCTGATCTTTGATTCCCTGTTGGTTCTGCCTGAAGGTTCTAACAAACTATCAACGTAGAGTTTATCTGACATATACAGCTTTAACAACATCCAAAAAAGTGTAGAATTTTAGGGTAGTTTCTTCATTCAACCTGAATTAGTACATTAGGACAAAAAGCTAACATAAATAGGAAAGAAAAACATCTGCACTCAAACCATATAAATTACCAGTAAATGCAGCAGCTGTCTCTACCCAAATGGAATTATTTTTTTTGCTGTGAAATGTTATGACAGGGCTACTGTATAAAAAAAAAAATATATATATACGAGCAGATAATACGATAAAGTCTAAATTAGTCCAAAATAAATCAATTGAGTAAAAAGGTGCTCTAGTGCTCTTCGTAAAGTTCATACATAAATGCCACAACTTTTTAAAGGTCCATTTTATCCATGCAAATCACCCTGTGCACTTGTGTGACTTTCCACCACACACCACGCTCACTAGATGGTGTGACCCCCTGTTCGCAAGTCAATGCACACTTTCTGGAGCCCAATATACTCCAAAGGAATGCCAAGAAACCCTCACTTATCCAGATGCTTCACCCCCTCCAGGGACCATGGCAAGATAAAATAAAGGGTATTCTCAGTGTTTACGGTTTATTAAAATATGGCAAGTTAAAAGCAATGTATGCACGTACAAAAATACAGTGGTTTGAATCTGCACATTTTAGGCCTGGTAACTATAATATTCTAAAGTGTGCAAAAAAAATAAACTGTAAAAATGGCTCTTGTGAAAACAGGTCCAGAAAAAGCTAGCAAATGGGTCCCTAAAGGTAGGTGCATCCTGCACTGGTAACCAATTTGTTAGGATGAAGCATGGCCAGATCCACCATAGGAACAAACCATTTCTGCCCAAAATCCTCACAATTGGGATACGAGGCTAACAACTGCTTGGAAGGACCTTGATAATTTGTTTGCTCCTCCAATCTCCATACAGAAAACAGGGAGCTCAAATGGAAAGTCTTCATACCCTTAGGATTTTTTAAAAGGCCCAAGAATGGAACACTGATAGAAGCAACAGGCTAATCCTCTATTACCATCACTCCTAACCTAATGGAGATCATTTTAACACTTATACACACCACTCTAAAACTAGACTGCAGTTCCTTAGGGGTAAGTTTATCAGTTATAGATCTGAGTGTGTTAAAATCAGACAGACAGTCTCTGTGACTGATGACTCCGATGATGTGGATAAATAAATTATAGAATTTGCAGGAGAGGCCACACAAGCATACTTTTAGCTCATACAGCCAGAGTCAGAAGAATTTCCATACAGCTATGAAGTAACCCATATAATCTAGTAATTTGCTAACTGCAGAAAAAACCTCAGTCATGTGGGTAGAGGACCCAGCTACACCTCATGGAGCCAGAGAGGGTAGGATAGACTCTAAGATCAGAGGACAACATGACTCAAGATATCAGCACCATCAGCTCCATTCTGTGGGAAACTGAGAATAGCAGCAACCAATGAAAATGAGGTAACTCCCAGTGCTTGGCCCAACTGGCCTGCTCACAAAGCGAGTCTTCAGAGAAAGGGCAAGCACCAAGGCAATGCCAACGGCTTTAGACCTGAAAGCACTCCAAAGCTAACTGAACCTGGTTTAAAATAAATCTAACTAATATTTAGAATTATACATAATATACAAATATTAGATTAATATATATATTATAAAAATAGATACAATTATTTTTTATTATAAATATTGATAATCAGCATATCCAATTTATATAAATATATACAGTATATATAGTCAGATAGTGTCAAAAGTGTAGTAGGAAGTGTTACAAATCAGAGGCAAGCAGAATCCTAAACCCAATCCTGCCTTAGTGCCATTGGGACCAGCTCATTTCAGAAGCAATACAGATATATCAGTGCACAATACCAACCTATAAACAGTTGGGTAAAGTCAAATAATATTTACAAGACTGTTTACTATACATTATCGAATAATAATTATTGCACATCGATCAAATAAAATACTAACATTTGCTGTAAAAATAGTGTCAGAAGTCTTTAAAACAAACATGACAAGAAAAAAAGCACTTAAGAAAAAAATACATTAAAATTGTGCTTATGTTAAATAATTTTATCTTTCTAATTTTTCCAGCAAGATCTCATTAAATCCTGATACACTGCAGTTAAATGCCTCAGGACATATATTGGCAAAATGCAACGGCGACTTCTTGCAGTGGAACTTGATGCGTCTCTGATAGAAAACAGGAAAGAAAAAAAATAAAGAGTTTAGAGATGCCTATTCACAGATTAGTTGGAATCAACATCATACCTGGCCATACATGTCTATGGTCAGACCACTGGAACTATCATCACTCATTTTCCGTCTACACTGCTTGAGAATACTCTGCACTCCAGCACATGTACATGGGATCAAAGTGCCATGTAACTAGTAAGTAGCTAGCGCATGGACTTAAATTAGTTGCATTAGAACTGCACTGTCTGGCAGGACCTAGGCTTAGCAGGCTGAAATCTTTTACCATTTCTATTCATGCTAATAAACATTATTGTGGCATAGCTCTACTATATTTCACATTCAGCTGACATTAATCTTGACCCTAATACGTAATCTAAATTTAAGGGCCATAGCACACTTGTGATTCTGTTACTGGTACAATAAACCAGCGTCAGGATCTTTATACAAGGCTCTGTACAATATTCTAGTATCCTTACATAGGCCAGCAATGGCACCCTCTGTATTCCATTTACACTCAGCCCAAAACATAACCTAAACCCAAGCTTTAACCTTAACCTCCTAACCTTACCTTAAAGGGAACCAGTTATAAGTGAAACACGAAAGCTAGCATTGCTGAGCTCTCCTTCTGAGAATGCTGCTTATCTGGCTATTAATGTTAACTATCTAGCGTCAGTGTAGATTAAAAGAGAATTATCTGATGTCCAATACAGAAGAAAAGCAAACCACTTAGGCTGTGCTATGGTCTAAATGGGTGCAGCCAAATGAAAGTGAATAGCACATGTAGCTCTATTTGCAAGCAGCTTTTTGCTCTCAGGAGATATTGCTCAGAGACTTTGCCCTTTACTAGCCATCTACTCCTGGTCGGTTCTTAAGATAAGTAAGCTTTTGTGTGTATATGCGATACAGTCAGCAAATGGAATCCCTGCTAAAGTTTAAAGGTTCTTCCGCTTTGGTCTACAATTAGGATGGAGATCTATCAGTACGGATGGATCCCCATCTTGTTTCAGTGTATTCAGAAACTCCAATATCAACTTTCATCTACAATGGTAAAAGGCATAACATCAAGAAAGATAGCATTTTAAAAAATGACAGCAATAGCAGCCTCCTTATTTCTGTTATAGATGTCACTTGCAAAGATCAAGAGTGGCGATTTAAAGAGTCCCTTTCACAAAGTTCATACTTCTTCATTTGAAACCACGTTTCATTACAGAAAAAATAAAATACTTGTGCTGCCAGGAGTCTTCTGATTTACCTATATAATTGCATCGCTTGTAATTGCATTATGCATTGCATAAGTTAACAGCAATCCAACACTTCTGCAAATGGTCCATCCAATCCAATCATCTACCAGCTCTCCCATCATATCACTTTGCTACCAGTTTAATGGTATTTTGCTGGGACAAACCTAAGAGCAAACTCTTCCTGCAAGTTAAGGGCATAATGTGCTAGTATGCATCATGCCACTCCAGCAGCATGCTTTCACCACAGTGAGAGCTTCCGTCTTCAGCCAGTCTTCCTTCCAGGTTCATGGGCTACAGCTGTTCAAATGACGTCACTCCCACACATACACACAGGAGTCCCATAAGAGCACATGCGCGGGTGAGGTCACCTGCTGCAGAAAATGCGAATATCTTTTAAATGTGCATATTCCTTGTACCTAGGAGGTAACTTTTATTATAAGGTTATCTATAGGTACCAGTGTCCAAGTGGTGTTTACTACAGCTTTACGACTGAAAGTGAGCTGTAAAACTCCTTTAGAGGGCTCTGACAGCTCTAGTGCTCTGCAGCATGCTGATAGTGTCTAATTCCTGTTAACTTTGATATACTCCATTGTCTTGAAATTGCCAACAATGCAGAGAACAAGAGGCATCATGGATATCTTTTATTTTTGTTGTATTGAAAGGTGGCTTAAAATTAAGACATGCAAAACTGGCAGGATCTCTTTCACCTCAACCTAATTTGCTACTTTCCAGATCTGTAACAAATTTTCACAGAATGAAAACTTCCATATTTCTCATCTAAAGGATAAGTTCACCTTTCTGAAAAAATGATAAATGCACATATTTTTGCAAACAAAAAAATTGTGCACCTACAGTTGTGTTCAAAATAATAGCAGTCAGATATCACTAACCTGATCAATCACTGTTTTTGGTAGAAATGATATTTCTACATGGCAAATAATTTACTAGCAGGTGTAGTAGAGTGATAGAAATCCAACAGACCCAATAGTCATGACATGCATGCTGCTGATTCTGTGTAATTGAATCACTAATTGAAAGGGGCATGTTCAAAATAATAGCAGTGTGGAGTTCTATTAGTGAGGTCATTCATTCTTTGAAAAACAGGTGGCAATTATTGCCCTTATTTAAAGAAGGAAGGCAGCAAATGTTGTACATGCTGGTTACAGTGCATTTCTCTCTGAAATTCTGAGGAAAATGGGTCATTCCAGACATTGTTCAGAAGAACAGCGTACCTTAATTAAAAAGTTGATTGGAGAGGGGAAAACATATAAAGCAGTGCAGAAAATGATAGGCTGCTCAGCTAAAATGATAGCAAATGCTTTAAAATGGCAACCAAAACCTGAAAGACGTGGAAGAAAGCGAAAAACTACCATTCGAATGGATAGAAGAATAGCCAAAATGGCAAGGACTCAGCCAACAATCAGCTCCAGGAAGATCAAAGAAGGTCTAAAGTTCCCTGTGAGTACTGTTACAATTAGAAGACGCCTATGTGAAGCCAAGCTATCTGCAAGAAGCCCCCGCAAAGTCCCACTGTTGAAAAAAAAAACGTGTGCTGAAGAGGTTACAATTTGCCAAAGACCACATTGACTGGCCTAAAGAGAAATGGCGCAACATTTTGTGGACTGATGAAAGCAAGATTGTTCTTTTTGGGTCTAGTGGTCGGAGACAGTTTGTCAGATGACCCCCAAACACTGAATTCAAGCCACAGTACACTGTGAAGACAGTGAAGCATGGTTGCACAAGCATCATGATATGGGGATGTTTCTCATACTACGGTGTTGGGCCTATTTATCGCATACCAGGGATCATGGATCAGTTCGAATACATCAGAATACTTGAAGAGGTCATGCTGCCTTATGCTGAAGAGGAAATGCCCTTGAAATGGGTGTTCCAACAAGACAACGACCCCAAACACACCAGTAAACGTGCAACATCTTGGTTCCAGACCAACAAGATTGACGTTATGGAGTGGCCAGCCCAATCCCCGGATCTTAATCCAATAGAAAACTTGTGGGGTGACATCAAAAATGCAGTTTCTGAGGCAAAACCAAGAAATAGAGAAGAACTGTGGAATGTAGTCCAATCATCCTGGGCTGGAATACCTGTTCACAGGTGCCAGAAGTTGGTTGACTCCATGCAACGCAGATGTACAACAGTTCTCAGAAACAGTGCTTATACAACTAAATATTCATTAAGTGATTCAAAGGAAAGCAAAATCTTCAAACATCTTTCAGTTTATATAGTGACTGTTTGAGTTTGTAAAGAAGAATACAAACTGCTATTTTTTTGAACAGTCGAATATTCACTTTTCTTCAATTTTTTTAGAGGAACAACACAAATTTGATATATTTCTCTTGATTTGGAATAGAATGTGTAATGTTCCCAATGCATTTGTGTGTATGGAAATAAAAGCTATTAGAAGGATTTTGAGCTTTATTCACTTTTTTCAACACACTGCATTATTTTGAACACAACTGTATATTGTTTTTCCTGCAGGAGCCTGGAAAGCATTGCACATGTGATCAGAGGTACAATTTCAGGTTTCCAAAGACAAGCCCTGCAGCTTTCTGCTCATACAGGCTGTCTTTTGAAAGCTGCAGGGATTGTGAATTAACTACGAGAACGCTCATCAGCGACTTTGCAGTTTAAGGACTACGAGCCATCATCCATGGTGGCTGACAGTACTGTGTACAGTACAGGAAAACTGTAATAATGAATGACGCTGCTGTGTGGGTGCACAAAAAGTGACAGAGACTGCTCTATGTTACTGCCTAATAGCAATATTAAGTTGGGGCCCACTTTTGATTTAAGCAGAAACTACCTTTTAGTATGAAACACGGAAAAAAATAATAAATAAATCTAATAAAAGAGTGTAACATTATTACCTGAGGTAATGCTCGGATGGATGCTATGCCATGTTCTGATTGAATAAATTCTGCCTTGTAACCCTTATTTCTGTTAAGCACATTTAAGCATGCCAGGAGATACCAATGCCTGTGAAACCCATCAGCTATTACGATCTTCCTGATTGGTGGAGCACGAGACAACACAAAACCAAGATTCCAGGACTGAACCACTTCATTTGTGATCAATGGGTTGTCTTGCATGGAATTTGTTATTGAAGTATTCAGAACTTTAGCTGGAGACCCAGATAATGATTGCGTGTTTTCCATCTCCAAAATATCATCAAGCTCAACCGCCGCTAAGGCTTCCAGTTTTTCCTACAGAAAATGCAAGAATTCCTTAAGACGTCAAAACAAATGCACAACAGAATTATGGCTAATGCTCATAAATGAGCCCTGACATTTTAAAGCAGTACTGCAAAGATAGGCACAACTTTTCCAATATAATGCAGTCCTATTTGATGGGGATTTACTATTAATTAAATATAAAAGGTGATAAGAGATGAAATAGCTTAAACCAGGACTACACTTTATCTGAGAACCACAAACCAAAAGCGCTATTTCATCCATTTTTAATATTCACAGAAAACTCACCCATCCATGTCTCCAAGCTTTATTTTGAGGAGATATCACTTAGAAAAATACCCCCTAGCATTTCTGGCCATGGCCATTTTGAGTAAGGGCAGATGCTTCATGTAGCAATTACTTCCTGGAATCCATATACCCTTAGCTCAGGCATAGCGGCAGGAGGGTGTGCTTAACTGAATAAACCCCTCCTCCCCTCCTGAAGACTCTTAGGATGTAGGACCTCATTAGCCTAGGCATAGAAACTAGGCAGTAACTAAAGAAATGTAAAAAACAGTTTAAAACGGGTAAATATACTTTCATATCTATTTACTAATGCCAACAGCATAAGGATTCAAAATAGACAATGACGATTTGAGTAAAATTTTCTGAAAAAAAATATATCTATCTTAAAAAGAAAGTTGCAAGAGAAATTGGTTTGTACAGCTGGAGTTTCTTTGGCTGTTTTTTGACAAGCAAATCTTGCATATATCTTTGCTGACTTCATAAAGAAGAACTTTAGACATAGTGGTCTAAGAGGTACACACAGGTAGTTTTTCCTCGTTCCGCCTGCTGCAGAGCTTGCTGCACTAACTATGCAATGTTAGAGCACAATAGCTCAGCATAGTTTTGGCTAAAGTTGGGCTTTAAATATTTGTAAAACAATGATTTTAAAACACAAAAAAAATATAAAATTTAGACATCAGTTATACGGTACAACTTATATGCTTACATAATCTAAATCTGTTTTGAGAGACAATGCAGGCTACCATTGTTGTCCTCCGAATGGTTTGTTACCTGGCAGGCATACTATTCCAATGGCTTATTTTCTATTAGCTGCTGACTGGTAAAGGCAGATCTCAAGTCCGTCATACATGTTCCAGGTCAGCATGACAGCCAGGTAACTAACAATGGCAGCCTAAATATTTCTCGGATTCCTTTAACAAAAGCTAATGCCTACTATCATGCAGCAGTAAGATGCGTATTTTGAAATCCATTGTTACCTTCCATTTCTTCCATGCCCTCTTAATGACAGCTGCAGCCTGATGCATTCTTTCAATGTGCTTCCTTGTAAGCCAGCCCCTGGCAACTAGATGACAATGAAATAAATGTGCATGCAGTGAAACTGACTGTGCAGATAAGCTGTCACATAAATTCTGATAATATAGGTCAGGGTTGGTAACAGAAGCATGTAACTAAGCAAACCGTCTATAAAAACACAGGTCTCTGTGAGCAGTGTGTAGAGACCACAAAATACAGATCAACCCCATCATACTACCTGCTTGGATAGATGTAGCCGCTCGCCTTTGCCTGGCTAGCTTCTTTTGTCTGTATCTTCTCCAGCAGCACTGAATACAGAATGCTCTCTGGGAGAAAGCTCGCTCCCTTTGCTTTTCAAGTATGTCTATCTATTAAATATTAAAAGAAATTACCATAACATGCGAGCCAAGGCCTGTGTTTGACAGAAACATTTAAAAGTAAGTAGCTAAAGGTGACTAGTATAATGAGGCAAGATTTACAGAGAAGAACGACCTAGCACTAAAGAAACCTATCTTTATGGAATATGCAACATTCACTACGTGAATCAGTGGTACTGTATACATTTATGGGCCGATACCAGAGGAAGGACCATGCTCATTGTAGAAATCAAGCACATTTTTTTTTTAACCTTTGTTTAAAGATGATCAGATGTAGCTATCAGTAAATGTATTTTGCTTGCCAATTGACCCCTTCTGGCAGCTAGC
Source organism: Staurois parvus (assembly GCF_062004578.1). NCBI lineage: Eukaryota > Metazoa > Chordata > Amphibia > Anura > Ranidae > Staurois > Staurois parvus. The sequence continues at coordinate 2,937,233 of NW_028318930.1, forward strand.
AGTAGGTTTTGATTAGCAATAGGAGATGCACTGTAGCTGAACAAAAACATTCAGCAGGGCTTACCCAGTCATTAGTGCAGTATTGCCCGGTACTGGGCTTTAGGAAATGGCATAACCATCCTCATCAAATCTTCAAAACAAAAATCAGGAGAATGGTATAGAGCACAAAGGACACTCAAATTATATATATTTATGACAGGTCAAAAATATATACATGGCCTTTCCTAGAGGTGAAAGACACTTGAGATGTTACATGGTAAGGTTAAGAAGACTAGGGCCATACACACAACCTTTTTAAGAGGTGAAAGATACTTTGGATGTTACATGGTGAGGTTAGAAAGACTAGTGTCATATACATAACCTGTCCTAGAGGTGAAAGAATTTGATACGGTGGGCTAAAATGAGAAAATATACGACAAGACTCTTGAAGTAGCAGATTGGCATTATATGATCTTTCTAAGGCCTCATGCACACAGAGTTTGCTTGAAAGAGAGAGATTGATCTACATATCTATCTATCTATCTATCTATATATATATATATATATATATATATATATATATATATATATATATATATATATATATGTATATGAAGGCCAGTTCATAAATTATTTTGTTTTTATATATATTAGGACATTTCTGTGACACTCGTACGGATCAAAATCAACAATGAACATGGGTCGGTCGTTCGAAAAAAAGTTTTAACTGAAATGTGCATGAGCAGTAGGAGTAATAGTAGTATTCGATAGAAAAAAAAAAAAAAAAAGGTTTAAAGTTGGAAAAAAAAAAAATAGGAAAAATATTGAAATTCACAGGATAATTACCAAAATAGTGAATGGCCTGTTAAATGTTAGATCAAAAGAACCTTTTAGATTTATTGTTCAAATCTTCATTTGTTTTTCTATGCATGTATGGCCAACTTTATACTACATATTGCACCTGTTCACAGTGTATCTCATTCACTTCTCTTCTCATTCTGAGAAGAGAAGTGCAAATGTTAATAAACTGGCTCTCCTCAGAGCTTTATACACTGAGAAGGGTCACAATGTGTAAGGCAGGAAACATCTCAAGTTTCTTAAATGTACACCAAAGTATAAATGTAAAACAATAAAAAAAAACAGCTCCTTACCACTGTGTGTGTGAGGAACACTTTTGTGGTACCGCAGTGGGCTAGTGTGTTGGTTGATGTAGCATCTACATATAATTTTGGCAAAGCAGCTTCCAGGATCTTTTGTGACTTATTTTGCAAATCATTGCCCCCCTCCTCTAAATTAGGACCTGAAAGAAGCAGAAACAAATACTGTATCATTTTTATGTGCTTACTTCAGTTGCTGGTGGGACACAGGGAAATGCTTTCCAAACAAATAATAAATTACATATTTTAAATCAAACATGGTTAAAGAAAACCTATTCTGAGAAAATATAGAGACTGCCATTTCTTACATCTCTTGTTAAAGAAAGGCTAGTTTCCTGGCTGTCATGCTGAGCCAATGGCTTAAGTATAATTGAAATCACTGACTTAGAACAAGTATGCAGATTAGGAGTACCGATTTCATTGTTCCAAGTGCGTGTTTTGAAAACTACTGAAGAGTTTAGTAGAAAAAGGCACTGGATCTGAGGATACTGAAATTTTCATTATGAGTTGAGCCATCACTGTGACAAATAAGCTGCCCTCTACCATCTTAAAGTCATCTTGGGCATACCTTTAAGTGGCAAAAGAAGTGGACTGCCAAAAAGGTAAATCAATGAGTTGGTTAAATGCAATTAAATCACATTGATTAAAAGTTCATATTCAAAACATTTCAGAGGTTACGGAATCCCAATTCTTCAGGGATAATGTGTAAAATTGCCCATCTGCATTCATATGTTAGCTTTGGAAAAGGGACCAGCCCTTAAATTCACTGTATACCAACTTTTGATAAATGCAATTGATTCCACTTGACCAATTCATGTTTTTGGTGCTCCGTCTGCTTTGATGCTTCAGAACATACTGAGGCAGCCAGGAAGCTAGTATTTTCAGAAAAAGGTTACCAATGGCATTATTCATATTTCTCTCAGTAAAAAGGTACTCATTCTTAGCTAGTTTGGGACCCACAAATACAGGCTTCTCGTTGGGAAAGCATTTGTTTGTGCATTCTAAAGCCCATGTTTTTTTAATATCACTGTACAAGCTATGGTGGAGCGTAGAAGCAATCAAGTCTTTCTACATCCTCAGCTGCCCACATACCGAATCCCACCTCTCAGATAACCATTTAATAGCAGTGTGGTCTCTTTACCCAACCAGTCCTCACAGTACACAACTGCTGTTAAATTGTATTCATTTGACAGCATATGGACAGATTTAGTGTGAGCAATCTACAAAATATGATTTTGGCCTGGTTTCTGTGCGCTATTGTACAAACTAACCTTTACACTATTATGACACTGCATAAACCGATTAGTGCATGAACTGTATACAGCACATTGTTCACAATGGAAATAGTATAGTGTATTCAATGTGTTGAGAAACATACATTTACAACGTAACAGTGTCAATATAAGTGTGAGTGTTTTCCACTTGACGTACTCCCTTTTGATTTTTTTTAAGATCAGATGTGTTCAAGGGTCTAATGCATACTATAATAAATACAATGTTGAAAATAGAATATACTGTGGTCAATTCAATAAGAAAATAACCCAAATTCTTTAGGACAGCCAAATATTTACCTCAACTTCATGTAATTATAAAAAGGCTTGATCCATTCAGGATGTACACAGGATAGTAACTAGTAAGAGAAGCAGGAACAAGAGAAGATGAAAATATAGTAAAGAGAAAAGTGGTAGAAGACAGTATGATAAGAGAAGTAAAGCCATGAGCATGCATATTTGACTTTCCTTGTTCATCTTGATGCTTTAAATTTATATCAGACACCACAAGATCACCATGCTACTAGAACAGTGTTGTTAGATTTAGCACAGAAAAGCATAAATTACATATGTGTATGTTCTAAAATTACATATGTGCATGTTCTAAGAATAATGTATAAACCACAATGCCCTAAAAACTGAACTCCAAACAGATATAAAAGCTTCATTTAAAATAATTAAGTAATCATTAATGTGTACAGTATGTCAAGCCAAAATCTTTTTTTTTTTTTTTTTTGTTTTAGATAGAGTGGGGAGGGGTTAGAAACCTTGGTTTTTACGGCTGTTTGAAGCTCTAAGAGATGTAACCTCACTTCCTGTCTTGCCGACAATGGGATTGATTTAATAAAAGGTAAATATACTGTTAACTGCAAGTGCATTTCAAGGGCACTGCAAGTGCAGTTGCTTTAGATCCGAGGGGAAGCTCTGAAATGAGGCAAAGCTCTGCTGATTTCTTTCATCCAATAATGTGAAAGCAAAAATGCGTGTTTTTTATTTTCCTTACATGTTCCCCTCAGATCTAGAGCAACTGCACTTTCAGTGCACAGCCTATTTGCCTTTAGTAAATCAACCCCAATGTTTACCAGATGGGAATTTAGGGAACAGGGACACAGAAAGAAATAAAAATCTGGCAGGAGTTCTTGCCTTCCCCTACTTTGCCAACCTCAACACAGACAGAATTAAAAAAGTTTTACCTTTCTAAACTGCACTGACTTGCCATCTGGTAAGACAGGAAATGAGAGTACGTTGTAAATTGCTCTTATGGATCCTCAGATAGCAGTATAACCTGCATGGCTTCTAATTCTTCCCTGCTCTAATCAAAACTTTAAAAAGAAAAAAAAAAAAAAAAAAGGAAGAAGCTTTGGGTGGACATACTTTAAATTAATTATGTGCATCCTCAAATATAGAAGATATTGGTATCCAAATGTGTCTTATATCTGTTTCCTGAAAACCTCTGCACAGAAAATCTCAGGAAACGATCATTACCTTGGAAACCCTTACATATACAATTTGATTGTGCCTAAAAATAAGAATAAAGACTTAAAGCTGAAGTCTGGTAAAAGTATTTTGGCTCCAGCTTCATGTGAGTTTAAATCATTTATACAGAATAGCAGCTTTCAATTACATTTTATATATTTTTTTTAATATAGTTTTATTAGAAAGATTTCACAGGTTACAGTATAGTAGGGCATGCACGGTATAGTATCCAGGGTAGAAATTAATCAATACAAAGTCAAGCTAAAGAAAGCCACATATCATATGCACAAGGTTATAAAAGTATCTGACATGAAACCTAGTGTTCAACAAATCAAGTGGTACTGGCATTATCCTGGTGGCATGTAACCAACCATTGGTCGTTGGGCTATAGTCTTGAACGTAGTGTTTGTGTAGTATTATGTTCAGCAGACTGTGTTCTTCTATTGTTGTGACTTAGATGACGTCCAGAGCAGATTTTATGCCCAATTCATGCAAAACTCCACGTAATCCCAAGGGGTTCACATACTTTTTCTTGCAACTGTACATTCCAGGAGTCTTCAGAAGGGGAGGAGGGGTTTTCTTAGCTAAGGTCACCCTCCTGCCTACACACCTGTTCTAAAGGGAGATGGATTCCAGGAAGTAAATGCTACATGAATCATCTATCCTTTTCAAAAATGGCCAGAAATGCTAGAGGGTGTTTTTCAAAGTGGTCTGAAACATGAAGTGATGGGTGAATCTGCTTGAATATTAAAAATGAATTAAATAGCTGTTTTGGTTTGTGGTGCTCAAATACTTTGCAGTTCCACTTAGAATGGTGCTGGTTGCTCAACTTTTCCCTTCGTCAAGTGTTCTTTTCAATATTATACTGAATAAGTCTGCCTGACAAACAAATGTATTTTGGTTTGTGATATTACCTCGTCTTTTCTTAGCAGGTGAAAGGCCATTTATGTGGTTCTGCATTTCCGTCCTTTGTTGACTGGGTGCAACCAAACCATAGCGCTCCACAAAGCTTTGGAAAGAAATCCTTAAAAAGGACATTTGTAAAAGAAATTGTAATACATGTATATCTAATAAAAATTCTAAGTACAGTATACAACATACAGATTTTCTATACAATGCATTTAGAACAGGCATTTGTCAATATGAAATTAAATCCTTTTCCTTGACCTGATAATTTTCCCCCTTATGTGTATAAATTCTCGAGAGGTTTCTACAATTACAATATTAACATTCTTCTCTCCATTACTCTATTAATGCTGGCCTTTTCAAAAAGACACTTTATAGTGTTTACTTTTATTACGGAATATGATAAATAAAATAATTTAATATTTAAGCAGGTACATTTTAATTAATCAGGTAAATAATAATACTGCTTGCAAATATTTTATATTTACCACCTGCAGTCAGCAGGTGTAAGGATCTCTGTACGCTCTAAAGATTCTTTCCTACTGCTTTTATTCTGAAAGTAGGCCCAAGTCAAAGACATACTCTCTTCCCTAGCAAATACACATGGATTTTTAAAAATGCTGACCTGTGTACTCCTACCACAAGGCCATCCTGACTGACATCCTGGTGGCTATGATTTTACTCTGGATGTAAGTTTATTCATCATTTTATATGCTGTAATTTTACATATTAAAGACATACTACACTATTAGAAGCCTCTCTGGGTCTCATCTATTGCATGGGAGCCCACTTTTGAAGGTTCCTGCTGGTTTGGAGTGATGTGTGATTACCCCCTCCCCCGCTGATGATTTTCCTGGTTGATGACTTACGAATGTACCTGGATTGATGACATCTGGTGGCTAACCTGCAGATGACATCCTCCTGAAACCACAAGTCCAGAGCACCAGGAGCGGGTCTTAATTGCTCCATGCGCACTTTATGCGCTATCTGGTTAGTGCATTATTTGTACAATTACAGGATCACTAGAGTCACGATTATCTCTGATCATGGATCACTTGGACAATTGCACCTATCACTTTATCCCACCATGTAATATGGACTGAGTTTTTTCATCTATGCTAGTGTGCAACCTATGTTCTGATTTTCCGTTTGTTTTCATTAGTTTTATTAGCGCTGCATATATTTTTCTACATGTGTTTATTGGGTTCCAAAGGTTACCTCTTATGCTAGCTGCTTTTTATTGATTTTCCCAGCGCTCAATTACCATTCCATACATAAGTGTAAAAAGGTGCTCTGGTCAGATGAGGCTAAAATTTTACTTTTTGGCCTAAAAGCAAAATGCTATATGTGGAAGAAAACTAACACTGCACATCACCCTGAACACACCATCCCCACCATAAAACATAGTGGTGCCATCATCATGTTTTTCTTGATGCTTTTCTTCAGCAGGGACAGGGAAGCTGGTCAGAGTTGATGGGAAGATGGATGGAGCTAAATACAGGGCAATCTTTGAAGAAAACCTGTTAATCTGCAAACAACTTGAGACTGGGGTGGAGGTTCACCTTCCAGCAGGACAACGACTCTAAACATACAGCCAGAGCTACAATGGAATGCTTTAGATCAAAGCATATTCATGTGTTAGAATGGCCCAGTCAAAAGTCCAGACCTAAATCCAATTGAAAATCTGTGGCAAGACTGGAAAATTGTTGTTCACAGACACTCTCCATCCAATCTGACAGAGCTTGAGCTATTTTGCAAAGAAGAATGAGCAAAAATTTCACTTTCTAGATGTGCAAAGCTGGTAGAGACATCCCCAAAAAAGACTTGCAGCTGGAATTGCAGGGAAAGGTGGTTCTACAAAGTATTGACTCCGGGGGGCTGAATACAAATGCACACTACACTTTGCACATATTTATTTGTAAAAAAAACACTGAAAACCATTTATAATTTTCCTTCCACTTCACAATTAATGTGCCACTTTGTGTTGGTCTATCACATAAAATCCCAATAAAATACATTTACATTTCAAGGAGAATGAACCCTTTTTCAAGGCACTGTACATTTTGACCTAAATTTATGAAGAAAGGTTATTTATTTACAAAGTTTTGTAACCAAAACTAGGACAAAACACATTTTTTTTTTGTTTATTTTTTTTCAATTTAGCAAAAAATAAAAAAAAAACTCAGTGGTGTTTAAATACCACCGTTAGAAATCTCTGTGTGAAAAAAAATTTTTTTTTATGGGTACAGTGTTGCATGACCACGCAATTGACATTCAAAATGGGAACGCTGAAAGCTGAAAATTGGCCTTGACAGGATGGGGGTAAAATTGGCCGGTACTGAAGTGGTTAAAAGGTGGAAAAAAAATTCTGGAGTGATTTATCCCGGTCCGATTTTTTTTTTTTCACTTCAAAAATCTTGCAGTTTTATAGAGGTGTGTAGACTATTTACATCCACTGTGTGAATGTTTTTATTAATCAATCTATACAGTGCTGCATTTCCTTCCTAAAATGCCCATCATGTTTTGCAAGGTAAGCCATTAATCGATCATGAACTAAACCCTGATTTGTAAAACCAAGACTTTATAAAAGCAAAATTATAAAAATATAAGATATCAGTTCATAAAATTGTAAACTTTTAAAAATAATGAAAATAAAATTAACCAAAATCATTGTAGTTTTCTATTAGACTTGTAGGAAAAACCATTACCTGATAGGAAAGCCTGCTGCACTTATGTTAATAGTTTCCACAATGCCACAAGCTTCTAGCTGACTAAGAACCTGCAATAAAAACCATAGTAATTAAGATCATGCCACAAGCAAGATTATGCCACCAGTCTTTAATACAAACATGATATTCTTTGTAAGGTTACAAGTTAAGCCTCATGCATACTGGACATTTTTGCCATCTCTCCTAGACGCCTATTCTCCTGACATCAGTGTTTTTGACACTTGCAAGTGCATGTAACGTGTTTAAGTGAGCTTAGGCATGTTCAGACACATTTTACGTGAGTCAAGTATTTTATTCTGTCAAAACGCTACTGCTCCTGGATGCATTTTTTTTTTCTGCCACTAAACTCTTCTACAAGCCTCAGAAAAACATGCAGGGCATATAGAGGCAGAAAAAACATGCCAGATTCTTTTAAAAGTGTCAAAAACATCCAGTGTGCATGAGATTTTATATCTGCAATATGATGCATGGAATTCATATCATTTAAAAGTTTGCTTCTTTAAAAATGGGTATAGCATACCTCTTCCTTTCGAAAATCCATTGCTCTGCAGCCCATGTTAGGCTTAATACATCGAATATAGTGTGGGGTTGTCTTGTGCAAAATGTGCATCAAGCTTTCAAGCGATCCCTTAAAATAAAACAGACACAGTATTGTTGGTGACCTAGAGGGCTGTGTGATGTAGAAGAACCAAAATGACAATTTTCTTTTTCACTAGCTAGTTGTATTACACACAGACATTTAAGACACTCTTGCATATCTAGAATGCATATACTAAATTATTTGTACTATTATGCCCAGTATAAGTCAGACTTAACAGTCATGCAACATACCTTAAATTTAGAAACAACCGTTGTAGGTGATGTCCTACTGTATGTTGGAACATCAGGTGGTTTATTGCACTCCAACGGGAATAGCTTTTGAAGCAGGCTGTCTGTGGACTCTTGCAGAAGCTGGATAAGTTCTGGGGGAACAGGATCCTGAATAGGAAATAAAACTGTTTATATCTCAAAAACAACCATACATTAGTTAAAAGTATAAGAAGAGTATAAAGATATACATCATCAGAGTCCAAACAATTACCATCTCCAAGGAGCCTTGGCAAGTAAAAAAACTGACCTGGTCCTTGGTCACTCTGTTGCCTAAGGAACACTACTTTCTCCTCTTTCCCCATGTTAAGCCATAAGACTCACTCATGCAGAATCAGAGTTTAGACAAAGATCCTGATGCTCTGGTTCTGCTCAAAGCATAAGTTCACCTTTTGTAAAAATGTTACAAGTTACACACATATTCAGGGTGTAACATGTAACAGGTTACAGATTCACCAGTCTCCACCCCCCCCCCCCCACCCCGAGCAGCGGATCTTAACACCCCACCCCCTCTGCTTGCTGTCACAATTTAAAAAAAAAAAAAAACACATTGTGGCCATGCCAGGGACCACCTGCCTGGCCACATCATTCATTCATGGTGTTCTGAGAATGTGAAAACTACAAGTACCAATAGCCTTACAGCCTTTGTGGCTGTCAGCTTGTAGCTCTCAATAAAAAACATAAGTGGTCTACACCCTTTTAGATGAGATTTTGTGACCAAAGCATTTGGTTATAGGATGGGCACTCAAGGAACTACTTCATGCAGGAAAATATTTCTGTGCACTATATACCATTTATGATTTTAAGAAATAGCAGGGTTGCTGGGATATGAGCAAGGAGTGCGATTTCATCAATGAGTGAAAAATATCATAATCAGCACCAGAAACAGGAAGAGATTATCATGGTATAACCATTAGTGTGAGGGAATGGCCATTGTCAATACTATTTTATGACACCATACCCACTCTGAAACTTTCGCTTTTGTTCTACAAGGTATTTGTCTTGGCTCCTAGCTTCTGGAATGGATAGATTTGGTAACCATCACTCTAAGATGAAACAGAAGGATAATGTGTGAATGAAGATTTGTCTATGTTACTACCAGCAACCATTCTGATTCTCTCTTTATAATTCCTGTGCATGAAAAACACAGAATCTGAATGGTTATTAGGGTAGTGCACATGGCCTATTTTGTAGAAATAAGGCTTTTGGTAACCACTATAATTTTGGGGAAAATAACACTTTTATTCACCCATTGGCCATTTTTGTGAGATAATGTGCATTGCAAGTTCAGTCAATGTTTTTCCGACGACAACAAGTTTCATTAGCGGAGGCTGGAAGTTGCAGAATGGCAACCTATGGGGGGGGAATTAAAACTGGATCATGCAAAATCTGGTGCAGCTCTGCATAGAAACCAATCAGCTTCCAGGTTTTATTGACCAAGCTTAATTGAACAAGCAGAAGTTAGAAGCCAATTGGCTACCATGCACAGCTGCATCAGATTCTGAGTGCTCTTGTTTTAGTAAATCTCCCCCATGTGTCCTCTGGACTCAGTGCAGTCCATTGAAATCTCTGCTCATGATGTTCTTGTAAACTAACTATGCAGAAGGGTGCACTGTAGGTGGGATTGTTCTGGCTCTAAGGGCCCAAGTAAATCAATTACTGGCTGTTATGTTTGCAAACCTTAAAGTAGTTTTAAAAGCTGAAGGTAAAACATCATCACTATGCAGCTCTCTTACCCCTAGTGGCTTGAAAAAGAGCCAGGAGAGCTAGCAGGGACCCAAGAAGGGGAGGATCGGGGCTGCTCTGTGCAAAACCATTGCACAGAGCAGGTTAATATAAAAGGTTTATATTTTAAAAAATTAGCCTTTAATATTACGGTAATATGTACAAACTATGTTTCTGGATATTTGTGGTTAATGTTATTAAAACCTCTTCCATGCATTTTACAATGTTTAAAACTAGATTTCGGCGTATTCAGCACTATTTTGGCTACCGACAATGTAAAAGAGAATATAAACAAGAATTAACCATTCTTTTGGCTAGAACAATAATAAAAAGTCATAAAGATTGGATACTGGAAGCAAGATCTTACCAAGCCGTTTAATAAAAAAAAATCAAATATCTAAAAATATTGCCCTTGAGAGTTCCTTGGTAGTTTGCAATTAGAAAAGGTCAATGAGTGCATCTGGTTGTTGTCTTTAAGCTTAACAGATGAAAAAATGTCAAGGTCCACAGCATATTTTTAACAGTGAATTGTCATATACCGTGATCTTATTCTAAATGGTACATACAGTATATATGCAAGTTAAGCACCTTGTTTTTTTCCGCCATGTCTTCAATCTGGTAAGTCACTTTCCCAGCATAGTGAGATACAATAAAGTTAGGTATTCCACTAAATTTATCCCATCCAAAACACTTGTTGGGGGAAAGGGATTTTTCAAAACGAGACTGCAGCTGGCTGGCATCTGAAGATCGATTCAAACGACATTCCTATAAAGAAATGTCAAATGCATACTCAGGTATAAATTATAATCAATACCATATCAATTTCAGTAAACAATTGTGATAGATAACAGTGCAGCAGTTACCTTAATACCATTACCATGCGATTAGGTATTCATGCGATTAGAATATTGCATAAATAAGCCTTGCCAGTGCTTGATTATCACATGAACATCATTAAGATGCCCTGTTGCCAAAGAACTTACAGTACACATACAGTATGAAGACTACAAAATCCACAAGCTGTGGCATTAAAAAAAAAACAGTTATATAGAACTCTCTCACTAAAGTGTAAAGCATGTTCCAGCCCAGGAAGCAGTTAGCAGGATTGGGTGTGGTCAGATGCTAATTGACAAGCTTCAAGCTTTTGAGTCAGCAGTGACAACGCTGATAGCCATGCCCCATGCAGCATTTTTCCATCCCATGGTAGTGCGAGCAGAAACAGCATACTTTATTGGTAATTCTGCTCTAAATTCAGGAGCAGGGATGAGTTCAGGCGTGTTTGGATACTAGTCAATACCCCCGATCTATCCTACCAAGAGGTTGTCACTATGGACTGCCAAACATATGCGACCCAGGCATTCTCTGCCCTGCAACCACACATATACAGGTCCCTTATATATGTGCGGGGAGAGGAATGCATTGGCTGCTAATGATTGGTGGTCCACAGTAAGATCTTCTGGTGGGATAGCTCAGGCAGGTTCAGAGTAGTGCTCCTATTCAGGAATAATGCAGGGTCACGGTCACATCATTACAGGAAGCTGCAATAGGTGCACTTCACTGGCAGGCTTAACAGTGGGACATTGTAGGAGGAAAAAGTGAACACTGTAAGTGAAGATGCTGCATAGCAAATATATTTTTAATGGGAGGTCATATTATTATTATACAGGACTTATATAGCGCCGACAGTTTGCTCAGCACTTTACATTATGGAGGGAGACAGTACAGTAACAATACAGTTCAATACACGAGGGATTAGAGGGCCCTGCTCCTTGGAGCTTACAATCTAGGAATCTCTAAAGTATTATAAACCCAGGACCCTGTATTCACTATATCTGGTCTCCCACAGTACACACAATGTGGAAGTGCAATTATTTTAGTAAATATAAACTGCTAAATACCTTTTCTCATCAGCAGTTAGAGCAGTCTTATGACTTCAGCAGAGCACTGGTTAAAGCTTGTAGAAGGAGTTTTCTTTCTGCTCTAGGAGGATGCAAAACCCCTGACCTCTGTCTGACCAGTGCTGATTGACTCTGTGCTGATCACATGCACTCTCCCAAGGGGAAAAAAAGTCTCTAGCAATACACACTAAACTGAGCATGTGCAAAAGGGCTATTCTTTTCAGTTCAGTTTTCGGTTCAGTCTTTCTTATCAGAATGAACATTTGAACAAGGGGAGGGGCAGAGAAGTCAGGATCAAACAGCCTTTTTTACACAATGAAAAGGATTACCTCCTTAGGTTCCACAGGGAGTATAACAAGCATGCTTTACTGCATATACAGACTGATTTTACTGTTGTGGGTTTAGTAACACTTTAATATTGACTTTTAAGTAACTTCACAAGCCTGCAGGAATAAATTCCTGAAAAGTCACAATATACAGCAAAAATATACTTTTCCCAAATAACCTATCCTTGAGTTCCAATTCAGTGACTTTGCCAGGCTGAGCTGAGAAACTACAACACTAACTTTGTAGCAAGCAGGGCTTTTTTTCAGCAGAAACGCAGTTCCGGCACTGAATGTATGTAATGGCAAGGAGTGCTGGGCTGTGCTGGAGGGAGGGTCTATTGATGCTGGCTGCTGGTAGGTTTATTGTTGGTAATGGTTCTGGGGAGGTCTTATGTTGCTGGAGGGTCATTTGGTGCTGGGAGGGATCTAATGTTGAGGGAGTGGTCTATTTATGCCGGCTGCTGGGAGATCTGTTTTTGCTGGGGGTCTATTATTGCTGGAGTGGATCTATTGTTGCTGAGCTGGTATTTTTCTGCAGGGGTATCATTGTTGCTGAAGGGGTCTACTGTTTTGGGAGGATCTAAGTGTTGCTGGGGGTCTAAAATTGCAGGGGGGGTCTATTGTTGCGGGGAAATCTATTGTTGCTGGGGGTCTAAAATTGAGGGGGGGATCTATTGTTGCTGGCTGCAGGGAATTTATTTTATTCCTTTTTTTAATCATTAACACACATTCTATACAAATTACTTAGCACCACAAATTGATACTTAGTTCTGTATTCTCTAAAATGGGCAGTACTGAGAGGTGGGTAGGGGGTGGAACTAAGGGACGGTGTTCAGAGGTTGGTAGGAGGCGGAGACAAGGGGCGATTCAGAAAGGGAGAGTTCATGCAACTATGCTCTGAGAAAAAAAGTCCTGGTACCAAGTAATAATATGAGATGAGATATGACCACAGTCAAGAACTTCACAGGCAGCCAAAATTTACATGACTGTCATCTGAGCCAGCATCTCAGTCCAGAAATTAGATGGTGACCCACCCTGGGTTGTGCTTAAAAAAGATGGTGCAGTCCTGGACAGAAAAGCAGATGGAGGTACTGATCTTTTTGAGAGTTAATACCAGGAAGTATTACACTTACACATCACTTAGAATGGAGGAACTAAAACTTAAACAAAAATATATATCTGAAACTAGGTCCACCTTAACACTAAAAGGGTGCAGCAAGTAAATAGCATGTACATTCCATACTGATTCTGTCCACACAGATAAATTACTGAGATAATGAACTTGTAATACATACCTCATTAAGTAAAGAGAATATACTAACTGGACTCCCTTCTATAAGATCTACACAGTCCTGGTTGTCTTGATAACTTATGAAGGACCAGTCCAGCCCTTCTGCTGCATATTCATCCTACGGACAAAAAAAAAAAAAAAAAAAAAACACGACATTTAACAAGTCAGAAATTCATCATGTTTAAAGTTCAGAATTAAATAAGCAACAACTAGGTAACGAACATATTCTTATTGGGCGTTCTGCCAGCATGATGGGATATTCAGGTTGTAGTTATGACAGAAGACCTTCCAAATGTTACAAAAAGTGCCCAGTATTAAATCAAGATATCGAGGACAGAAAATGTCCCCTTTTTCCTCACATAGTTTACAGGTAGGCATCACCTTTCACCACCAAGGTGCCTTGGTGTAAAGGCATGTGATAACAGCCTTATTACAAAAAAAAAAAAAAATACAGCACAGCAACCAATCAGAATCTTTCTTGTGCTTGTCTATCTTTAGCTTATGTTATCCTTACCTGCTTGGACATTTATTCATTTGATTGGTCACAGTAATTTCAATAGACCTGAATAAACGCCCAAGTGCTAAACGCTGATAACGTTTAGATGCATTTTTTCCAAGTTTAGCATTTTTTGGCCAAAAATTTCCTCTCTTGGATGTAGAAGAATCGCATTCAGGAGAGGAATGTTTAAAGTGCCCCTAAACTCTGCTGCTACCAAAAAAATGGGGAAAGCTTATGTATATACATGGACACAGGCTTTTATTGAGCTGAGCACAGGAGCTTTGGCAAAAAAAAAAAAAAAAAAAAATTGCCAAAAGCTCCTAAACTCACGTTTAGGAGTAGTGCACACGAGGCCTTAGACCCACTTACGTCATTGGTCAGACTGTCCAGAGAGTTTCAGTGTGCATGGGGGCAGCTTTATGACCACTGAAGGACACAGTTGTGCAGCACCATCTATGTATGAAGTGTGTGGAGCACTGCAGTTCACCTTATGTGGATTATATTGGACACTTTTGGCACGATTTCGTATTTCACGCTATTTGGACTATTGGTCACCATCAGCATTATTTTACAAGTTTTGGTACTGAAGAAGACTTATTTATTTAAAAGAAATCACTTGGCAATTGTTTACTCATTTTGATGACACCTAGCGTTAATCCCCTTTTACAGACATCAAATGGCTGGTGTCATAACTGATCACGTGCAGCACCGCGACAACTGCAGATCCAACAGAGGCCAAGATTCTGCTTTAGCATTAAACGGTTTAAAAGTCTTTTCAGTTTTTTTTTTCTGTCCTTAGTGAGGGACAACATACTGATGAATTCTTTGTAATATCCATTAGCTATCATTGAAAGTGTACCTTTCACTGCTGGTTATACTGATTTGAGTAATTGTCATTTTTTAAATAAAGTTAAAAACAAACAAAAAAAAAACAACCCCAACAACAAATTTTTTGCTCTTGGCCATTATCACAGGTGAAATACATTCTGTGTGTACCTTTTTATAGACTTTATTTAGAAGCATTCTCCAGGTTTTAAGGCTTGCGTTCACATGCTGTACTAGGCATATAAAAAGGAGAACCCACTTGCTTTGCTAGAATTCTTTCTTTAGGCACTCAAAGCAATCCAACCACTTTCACCTTTTGTCCATTTGAAATGTAACAAGGAACATTTTTGCTTGCTACAGGCAACAGTTGAAGGTTTTCTCTTTTATTTTCTCTAGATTTCAAAAATTAGTTCTATCAATCTCAAGTAGTAAAAATGTGTTCCAAAAGAAGTCCGTAAAAAATTTAGTACATATTAAAAGTGGTTGTAGAGGCAAGACATTCTTAACTTAATGCATTTCCTGCAATTAGGGAAGAATGTATTATTTGTATCGCCTTCCCCCTTAAAATACTTACCCGAGCTCTTATGCGATCCAGTGCTGTGCCCATCTGTACCTGCTTTCTCCTCTCTCCCTACATTCACAGGACAGAGAGGCAGCAGCGGGAGCCATTGGCTCCTGCTGCTTCCAATCAAGCAAATCCTGTGAGCAGAAAGCAAGGGCAGCGCCAAGCCACACTGTGTATATCTATAGATGCACAAAGCCCAGCTTGGGAGCAAGCCCGCATGTGCACCTTTATAGGAAGTGGCTTCCTATAGTGGCACACAGAGAACAGTTGGAGTCAAGAGCACTGGCAGAGGACTCCAGAAGAGGTGGTTTGGGGCCACTTTGTGCAATACCATTGCACAGAGCAGGCAAGTATACAATCTTTTTAATTTAAGGAAAACAAATGTCAATGGCTTCCTGCCTTGACCATTGTAAAATGAGTCCAATTGTTCATAGGACGTCTTCCCGAGAAAGTGCCTCGCTCTGGCATGATCTGTCACCTGTCCTCTGCCGATACCATGTGATCGCTGTGACCAATCACAGCAGATCACATGACAATTGTAAACAATTGATAAATAATGATCACCTGCGCTTAGGACACACCAATCAATAGTACAAACTCAATATTAAACAAAAAACTGGGCTGATGCTCCTATAAAAAAGGTACAACCTTATCAACATAATACACAAAATAGCAGGAGCTTTGCCTCAATGTATGTTATATTACATGAAAAATGCTTAAATAATGAACACAACAAAAAATTGTGAAATAAAGTCCTAAATGTGAAATCAACAAGTGAACAAAAATCCCTTTCACATCCAGAAGGTGATAAGTGCTCTGTGCGCCTCCTCACTCACCAACTTCAATGGACTCTTATGGTGAAACAAGAATCTTTCAGGCTTTTGGTGGGGCATAGGAAGTCATGCTGGAGCTTGTAGTCCTCCTGATTAAATGTTGCTTGTCATTCCCAATGATTCAAAATGTTTTAGGGTTTCAAGAAATAAGATAGGCCGTCAGTACATCAGGATTGATCAATTTGTAGATATATACCATAGTTTGTGGACTCTATAACTTTCCTACAGACTAAATATACACTGACTTGGGTGTTTTTCCCCCACCAAAGAAATGTAGCAGAATACATTTTGGTCTAAATGTTTGAAGAAATAAAATTTGCAAATAAATAATCTAACAAACGAAGAAAGAGCCATTTTTTATTTTTTTTCTTTATCAAAAAAGTAGATCCCCAATGGTGATTAAATACCATCAAAAGAAATCTCTTTATGTGTGAAAAAAATGATCCAAATTTCATATGGTAAAGTGTTGCATGATTGTGCAATCGGCATTCAAAGTGTGACAGTGCTGAAAATTGGCCTGGGCAGGAAGGGGGTAAAAGTGCCCGGTATTGAAGTGGTTAAATGTTATGAATGCTTTAAGTTATATGAAGAAAGCTGCACACAACTTGAGATATACCACAATGATAGCAACAAAAATGTGACTGTCAAGAATTTGGACAACAGTAAATACAATATACCTGTTGAATTTTTAGGTAGTGGGTCACAAAATGCTGCTGAAGTTTCTCATTGGCATAGTTTATACACAATTGCTCCAAGTTGTTTTGTGGGAAAGATTCAAATCCATAAACATCCAATAAACCTGTACAAAAGGAAAAAAGGGAACAAGATTTTCTAAATGGATATGCACATGCGTATGCGTATTATGCACATGCGTATTATGCAGATACAATTATTGTGATAGCCTAAAAAAGGGCATAAAACTGTAAATAAACTACCACTATACAGGTGTATACAGAAAGGTAAAATTCAGACAACTTATACTGTGGAAAAAGCTTCTCATACATGCTAGGTGTCCTGTGTACCCAGCCAACCAGTGGTTCTATTAGTTGTAATTGGCACTTTTTTCTACAAGCAATATTTAAAAAAATAAACTAAAATTTAGAATAATACCAATAAAATTGCTCCAGTTAGTTGATTCATCACAAATGCTTGTGTTAATTACAGTCACCAGCCAGTCAAATAATCTGCAATGAAAAGGGAGAAAGGGACAGATTAAAATTATTGAATGGTGTGGCACTAATGGCTATGAATTAAAGGTGCCTGTGTTCATTCACAAAGCAAAGTCTGGTGGAAGCAACCTTACCCAGTCTTGTGTGCCTCAAAGTAATAATTTCATGTAATGGCTGTTTTCATTAGACTTTTTTTAATCAAGTTTTTGCTTCCCAAGAGATTCACTTTGAAATACTGGCACTACAAATTAGCTCTGGGCTTGTGCTGCAAGAATGTAAAGGGTTATTTTCTAGCACAGATACTTATTTTGATTCAGGTGTTTTAACAGACATGCTCTTCTGCCATCTGTTATTACACCTTACAGACAATGGGATGTGTGCACTAACTTTCTAAGCACCAACTGACAAATAGTGTAAACAGTACTGTTGGCGCTGCAACATGTAGGTTTGCGTGTGATTGATCTCTCTCTCTCTCTATATATATCTATCTATCTCTCCATCTCTCGATCTATATATCTATATATCTCTATACACATACATTTGTGTTCAAAATAATAGCAGTCAGACATCACTAACCTGATCAATCACTGTTTTTGGTAGAAATGATTTCTACATGGCAAATAATTTACTAGCAGGTGTAGTAGAGTAATAGAAATCCAACAGACATGACATGCATGCTGCTGATTCTGTGTAATTGAATCACTAATTGAAAGGGGCATGTTCAAAATAATAGCAGTGTGGAGTTCTATTAGTGAGGTCATTCATTCTTTGAAAAACAGGTGGCAATTATTGCCCTTATTTAAGGAAGGAAGGCAGCAAATGTTGTACATGCTGGTTACAGTGCATTTCTCTCTGAAATTCTGAGGAAAATGGGTCGTTCCAGACATTGTTCAGAAGAACAACGTACCTTGATTAAAAAGTTGATTGGAGAGGGGAAAACATATAAAGCAGTGCAGAAAATGATAGGCTGCTCAGCTAAAATGATAGCAAATGCTTTAAAATGGCAACCAAAACCTCAAAGACGTGGAAGAAAGCGAAAAACTACCATTCGAATGGATAGAAGAATAGCCAAAATGGCAAGGACTCAGCCAACAATCAGCTCCAGGAAGATCAAAGAAGGTCTAAAGTTCCCGGTGAGTACTGTTACAATTAGAAGACGCCTATGTGAAGCCAAGCTATCTGCAAGAAGCCCCCGCAAAGTCCCACTGTTGAAAAAAAGACGTGCTAAAGAGGTTACAATTTGCCAAAGAGCACATTGACTGGCCTAAAGAGAAATGGCGCAACATTTTGTGGACTGATGAAAGTAAGATTGTTCTTTTTGGGTCTAGTGGCCAGAGACAGTTTGTCAGACGACCCCCAAACACTGAATTCAAGCCACAGTACACTGTGAAGACAGTGAAGCATGGTTGCACAACATCATGATATGGGGAGATTTCTCATACTACGGAGTTGGGCCTATTTATCGCATACCAGGGATCATGGATCAGTTTGAATACATCAGAATACTTGAAGAGGTCATGCTGCCTTATGCTGAAGAGGAAATGCCCTTGAAATGGGTGTTCCAACAAGACAATGACCCCAAACACACCAGTAAACGTGCAACATCTTGGTTCCAGACCAACAAGATTGACGTTATGGAGTGGCCAGCCCAATCCCCGGATCTTAATCCAATAGAAAACCTGTGGGGTGACATCAAAAATGCAGTTTCTGAGGCATAACCAAGAAATAGAGAAGAACTGTGGAATGTAGTCCAATCATCCTGGGCTGGAATACCTGTTCACAGGTGCCAGAAGTTGGTTGACTCCATGCAACACAGATGTACAGCAGTTCTCAGAAACAGTGCTTATACAACTAAATATTAATTAAGTGATTCAAAGGAAAGCAAAATCTTCAAACATTTTTCAGTTTATATAGTGAATGTTTGAGTTTGTAAAGAAGAATACAAAACACTGCTATTTTTTTGAACAGTCTAATATTCAGTGGCATCCCCCCTTTTTCAAGGGACCAAAAGTAATTGGACAATTGAATCAAAAGCGGTTTCATGGCCAGGTGTGGGCTACTCCGTTATTTCTTCTTCAATTAAGCAGGTAAAAGGCCTGGTGTTGATTCTAAGTGTGGTATTTGCATTTGGAATCTATTGCTGTGAACCTACATCATGCGTTCAAAGGAGCTATCCATGCAAGCGAAACAGGCCATTGTAAGGCTTCAAAAACTAAACAAATCCATCAGAAAGATAGCAATATTAGGAGTGGCCAAATCAACAGTTTGGTACATTCTGAGGAAAGAAGAACACACTGATGAGCTCAGCAACATAAAAAGGCATGGCCGTCCAAGGAAGACAACAGTGGTGGATGATCGCAGGATCCTCTCTATGGTAAAAAGAAACCCATTCACAACATCCAGACATGCAAAGGACACTCTCCAGGAGGTAGGCGTATCATTGTCAAAGTCTACAATCAAGAGAAGACTTCATGAAAGCAAATACAGAGGGTTCACCACAAGGTGAAAACCATTCATAAGCCTGAAGAATAGAAAAGCCAGATTAGAAATCAAATGTTAATATTGCTTGTGAGCTAATATGGTGAAATTCAATAGTATTCTAATTATTTAATCAAAAATAAATGCACATGTGGTTCGCTAGCTCCTTGCACCAACTCATAAATAGTGCTGATAACTCAATATAAATTTAAAACAATAGTGCTGCACTCCCGTGCTATTAATAGTGTTTAATCATAATATAAAGTGATTAAATCTTAAATGAATAAATTAAATAAACCATTCATCTGTGACTTATATCTGTGATCAAACTTTAAACCTATTTATATCATCACTAGTGAAAAGACAAAATATAGTGACCAAATCAAAATATATAATTGCCTCACTGCAATCCAATGAAATAAAATATATCCAACAAAAAGTGTCCATATTATGTGAACAGTCCTCCTCATAAACGAAAAAAACGTGTTCCAACAAATGGATGAAAAATAAGATAAATTTTACTTTATGCGCTCACCTCCTTTTTAGCCTAATGTAGATTTGGGCTAAAATCGCTTTTTGTCCTAAAAGGACAGATGCAACTGCTCCTGCTCCAGATTTCCTTCTCAGATGGTTCCACGTTGCAATATACTAATAATCCACCTGGTGTCTCTCTTTTCGTTTATGAGGAGGACTGTTCACATAATATGGACACTTTTTGTTGGATATATTTTATTTGATTGGATTGCAGTGAGGCAATTATATATTTTGATTTGGTCACTATATTTTCGTCTTTTCACTAGTGATGATATAAATAGGTTTAAAGTTTGATCACAGATATAAGTCACAGATGAATGGTTTATTTAATTTATTCATTTAAGATTTAATCACCTATATTATGATTAAACACTATTAATAGCACG
Organism: Staurois parvus; assembly: GCF_062004578.1. Lineage (NCBI taxonomy): Eukaryota > Metazoa > Chordata > Amphibia > Anura > Ranidae > Staurois > Staurois parvus. The sequence goes on from NW_028318930.1 coordinate 2,958,147, forward strand.
TGAGCGCAGCACTATTGTTTTAAATTTATATTGAGAAAAGCCAGATTAGACTTTGCCAAAAAACATCTAAAAAAGCCAGACCAGTTCTGGAAAAGCATTCTTTGGATGGATGAAATGGAGATTAATCTGTACCAGAATGATGGGAAGAAAAAAAAGTGTGGAGAAGGCTTGGAACAGCTCATGATCCAAAGCACACAACGTCATCTGTAAAACATGGTGGAGGCAGTGTGATGGCATGGGCATGCATGGCTTACAGTGGCACTGGGTCATTGGTGTTTATTGATGATGTGACAGAAGCAGCCAGATGAATTCTGAAGTGTTTAGAGATATACTGTCATCCCAGATTCAACCAAATGCAGCAAAATTGATTGGACAGCGCTTCACAGTACAGATGGACAATGATCCAAAACACAATGCAAAAGCAACCCAGGAACTTTTGAAGGAAAAGTGGAATATTCTGCAACGGCCGAGTCAATCACATGATCTCAACCCAATTGAGCATGCTTTCACTTGCTGAAGGCAAAACAAAGGCAGAAAGACCCACAAACAAAGAACAACTGAAGACAGATGCAGTTAGAGCCTGGCAAAGCATCGGAAAGGAGGAAAGCCAGTCTTTGGTAATTGCCATAGGTTCCAGACTTCAGGCAGTCATTGCCAGTACAGGATTCTAAACAAAATATTAAAAATGAACATTTTATTTATGAATATATTAATTTGTCCAATTACATTTGAGCCCCTGAAAATGGAGGGACGGTGTATAAAATGATTGCAGTTCCTAAAATTTGTACTTGATATGCATGTTCAACCCCTTGAATTAAAGCTGAAAGTCTGCACTTCAAATTAATTTGGATTGGTTTGTTTTAATTTATTCTAGTGGCATACAGAGCCAAAAGCATGAAAATTGTGCCGGTGTCCAAATATATACGGACCTATCTGTACACACACACACACATACATATATACACACACACACACACATTATATTTTTAGCAAACTATATGTTTAAAAACAGGTTTGAGTATTTGTATCAATTTAAAACCATAGGGATTTTTTGTAAAACATTACAGATAACTGGGGTTCTAGGCTAAATTATCATCTTGGGATTGTGGTGTACTATTCTATGAACTGTGAGCTCAGAATTTAGGCTGGTTATTAATAACTGAAAAATGATCCTAAGATGGCCCCTATCCCTAGAAATCTTAACAGGAGTTCAGGCCCATGGTCTGTGCATAATCCTGCTGTGCAGGTTTTTTTCCCCCACCAAATACATGAAAACTTCTAGCACTGCTACCAATCTGCATAATGGGAGGGTGGTCATTAAAGTGAGCTGTCCAGGTGCAGGTTCAGTTAACTTTGGATGTCTGTGTAGCCATTTCAGACTGATCATGACTAGAAATATGTATGATGACCAGCCTGTTCTTTGCCGTTTCACAGGGAAGGGTGAACAGGCCATCAGTGAGGGTGGTACTACTTATGTTGACACCCAGTCCCTTTTGACATTATGATTATATTTTTTTTTTTAATGAATCACTGTTCATTAATAATAAATAACCAAACAATGTTAAATGTTTCAAGACTACTCTGAAAGTGTGCTTCTCTACTTCAGTCAATGGAACTCATGAAAGAAAATGTTCACAACTGTTTTCATTAAAGATCAGTTCCTCTGTTAACCACTTGCCTACAGGGCACTTATACCCCCTTCCTGCCCAGGCCAATTTCCAGCTTTCAGCGCTGCTGCACTTTGAATGACAATTGTGCGGTCATGCAACACTGTACCCATATGACATTTTTTATAATTTTTTTGTGACAGATAGAGCTTTATTTTGGTGGTATTTAATCACCTCTGGGTTTTTTATTTTTTCTTAAACAAACCAAAAACCACTGAAAATTTAAAAAAAAAAAAAAAAAGTTTTAGTTTTTGTTAGAAAAATTTGTAAATAAGTGATTTTTCTCCTTCACTGATGTGGCTGCACTGATGGGCAATGATAGGCAGCACTGATGGACACTGATAGGCAGCACTCACATACGGCACTTTTAGGCGGCACTGACTGGCACTGATAGGCGGCACTGACAGCACTAATAGGTGGCACCGACTGGCACTGATGGGTGACACTGAAAGGCAGCTCAGATGGGCACTGATATGTGGCATTGATTTGGCACTGAAATGTGGCATTGATGTGGCACTGGCAGGTGGCATGGATGAGCACTGAGAGCTGGCACTGATGGACACTGACAGGTGGCGCTGCTGGGGCTACACAGATCATCAGGGCACACTGATCATCAGTGCTCTGATGATCTGTGTACATGTCCCCTCCGAGGAATGCCGATTACCGGCTCTCCTCTCCTCACGAGCTGTCAGCGTGACAGCTCGTGGGGAGAGAAATGCCGATAATCGGAATTTCCCTATTTACATGTGATCAGCTGTGATTGGACACAGCTGATCACATGACCGAGGTGACATCTTCAGCTCTTTCCGTGGATCAGTGATCCGCTGTGTCCGAGGGACACAGCACACCGCCGATCGCCGCGTGCTCCCGGAGCCGAGCATGCGCGGTTAGAATAGGAGGACGTTATAGGACGTCCTCCCAGAACGACAGAACCACCTTGCATCCGTCATTTTACTATATGGCAGGCGGAGGCGGTTAAACATTTTGATCACAAGCTTTAGTGTCTTCAGAATGTCCATAATCAGCTCCTCTATTTTGTATCTCACCTGGCATAGATAGATTTGGCTAGACAATCCCTTCGTGAATCACACTCAGCCTTCTTGCATGGTTTCCTTAATGCTTGCTGTTTTCCTGCTATTATAGTACGGAAGCAGAGCCTGTCCAGCAGGTGCTCAGCAGGAATCTTCATCAAATTTGAAGTGGAATAAAGGAATACTAAAATACAGTTATGTGTGTAGATAGTTAATAAGCATTTCTAATGATTCTATGCATCTCAATGAAAGTAAAATTAGACATTGTAATTTTTACTTTTTATAACAGCTTTTTATGTTAACCCCTTCCTGCCCAGCATCCCTGGGTGTGTCCACTGTGATTGGCTGTCATAGCCAGTGCCACTGACTTTTGATCATTGCAACAGACAGGGAGTGGTCTTTGACAGCTTGACCACTGTGTTGGGAGTGCAGTGAGCATGCTCTCAGCATTGAAAGCTCTGCCGTCCATGGACGAATATAGGAGTGTAGACGTTATAGCCCACCCTCCTTGCCCCTTCATTACCTGGGCAGCAGGAGGTTAAATTATTAAGTGTTCTTGCATGGAAAGACCACTTACTGTTATCTCACATATATATTCTTATTATTATAGCCAAATTTACCACCCTAACTCCTCCCACAGTTTTTACACTACATAGACAGTAACATACCGAAACGCACGGATTGTTCCCGATTGGTGTGCTATTACTTTGTGGAACGTTTCGCCGAATGGTTCACGAAATATCGGCGTTTTTGTGGTGAAATTGGTCCCAAAGGAATGAATGGCGGGATGTTCAAAACTAGAGTGGGAGCTGACAAAAGCTAGAGTGTGAGCTGAAAAATCAGGACATGATTTCTAAACTCCACTCCAACCACAAAACAGTTACTCAAGCCACTCCACCCAGTTACTCCGCCCACTCCAGTTGTAGACTACTGGTGGAGGCAAGAACACTTCACACAATTTCCCCAGAAATTGTAGCTTTTCTAGTTTTTTAACTATTTCTTTTAAATGCATGTAAAAACTGGGATAACAAAATCAAGTTGATGTGTTTAAACAGCTTTTATGCCATAATAATGGGCAATAAAAGGTCAGTGGGTTGCTAGGCATTCTTCTATTCAGGCAAAAATGGATGTGTTTTTGTCTGTGCAGTGCTTTCTGGGCTTTCTAAAAGTGAGCCCTGCACTAGCTCTGCAACTGCTAACATTTCTGTGCATAATAATAATAAAAAAAAAAAAAAAAGTGGAAAACACTATCATTTTCCTTTATCAATATATTATTACTGTGGTTGAATCATCAGATTTTGGTGCTGTATAATAACCACCACTTAAAAAGTTGATAGGGAAAAAAAAAAAAAAAAAAAAAAAAAAAAAAGGATTTGGATTTATAAAAGTACAGCCTCTCACAACACTTATTTTACTTTAGAGAAAATACAAAAACTCAAAAAGGGAACTGATCAATTCTCAATTTGTGGCTCAAAATTATCCCCAAGCTATTCTTTAGTAATCTGAACTGTGGATATAGATTAATAAATAATAATAATAAAAAATACACAGGTAAAAAAATATGCATTTATTTATTTATTTACATACAAGGAGCCTGGAAAGTATTGCACCTGCGACCAGCAGATCACAGGTGCCATGCAGGACTCTCGCAGACTTGTCAGTGTATCTGTTTGCTCGTACCTCGTATGGGCAGGCAGTCACACACTTACATTAAACTACCTAGAGCAATCAACAGCTCCCTGGTAGTTAATTGAGAACTACAAGCTGACAGCCGCAAAGGATGTTGGTACTTGTAGTTTCCCATTCACAGAACTCTGAATGAATGATGTGGCCAGGCGGAGCCAGGCGTATTTTAAAAATAGTGACAGCGAGCATGGCGAAAAGATCCCCCACTTGCTGGCACCAGATACAGCGGATCAGATGCCCAACTCACTGTACAAATTCGGCAATGCCGAATCTGACTGGACTCCTGCGCATATGTAGGAGTGCCAGCATCCCTGCTTGGCCAATGACAGCGGCTGGTGATCAAGACCTGGAAGACGGCTGCCCGAAGATGTCAGCGGCCGGGCGGGGAGATCCAGGACACCGCATTGCTGGATCCAAGGTGAGTAAAGTTCCACTTTATAACCTTTGTCCACCTAATATGCCCTAACTTTTTCCTCAACTCATTTAATATCATATGATATGGTAGTTGTTGGTTATATTAACAGTTGTCTTAAAGCAGAACTAAACCCACTGATTTAATAAAAAAAGATAAATTCCTGGCATTCCAGGAATGCCAACTGTCACATTTACTTGTGCTCCCAACTAAACTATAAAACCATCAAATGACTGATCTACAGCTGCCATGGTGCTGCACATGTGATCAGTTATGACATCAAAAAAGGGCTAAGATGGCAGCTACCTTTGCTTAAAAGAATTGGAAGGTTTAGTTTCGCTTTAACCAACTGATTATAAGGGTAAACTGCAGACTATTTAGATCAGTTCTGGTATGTATCGGTTCCATTTTTTCTGCTTTAGCATGCATATAAATTTTGAGAAAGTTGTAAACTCTTCAGAGCTTTAAGTACTTTTTACATTAAAAAAAACAAAACATAAAAATAAAAAAAAACAAAAAAACAAAAAAATAAACAAAATAAAAACTAACTGACCTTTTGCATTGCTTAAAACTTCACATGGCTGGCTTTCATCCAGAGAATCACAGAAAGCGACATTCCCCAGATGCAAAAGACCTGATAAAATCTGTCATAAAATGAAATACACGTGAAACGGGTGCCATTTTACAAAGAAAAAAAACACATCTTATTTACACTTTCCAGATTTTTTTTTCCTTTATTATAGATATCGAGAACAGAGATGTAGGAGTGAAAACAGTTTTGGAAGGAGCACGCAAAAAGAACCTAGGACTATGGCTGGAAAATATCCAAAAATCCCCACTAGATACAAGATGTAAGAGTGATTGGCCAAACTCCTCTTCGGTTCAGTTTGGCCCTTTATTCTGTTTTGAAATTAATATGTTGGCTGCCATTGCCAACATATTTCTGAAAATACTGCTTGCCTGGCTGTTTATAGTGTCAATGTTTTTTAAGTGACTGACCAGAACCAGGCATGCAGCAAGAGATTTATTTGAACTGTTAGAGAAGAAAAAAAAAAGAAAAAAAAAAAAAAAAAAAGAAAATGAGCAAAACACTGGTATTATTGCGCATACAGGCCAATCAAATTTTTTTCACAGAATAAAAAAGGTGAAAGTTGTAGATTTTATGTTTTCTTTCTCTATGTAGATCGGTCCCAAGTAATGAAGCCAATAAATCAGCATGACAGTCAAGCCAGTTACATTTTTAGAAGGTAATAGTAGCAGCTTACATATCTCTGATGATAGGTTTATAACACTTTCTAACCATGTTTTTTTCCATTTACAGTCAGGACTTTATTTGGCTTTTGTCCTCATTTGATTTACAGAAGGAGAGCTGGCTGATTAAAACAAAGTAAAGCATTGGTTTATTAAAATAGGGGCCTGTTTCTTGCTTTTCAAATTGTAATGGATACATGAAAACTATTACTTCATGCTGTAGCCAACTGTGCATTTAGAAAATAAATCTCCACCCAGAAATTATGAAGTGAGGAATTTATCTGGATTTGTTTTTTGGATGTGTTAAATTAACACTAAAGGCAAAACATTGTTTTATTTTGGCGTAAGGGAAGGTTTTAACCCTTCAGCTTTTTCGCCATCTGTGTCCTATCAGGGGATTTGTCTTCACTTCCTATCCCACAGCCAAAACAAAAAAGTGAGAAGAAATAATTTCAAAAACATTTTGCCTTTAGTTATATTTAACATGCCAGAAGAGTTTGCTTAAAGCTATATTTCCAAATTTGCAACCAAAGTGGGATAACACCTACTTAATATTTGTTGCATCTTCCCATTCACAGAGCAGAACTTAAAAAATATTTAAAACCATTTATGCTTACCTTTTTATTTGCTTTAAAATCCTACCTAGCTTTCCTTCCCCTTTCATGAAATGTAAAGGAGAGGGCTGTGGAGTAATGTTTACAATAAATAACCCTGTCCGTAATGTGCTGGAAGAGTTATTACCATTTTTAAACTAAATTTGCACACTAGATATTCTAAAAAAGGGTTAAAGATCTCCAGGCTTGGGTGGGTACATTGTATGTTAAGGAACTTACCAAAAAAAAAAAAAAATCATCTGTCTGTGTCCCTGCTGGAATAGATGCTAATCTCCCTGACTTCTAAATGGGTGCGTGGCCACGGCCCCGGTTACTTTACTTTCCTCCCTGCCATTTCTTCCTCTTTCTACTGTACTGACTCAGGTGATAACCCTTCCCTTTACCTACTTCCTTTCAGTATCCCTAACCCCACCCTGTTGGGAGAATTTTTTTCTTCTTCTGCTTTTGTAACATGCTATGTACAGTACATTTTACATTCATGATGTGTACCTATAAAAAAAAAAAAAACTTTCCTAAAATGCTTATCTGTGCTATAATCCACTCTGATCTTTCTTGTAAGCAATTTGAAAAATGTGAACGTCTTTGTAATATTGCTTATTTAACCAATAGAAAAAAAAACATTCAACCATAAACTGACCCTCAGTTTGTCCAAAAGGAAGATAAATATGTAATGCTGGTGGGGCTAACATTACATGTGCTGATTTTTCCTACATAAAAGCAAAGCACAGGTTCACTGCAAGAATGCAATGCTGTACTCTAAAGTAAATGTACAGTACTGCTCAATCAAGTGACATATACACAAATCAGTCAATGATTCTGCCATCTCAATGGTCTTTTCCTTATATGCGAAAACATGCAAGTTTGTATCCATTATTTTAGTGTATTTATTTTAAATAAACTAACACCACAGCATTAAATAAGTTTGAAAGGTGCAAGATTATTGCAACTGACCTTAAATATATTACTCTGTGACGATGGATCAATACCCAAATGTGTCATTGCATCTTTAGTGATTTTGAAGCAATCCTCTAGATAACAGAAAAATAAAGGGAAAAAACAGAAATTTAGGAGAGCTAAAACTAAAAATCAGTTTTATGTTAATTTTCGAACAAAAATAAAAAAATGCAAAACTAAAAACAAGACATTTCTCCTACCACTAGCAAAAGCAATTTGAATGTTGTTAACAGCAGTGGCTCCGTATCTTTAAATATGCAAAGTTTGTGCATATTTATAGTACAGTAATCAAGTATCACAAATGTTTGTCATGAGAATTCACCAAGGAAGGACTTCTTCGCAGCAGTAACACCCATTTTTAAAAGTGCCAAAAGGCTAAAGCCCGCTGTCAGGTTACGTCACTGAGCGGGTCCAGGCTCTGGAAAGATCCCTACTCTAAAGTTGGGATCCACCCAGATTCCTGACCGGCCTTTAGCCTGAACCAGCTGCTTCCATCCCTTCCACAATCCATTTGAGTAAGTGACTGACAATCACCGGCTCTCTGCTCACAGAAGACTGAAAACTGAGCGAGTAATGGTCTTTGATCGCTTGGCTCTTGGTCTTACTGGCGGCGGGGGACAGATGCAGCATCGGCATTGGATCAGCATCCACCTAGGTGAGTATGTTTTTGTTTTGTTTTTTCCAATTCCCATATTTCTCTTTAGTTGAAGAAATAGTTTAAAGCTTATGTCATGAAACCAACTGCCCTTACCCTCGAGGTTCTTATCAGAATTTGGGAGCCAAGAGAACTGTGCATTTTCTTGGAGTCCCCATTCATCTCTTTCATTTGGAGAAGCACCTTTAAAAATCTGAAAAATAAATTACTTATTACCAAATGTTAACAAATCACTCAAATTGGAATATGAAAACTAACACCTGGCTAAGGTACTACTAGCTATGTATACTTTTATTTAAAAACACAACCAATGTTAATTACTAATCGTATGAAAACAAATTTTTTTCTTGACACACCTGATAAAATATATGGAAGTTTCTTTCTGAAGGAGCCCGATGAGCTACACGCGTCTTCTCTAGAAGGTACGTCTGGATAGAAGCACCAGTGATTTGCTGAGTTCTAATAGCGAAAAAAAAAAAAAAAAGACAACCCGCTCAAGCATAATGCTACTGATTTTAATGTCAGGATACAAGAATGTAAATCTTCCCATTTCAGCAATGAAAAATAATCAAAACATTGTCTATATTTGTTGGAGCTTTAGAAACCAATACATGTTGGGGACCTGCTTAATTTATTAAGAGTGCAATTCTGCAGGAACTGTTCCTTGCAAAAGCAAACAAATATATGATATTAAAACAAGACCAGCACTAAATATTCCACATTAAAAATGAAGAAAATGTTAGTTATTAGGCAGAGCGCTCAGAGGCTGTTACTGATGCGATCAACTTTAACCATCATTTTTCCCCACCAACAAAAGAATATAAAGTAAAAGTGGCTTGTTCTTCTATCTGGCAGGACAAGTGGTACAAGAAATGGTTTTGTGTAAGATGGTGAGATGTGGCCACCTACATACAAAAAGGTGGGTGTAGGGTAGGGTAGGGTGTGGAAAATTAGGCTAAATTGTTCCTGTTGTGTGAAAACATTAAAAAGCACCTGCTCCACTATCGTTGTTCCAGTTTGCTATCAATGTTTTTGACTTTCCCGATACATCTTTTTTTTGTAGTAAAATGTTTATTGCGTACTTCAGCAAGACAAGAGATCTTACAAAAAGAATGCACGGTTACAAATCTCGGAGGTGCATCCAATATCACTGGTCAGATATTGCAGTATCCCAGCATAATAACAAATAATGAACAGTAAATAAGGAAAAATACTTCTACAGCATGTAATAAAACAATGGTAACTGGACCAGAGCTAGCTATCCATCTTGGGGAACCCCCTGGATATATAGACTCAGCAAGAGGAACAGGTTAAAGAAAAGAGGAAGAAAAAAAAAAAAAAAAAAAAAAAAAAAAAAAGGGGGGGGGGTTAGGGAATACTCCTATAGAGAGTGTATGTGGAGAGGTGGGGAAATGGTAGGATAAACAGGAATAATACACAGCTGGGATATCGAGGCCTGACCCGACCCACACAATTCCCCTGGCCACTTTACTTTTGCTCAGCCTTCAGAGGATTACGCTAAGGGAGAGAAAATTACCTATAGGTGGTTGTAGTCAGTGAGGTTATGGAAACACAACTTACATAAAAAATGGTAAAGAAACCTACTGCGATTCAGATGACTGCAATACTTGCAAAGTTACATATACAAGACGCTGCTTTAAAGTGATTGTGAAGATTATTTATTTTTTTAAATTAAAATAATGAATATGGTATACTTACCCGCTCTGTGCAATGGTATTGCACAGAGTGGTCCTGAACCTCCTCTCCTCGGGTCCCCCACCAGAGCTTCTGACTCCTCATCTTCTCAGTGTCTACTGACGCACACAGCACGGCTCAGCCCCGCCCCCCTGCTCCATCACAGGATTTGATTGACAGCAGCGGAAGCCAATGGCTCCCACTGCTGCCTGTGTCATCTGTGAAAGGAGGAAGAAAATAGAGCAGGGCTGCTTGGAGGGATAGTGCTGGATTGAGTGGTGTCAGGTAATTCTTTGGGTTGGGGAGAAGATGCACAGGCAGGTAACAGTTTTTTACCTTGCAGAGAATGCATCATAGTAAAAGAAAAAAACCTGTTTGATTTACAACCATATCCAATGGTAGGCCTTCTGCCTGTGTAATGATTCTAACTGAACCCCACCTTCCCATATTGCCTATCTACAGGCTATGTCTCTGCCTAACTACTCTGCACTCTGATTTGCCTGCCAGCATTACCATTGGGGTAATCCCAAGGCTCAAGACCTGGAATTGTCATATACTGAAGCCTAAGGCTGGCCTTAGAGAACTCTTTTTCAAGGAACAGCGGGGCTGATCTAACAAAAATGAAAAACAAACACGGAACAGATTTTCCCATCCACATAAGCAAGGTGGATGGAGGAACCCTCCTCGCTGTGCCATTTATTTTCTGACAGGAACTCTGCCACTGGCAGAACACAGCGATCAGCAGTCGCTGATCAAAAAACAATTTTCCAACATACCCAAGTTGAACCTTAGGTCAACTTCTATCCAGCAGCATGGCCATACATGGAACAAGCCAAATTTTGATTCATCTATGGACACTCAGCCCCGGGGATTCAGCGTAATCTCATGTCTTATTTTGGAAACAAAGGATCCTGAATACTCCTGGCATAAGAAATAAAAGCATAGGAAAAGATGGATGCAAAAGGCACAGATGTTCACTGAGAAATAACAAAACTGAAGAGAAAGCAATGTGATGTTAAGCAGGTTTTAGCACCAATTTCAGCATTTGTTTTCTCTGTGGACCTTGCTCTTTCTGCCCTGTGACATTTGAGGACACTGCCGTAACAGTCCTAATTCTCAGGATGTCACAGTGAAATACATGTTAAAAAGGGGAATAGCTATGGAAACCTTTATTAAACTAGGAGGTCTTGATATTTGGCAATCGTGGGTGCAATGTCAAGCTCCTGCATACTCTTCCGCCAGCTTTCTGCCGTATCTCTGTACAGGACTTGTAGTTTATTCATTCACGTGATCATATAATGGTGGATGAGAGGGGGTGCAGAACAAGTTAGTCCTCTTGCACACAGCATTTTGCTCAGCACCCCTGAATGCCCTTCCTTCTTCCAGGAAAAAAAAAAGCTACTAAAAAAAAAAAAAAAAAAAAAAAAAGCATCCAAAACTGTGTCTTACACACGGTTACATGCATTTAGGTGCATCAAGCATTTTTTTCTATTCAAGCGCTCCTCTCCTAAACATGCTGGCAAGAGGGTTTATTTTCAGCCTGTAAATGCTTCTCCTCCAATATGCCTGTAAACACCTATGTGTGCATGGCCACACATAGGCTAACATAAAAGTGCTTTTGTAGGCTAGGAAAAAAAAAAAAAAAGCCAAAAACGCCTGTAAGAGAGCCATTTTTCAAGCCCTGTGTCCATGAGCCCTTACATGTTACACCCCAAATACAGGTGTAACATATACCTTGTTCAAAAGGTGAACTTATCCCTTATCACACACACACAAAAAAAAAAAAATCTTGCTAATACATTTACCTGCTTAACTGTAGTTGAATGTATTTTCCAAATCGACTGCTGTTGTTGTTCCTTAAAGTGCAGGCATTGCCTGGAAATAAAGTGGTGGGAGACATACCATTTTAGAAATTTATTTCACTGTAAATTTAATCTCAATACCTTTCAATAAGCGTTATTAGGATGTTCAAAGTTGTACAACTGACTAGAATGTGCTGTTTATTTGGAAAGTAGATTTATTAATTTGCTTTGATTTTTTTCCCACAAAAGTGGAGTCACCATTTAATGAATTGCTGCATCATCTCAATGTAGAAATCAAGTTAATTCTGGAATTGTAATTAAAATGCTTGTTCAAAATCGTGTAGTATCTACATTAGGGTGGCATTAACATGTCAAACAATAAAATAATTTACGGCTTCTATAGATAACTACCCATATATTCAACACTGAGGTGATTTATTAGATAACTAAAATTACTTTTTTTTTTTTTCAAAATAAGTAGCCGCTAGTGCACCCAAACCTTATCTCATATCAGGATTAACTTCTAAATACAGTGATCAGTGCAACGCTACAATAATACACTACAAAATTAAAATCACAAAAATGTGTGTATAAACAAGATGGAATGGAATGCATACATCCTTCTTTCCTTATGTAACCACCAAGTGCTCCAAAACAAAATGTGCAAATACTCCACCACCAGGTGTCTGCTCACCTCCAGCAATATGACCTCACATAATACTATGTTTGGTATAACTGCGCTTTTGGTCCCAGTATGGACACTGTCGTTCGACTTGATGGACCCCAGCTATCATTCACAGCTCGTCTGGAATTTAGCTCCAACCATCACATCACCTCATAAATAAAAGATTCCACAGTGCATAAACGTTAAAAGATTTTAACCACCTCCCGACCGGTCGTTGTATATAAACGGCCGGACGGTGGCACTGCAGGGTCGGGTGGCCGTCTATAAACACTCCCTGGGAGCGCGCAGCACCTCGATCCGGTGCCCGCTGTGTCCTCCGGACACAGTGAAACACCAATCGGCGGACGGGACCTCTGTACGAGGTCCCGATCATGTGATCACTGATTGGCCAATCAGTGATCACATGCAAAGTAGTAAGCAAGATGTCACTTCTGACATCATTGCTTACTATGTGTGAAATCTGTGAATGATCACAGAGGTCACATGGTACAAGGCTATTCACAAAAGCCTTGTACCATGTGACAAGCTGTGACCAATCACAGCTCACTCTGTATTTCTCAATGAGTGCAGGAATGCACACAGAGAGAAAGAGAAATGATTGCTTTTACATCCTATATGGGTGTAAAAGCAATCAGTGTAAAAAAAAAATCTTTATCACCCCTCACAAGTAGTACAGTGTCACCATGGTGACACTGTACTGCTAGGGTGACAGTATGTAAAAAAAAAAATAAAAATAAAAAATAATATAAAAAAATAAAATAAAAATGTAAAAAAAAAATGTTTAAAAATTATAATTTTTGCTTATAAACTAATTTGGATTTTTTTTTTTTTTACTAAAAAGATAACGGAATAAATTTTGGCTAAGATTTATGATGAAATATTATTTATTTGCAAAATTTTATAAAAAAAAAACACTTTTTTAAAAAATTTTTGGACATTTCATTTACATAGCAAAAAAAATACAAATCTTAGTGGTGAATAAATACCACCAAAATAAAGCTTTATCTATCTAAAAAAAATGGTAAAAAATTCATTTGGGTACAGTGTTGCATGACCGCGCAATTGTCATTCAAAGTGTGATAGCGCTAAAAGCTGAAAATTGCCCTGGTCAGGAAGGGGGTAAAAGTGTCCGGTCTGGAAGTGGTTAAATATCTCAAAGTAAATAAACTGCGTACTCGCATGTGAAGGATGCACATTTGCACCAAGTACAATCAACCTCTGTTATTATAAATATACCCTAGATCCGTGGACCAGTGCCGTGGAAAGTCAGCAATGGTTGACCACATACAGTGGGTAAAAAGCAATAAATTACCGTGATATCAGTCAATGAACAACGTTACCATCGCTGGCTCCGTGGAGCGTTGTGACGTCATCCAAAGCCCCAAAGGCTTACTGGGACCAAAAGCGCAGTCAGACCAAACATAGTATTATGTGAGGTCATATTGCTGGAGGTGAACAGACACCTGGTAGCGGAGTATTTGCACATTTATGTTTTGGAGCAATTGGTGGTTACATAAGGAAAGAAGGATGGAAGCATTTCAATGAAGATAGATGAACTTATTTATTAACATGTCAAGCATAAGAAATTGGGTAATAAAAATATCAAGACATGAACATTTACCAAATGCTTCCATAAGGGGATTAGAATCAAGAACTCTGCTTTCAATTCTCTCAACTGTCTGACTAGACCAATGTGAATTACTAGCAGCAACTGTAGCATAAAACTTCATTAGGCAACGTGAGGTCCATGTCTGAAAAGAGAGAAGTATCTATTTAGTCCAAATAAAAATAACAGGAAGAATCAGAAAGAAAATATGCTCATTTATTAATATTTTTTTTCTTGTAATGGCCCTGCTCTCTTTAAAAAAAACACAACAACACACACACACACACACACACACACACACACACACATACATAAGTATTGACAGCCTTTGCTCAATACTTTGGTAAAGCACCTTTAGCACCAATCACAGCCTCAAGTCATTTTGAGTATGATGCTACAAGCTTGGCACACCTATTTTTGTGCAAGGTCTCCCATTCTTCTTTGCAGAACCTCTCAAGCTCCATCAGGTTGGATGGGGAGCGTTGGTGCACAGCCATTTTTAGATCTCTCCAGAGATGTTCAATCAGGTTCAAGTCTGGGCCACTCGAGGACATTCATAGAGTTGGCCCTGTAGCCACTCCTTTGTTATGTGGGCTTTGTGCTTAGGGTCGTTGTCCTGTTGAAAGATGAACCGTTGCCCCAGTCTAAGATCCAGAGCGCTCTGGAACAGGTTTTCATTAAGGATGTCTCTGTATATTGCTGCATTCATCGTTCCTTTGATCCGAACTAGTCTCCCAGTTCCTGCTGCTGAAAACATCCCCACAGCATGATGCTGCCACCACCATGCTTCACTGTAGGGATGGTACTGGCCAGGTGGTAAGCGGTGCCTGGCTTCCTTCAGACATGACGCTTGGCATTCAGGCCAAAGAGTTCAATCTTTGTTTCATCAGACTAGAGAGTTTTGTTACTCATGGTCTGAGAGTCCCTTAGGTGCCTTTTGGCAAACTCCAGGCGGGCTGCCATTTGCTGAGGGGTGGCTTCCATCTGGCCATTCTACCATACAGGCCTGATTGGTGGAGTGCTGCAGAGATAAATTGTTCTTCTGGAAGGTTCTCCTCTCTCCACAGAGAAACGCTGGAGCTCTTTCAGAGTGACCATCGGGTGCTTGGTTACCTCTTTGGCTATGGTCTTTCTCCCTCGATTGATCATTTTGGTCGGGCAGCCCGCTCTAGGAAGATTCGAGGCAGATCCCTGCTCTTCCTCCCCACCCCCCACCCAGCACCTCACTCACTGCCCACGAGATTGCCAATCACTTCCAAAACAAGATTGACGCAATCCATAAGGACATTGTCAACTCACAATCCACCTCTCCACCCAGCCTTCCGCCCTCCTTCAACCCCTCAACCGTTCCCTCCCCTGACCTCATAGCCGCACTACCCCCCACTATACCTAATGCCCCGCACATCATCACCTCCCCAACACTCCGCTCCTTCAGCTCAACTACCCCCGAGGAGGTCTCTAAGGTCTTCACTGAAGCCCGCCTCACCACCTGCCCCCTGGACCCTATCCCCTCACAGCTCCTCCAGTCACCCCCCCCCCCTCCATCATTCGCTCCCTCACCCACATCTTAAATCTCTCCCTCTCCACTGGCACCTTCCCCTCCCCTCTAAAGCACGCATACATCACCCCCATGCTCAAAAACCCTCCCTTGACCCCACTAACCTTAACAACCTTAGACCCATCTCCTTGTTGCCCTTCACTTCTAAGCTCCTTGAGCGCCTGGCCTATAATCGCCTAAGTGCCCACCTCACTGATAACAACCTCCTTGACCCCCTACAGTCTGGCATCCGTCCCCTGCAATCCACCGAAACCGCCCTACTTAAAATCACCAACGACCTGCTAACCGCCAAAGCCAATGGCCACTATTCTATCCTCCTGCTCCTTGACCTCTCCGCGGCCTTCGACACTGTTGACCACCCTCTCCTCCTTGCCAAACTGCACTCCCTTGGCATCAAGGACGCTGCTCTCTCCTGGTTCTCCTCCTACCTTTCCCAATGCTCCTTCAGCGTCACCTACAACACTGCCACCTCCCCCTCCCTCCCCCTCTTTGTTGGGGTCCCCCAAGGCTCTGTCCTCGGGCCCCTCCTCTTCTCCATCTATACCTCCTCCCTTGGCAAACTTATTCACTCCCACGGCTTCAATTACCACCTCTATGCCGACGACACCCAAATTTACCTCTCCACCCCCCACCTCACCCCCTCACTCTCTGCCCGCATCGCCCACCTCCTAAACGACACAGACTGGATGTCGCTCCATTTCCTCAAACTTAACCTATCCAAAACCGAGCTCTTGGTCTTCCCCCCCACCCCGTGCCCCCCCCCCATCCTCTCCATCACTACTAATAACGCCACCATCTCTCCCACCCCACACGCCAAAAGTCCTGGGTGTCACCCTGGACTCCCACCTCTCCTTCCTACCCCACATCCAACTGCTATCTAGATCTTGCAGGCTCCACCTCCGCAACATCTCCAAGATACGCACATTCCTCACCCCAGACACCACCAAACAACTCGTACACTCCCTCATCATCTCACGCCTGGACTATTGCAATTCCCTTCTCAAATTTGATACCCAAAAATACTACCCTACCCGTGCCCTCCGCTCCTCACAGGACCTCCTACTCTCTAGCTCCCTGGTCTCTTCCTCCCACGCCCGACTGCAGGACTTCTCCAGGACTTCCCCCATCCTCTGGAACTCCCTACCCCAATCCAGACTGTCGCCTACCCTCCTCAACTTCAGGCGCACCCTGAAAACCCTCTTCATGGAAGCCTACCCCAACCTCACCTAACACCCGACCTCACCTAACAACGAACCTCTTCCACTCCTCCCGCCACTCCATCCCCCACAGCCATCTCCTCCTGTGCCACCTTCCCTTCCCTCCTAGATTGTAAGCTCGAAAGAGCAGGGCCCTCGAACCCCTCGTGTATTGTATTGTTCCTGTCTTGTCTCATGTTCTGTCCCCCTTGCTACTGTACAGCGCTGAGCATACCTTTTGGCGCTATATAAATACTGTATAATAATAATAATTCCTGGTGGTTCCAAACTTCTTCGGATGATGGAGGCCACTGTGCTCATTGGGACCCTCCATGCTGCAGAGATTTTTCTGTACCCTTTCCCAGATCTGTGCCTTGATACAATCCTGTCTCAGACATCTACGGACAATCCCTTGGACATCATGGCTTGGTTTGTGCTCTGACATGCACATTAACTGTGGGACCTTATATAGACAGGTTTATGCCTTTCCGAATCATGTCCAATCAACTGAATTTCCCACAGGTGGACTCCAATCAAAGAGGAGTGGAAACATCTCAAGCATGATCAGTGGGAACAGGATGCACCAAAGCTTAATTTTGAGTGTCCTGGCAAAAGCTGTGAATACTTTTGTATGTGTTTTTTTTATTTTTAATAAAATTGCAAAGATTTCAAAACAAACTTTTTTCACATTGTCATTTTGGGGTATTGTTCGCAGAATGTTGGAGGGAAAAAATTAATTGAATCCAATTTCGAATAAGGCTGCAAAATAAAAAGAAATGTAGCAAAAAGTTAAGGGCTGTGAATACTTTCTGGATGCACTGTACAGTGTATATATATATATATATATATATATATATATATATATATATATATATATGAATATATAATCACACACACACACACACACACACTATATACTGTCACCAAAGCAAGTGCAGTGTCACTATGGTTACATTGCACTGCTGTGGTGATGACTGGCTGCTCTGATATCGCTGTGCATGTTCGCTTTCCAAAATGGGCTCATTTTGTTTCCCCTGTCCTGATAATCCAGGGCCTCCAAAAATGTCATAAGTAGCCAGGAAATTAGAAGCGTAATTTATGCTCCTTGAAAGCCCAAAAGGTGCTCCTTGGCTTTTGAGCCCCTCTATGCATCTACTTTGTAAAAAAGATCCACAAAATGTGGTATCCCCATACTCAGGAGGCATAGCAGAATGTTTTTGGGGTATAATTATAGGTATGCCTATTATGTGTGTAAGAATGAATTTGTTAAAATGGCAACTTTGTGGAAAAGAATTTATTTAATATCTTCATTTTCCAAAAAACTGTGACAAAAAATTACAACTTCAAAAAAACTTATGCCTCTTACTAAATACATTGAACGGTCTACTTTCCAAAGGTATTTCAAATATTTTCATTTGGGGGGCATTTGTACTGCTCTGGCATTTTAGGGCCTCAAGAAATTAGATATGCAGTCATTACTTCAGGATTGATCAATTTGCAAATATATATGCCATAGTTTGTACACTCTATAAACTTTCACACAGACAAAATAATATACACTGATATGGGTTATTTTTACTAAAGAAATGGGGCAGAAAAAAATTTGACCTAAATGTATGAAGAAAAATCATTTATTGGCAAAAATGTATAACAGAGACTAACAAAAACATGTTTTCCAACATTAGCAAAAAAAAAAAAAAAACCCCAATGGTGATTAAATGCCACCAAAAGAAAGCTCTTGACTTGGCAGTATTTGCCCACTCTTCCTTGCAAAAACACTCCAAATCTGTCAGATTGCGAGGGCATCTCCTGTGCACAGCCCTCTTCAGATCACCCCAGATTTTCAAATCGGATTCAGGTCTGGGCTCTGGCTGGGTGATTCCAAAACTTTCATCTTCTTCTGGTGACGCCATTCCTTTGTTGATTTGGATGTATGCTTTGGATCGTTGTCATGATAAAAAAGGTGAAGTTCCTCTTCATGTTCAGCTTTCTAGCAGAAAGCTGAAGGTTTTGTGCCAATATTGACTAGTATTTGGAACTGTTCATAATTCCCTCTACCTTGACTAAGGCCCCAGTTCCAGCTAAAGAAAAACCGCCCCAAACCATGATGCTGCCTCCACCATGCTTCACTGTGGGTATGGTGTTCTTTTGGTGATGTGCAGTGTTGTTTTTGCGCCAAACATATCTTTTTGAATTATGGCCAAAAAGTTCAACCTTGGTTTCATCAGACCACAACACATTTTCCCACATGTTTTTGGGAGACTTCAGATGTGTTTTTTAAAATTTAGCCGGGCTTGGATGTTTTTCTTCATAAAAAAAGGCTTCCGTCTTGCCACTCTACCCCATAGCCAGACATATAAAGAATACAGGAGACTGTTGTCACATGTACCACATAGCCAGTACTTGCCAGATATTCCTGCAGCTCCTTTAATGTTGATGTAGGCCTCTAGGCAGCCTCCCAGACCAGTTCTTGGTAACGTCACTGTTGCACCATATTTTCTCCACTTGATAATGACTGTCTTCACTGTGTTCTATGGTATATCTAATGCCTTGGAAACTCTTTTGTACCCTTCTCCTGACTGATACCTTTTAATAATGAGATCCCTCTGATGCTTTGGAAGCTCTCTGCGGACCATGGCTTTTGCTGTAGGATGCGACTAAGATAATGTCAGGAAAGTCCTACTAGACCTACTGGGTGGAGCTCCGTTTTAAGATTAAAAATATTATAGAGAAGAGAGCTAAAAAAAAATGCCTGAAAAACGGTAATCTCACCTGTCTCCTAATTTACTATGACAATACACTATGCCACAGCAACCAATTGAAAACTCTTTCAGTGATCTGACCAAGGAGACAAAAAAGTTAAACCTTTAACGTGTAAAGTAGATGACATGATTACAAGGGCCAACCATAATTTCTTGATATCTCCGTTTATGAATTTATGGTATACAGGTGCTCAAAATAGCATGAAATTTGGCATCAAATAAAGGTTATCTGCATAAAATCACACTGTCCCTACCTTGTCAAATACAGTATAAGAGGCATTTTATTATGAATCCGAGTACTAGGTTATCAGTTAATGAAAATGATGCAAAGATTTTTTGATAGATAGCCAATTAAATTTAACTGCAAATGTATCACTTAAACAGTTTCAACTTTAAGGTAGTCATATACAGGTAAAAAATAAAAATAGTTGTTATTAAAGAAGGATTACAAGTTTTTACGATGGGGGCTGATATAGGTGTAAATACATCCTATATGCATTACATTTACCTTGTGCCACCTTCTAACCTTGTGCCCATTTATTGGATCTTCAAACTTTTGTGCTTGAGTCAGCACCATGCTAGACCCAGTACGCTACTCAGCAGGCAGCTAGCAAAATCCTCAGTCCTCTATGGGATGGATAAAAGTTCTTGGCATTGGCAGTTCATTACATTAGGAGTGAAAGAGTTGTGGTCCTCCAAATAAGCTAAATACTTACCTTTTAAAATCTGCCATTATTTGACCTACAAGCTACATTCAACTTCAAGGGAGCCACCATGCTAACAATAATGCTGCACAGATGTTACACTGTTCTGGACATAGCATGCGGGCATTGACAGCCTTCATCAGGAAGATATTTAGTTTGACAGATCTTTTTCCTGTCATAAGAAAAACACAATGTATGCCATTTAAGACCTTGTGATAATGCTTGCTGGCTGTAATTCTAGCTTTAATACTTTTTAAGTTAATCTCCAATAACATCAATGTGGGTCAGAAAAGTAAAAGACAAGTCAGAAGTCCTCATCTGCATTCTTGTTACTAGATCAGTGATTCAAAAGCACCAAGGGTGACAGCCAGGAAATGATCATTTGCAGAGAGAGAGAATTCAACCTGCAAAATTTTCAAATGACACGTTTTTTTCTCACTGTACTTTTAACAGGCATTTTTCTTGCTACAGATAAACATGAGCTATATATTAATAAATGTATCTACTTTATTTTATTTAAGTCACTACAGCAAATGTTTGGCTCTTACCTTTCCAGCCCCGCTTTCCCCACTGACAACTATAGATTGGTTTACTGGATGAAGCTGGCACTGTACATTTCTGTAGGCTTGTTCGGCAACGGAGAATATGTGTGGCTTATAGTTCTAGCAAATGGAGCAAAAAAAGCAAATACACAAATTAAAATAGGTAATATCTTATTTATCCAGTACAATCATCCAAAATGCAGCTTATAGCATACTAGTTTAGAATATATAAATTGCCAAATTCATGATTTTCATTATTTTCTTTGTAAAGCTGATGCAATGCAAAAGCTTAGGTTTTTAGGCTTAGCAGATTAGTTTACCTGGAGTGCTAACAGGTGAAACCTGATACTGCTGGCAGTCGAACAGATGCTGCATCTAATCAGATGCAGTCACTGTTCAGGTATTTTGACAGCTGCGGTTGTCAGGTGTCAGAATACAATAGCCGCAGTGGGGGGATTTCTCCATCCAAGTTGTTTGGGGTGGATAGGGGAATCAAGTTTTTTCTCATGTTTAACTGGTGGGGCTGAGCAAAAGAAATTTTACAGTGGATGACCCATTTTACACAGTAACAGCAGAGATGGGTAGTGTAATGTAATAGCATAGGGAGGGTACAGTAAATAAAAGTAGAAATTTTCTACAAATTGTGAGAATAAAGCAAATCACAGGGCAGAAGCCTCCAAACACCAAATAATATTACACGCTAGTTCAGAGTTGTATAGAATATCATATTGCAGTGCAGTCATGAAAGTAGATAGGTCATATCCCAACACAAAACATGAATAATACAGAAATGTTTAAAAAATTAATTTGAACAAGTGCAGAACTAGGGTTAAAGGCTTTGCCAGCCAGCTATAGGAAGACTCAGCCCGCTCTACTTCACCTGTAACTAAAACAAGACTTTTGAGTGAATCAGTCCTTTAAAACGAGTTACTGTAATAAAATTAATTTGGTTTATAATTACCTGAGGCTGAGGAGCACTGTGATACTGCTTCATGACTTCATTAGTGTATAATGTGTTTACTGGCTGAAAAGGGTTAACTGCAATAACTGTACACCCAGCATTGGTATAGAACAGTTCAGCTGCATATCTTGCTTGAAGACATTTCAATACTGTAAGAAAACATAAGTCGCTAAAAACTAAAAACATACGTTACAGTAGTCCATCAGCAAGAAGAAGTCACCTTCATCCCAGTTTAGAGATGTTCAGTGTCCTGTCTGTTCAGGACATAGATTGTTGATTTCTATGGTGAATGCAGGTAACAGGGACAAAAATCGGATGACCAAGACCAATGCTCGGAAACAAAAGATTACATTACTATACAATACATAATTTCCAAAGTTGTATACTGTGTTAAATAATTTTTTGTAACTTTAATAACTTATTCCATAGTCAACATGAGGCTAGCATGCAAAAAAAAAAAAAACAAAAAACCAAAAAAAAAAAAAAAAAACACACAAAAAAACAAACAAAAAAAAAACAAAAAAACCTCGCAGACGATCATTCGTCCAATATACTCATTGTGTATGAGGCTTAACAGATTGTCCCATTTCAAATTTACATTTTAGACCTCATGCACACTGGACACTTTGGCCATCACGCCTAAATGCCTTTCCTTCTGGCAGCAACATTTTGGCAGAAAAAAAGCTTGATGCTTGTGAACATATTTAGGAGTGTCAAGAGCCTGGGTGTTAATTCATTTCATTGTCCAGAATAATAATTTATTCTGAACATTGAAGTGAATTAATTCTCAAGGGCTAAATGCGCCTAGCATTAACACACATTTACACGCATTGACCCATGTCAAGTATTTTTTCTGCCAAGACGCCGCTGACAGCAGCATTAGAAATGCCCAGTATGCATGAGGCAGATTACCATTTTTATGTAGCTAGTTGTGTTTTGTCTGAAGAGAATACAATTAATAAAACATACTCTTTATAAAACACTGCTCAAAAGTGAGATCAAGAGATACAAAGTAACAATGGTGTCCTTTTATCATGCAGCGGTAA
This sequence comes from Staurois parvus, assembly GCF_062004578.1. Classification (NCBI taxonomy): domain Eukaryota; kingdom Metazoa; phylum Chordata; class Amphibia; order Anura; family Ranidae; genus Staurois; species Staurois parvus. The sequence goes on from NW_028318930.1 coordinate 2,980,974, forward strand.
ATGACCGCTGCTCGGTTCTCTAGCATTCAAGAGGAGACAGTTCTCCTCTGAATGCTTGTTCATGAAGCGGTGTAGATCGCTTCTCCTAATAAGAGAAGCGATCTACAAATGCTTTGAACTGTAGAAAATGGCTGCGGTTACTGTAATCTTGTGAAATTACAATAAAATCAGTCAAACACACAGTTTACGAAGCAGTGGTGAAATTACAGCTGCTTCGCTTGCGGCTCCCCCGATTCTCCACCTCTGGGCTGGAGAATCCGGAGGGAGAATATTCACAGATTGCCAGTGAAGGGCTGACATCGCTCCTTCATACACTGGCCATCAGTGATAGATTCTCTGTGTGCGGAGATGATCAGCGGAGAACATGCTCTCCGCCGATCATCTGTTTCCTAAACCACGAATGATCTGATAACAGCGACGATCCTTAGGATCGTCGCTGATTTCAGTTTCATAAAAAGGACACCAATTTTGTTATTTATTCTTTTCCATTCAACTGCAGATCAAAAAGATGACCTTTGATTTGCATAGGATTCCAGTTAAGACCCTAGTCACACCGGGTGCAACTTGGCATACGATTAGCCATGCAACTTGCAAATCGCATGGCAAGTTGTACCTTACTGTCCACAATCACTGTGGTCATATCGGTGCGATTCCGACTTTGTCGGAGCCGTACCAATTTCTAAAGTAGTGCATGCACTACTTTAGGTGCAACTTGCATAAACATCTGTGTCTTGCAAGTCACACCTCAAGTCAGAATATCATCAGACTTTGAAATTGTGCGACTTCACTTCTCCTCTTAGATATTATTTTTCTGCTGATTTTTGTTTATTTCTATTTTTAAAAGCATTAACATTCTAACCTTTCATTTTTGTTTTTCCTTACTTTTTTGTATTGGATTAAAAAAAAAAAAATGCAGAATTGCGTATTCCAGTATTAATAACCCCTTAAAGAATATGCTACCCCAACGTTTCATTTTCCTGAAATGTGCCTGTTGTACCATGTACTTGTGTTAAAAAGGTATCCTGTTCTCTTTGTATTTCTTCCTTTGTGTAGAATACATGGCGTTTTTGCCAGTCCCCTTGTTTTCCTATTGCAGACTGATCACGCAAGGCATGACATCAAATCCATCAATTCATCTCAGCATGGGCTGTGCTGGGAGAACAGACTGACAATTTCGACGTGTCCTCAGCCCTTCCCGAGCCATCACCAGGCTGGACTACAGACCACCTTTTGCATTTGATATAGAGGTGAGGGGAGAAGGTGATGTTCTGTAGACCTGGACAGGAATGACAACACAGCTTGGGATTTCAGTGCAGCTGAGATAGTGCTATTAGCTCACTACAGATACATAGGCGCTCACTGGATTACTAGCAGGATCAAAATGTTTTGGGTCTTTTAAAGGGCTATAACCTGGGGAAATGTGCATGTATAGCAGAGATGTACTGAATGTTTTTTTTTTTTTTTTTTTTTCCTTACTTTGCCTAGACTACACATTTTGGAAGTTTGTATTACCACACTAATAAAACATGAATGTTTTACCTGTTTTAGTGGTCACAGGATTTACTTTGGTAAGGTCATCATAGGAGTATAGCTCTTTTTCATCAAATAAAAATGCATTTACTTCTTCCCCAAAGGATTCATTGGGATTGGAATTGATGGATGGTTTCCTCATGTCTCCATTGGGCTACAAAATAAATAAAGAAATAAAATTTGCATTCTTTAGACTAGAGGTCATTTTTCTCAGTACATCTACAATTACTCCTCCCAGACCCTTTGCCCATCTATGCTTGTTTTTAACAAGACATCCCATTTTTGAACCTTGATACAATGTGCATACATGCATTGCAATTCCGGGGGGGGGGAAAGATGAACTTGGAAACAAATCTTGTATACAAAAAAAAAAAACACATGCCCAGGGCTCTGAGGAAGAGGTTAGGCCTTGAAACGCGTCAGCCTTTTGGATGTCCAGAAGTCTCATTACAGACAGACACGCAGTGCGAATTGGACAGAGCTGTTCCTTCATGATGTGCCTTTTATGTGGGATGGTGAGGACTGCATCAGCATTAAGGACTTTTGTAGCACCAGAGATTTTATTTGTTTCATATACTGCTATGAGGTGTGCTAGGATATTTTTATTCATTGGAAGTTGCACTTTAATGTTGAACTCCAGGCATACATACATTTTGTAAAATCTTGAGTCCAGTTACATACTCATTAAATCACCTATTTTTAAACACAACCAGTGTACATATTGGCTTGGTATCCACCTTCTGAAATCCTCTATATAGCAGAATTTACACTTATGTTGCACATCCCCTAAAGAACCGCTGGTGAACCTAGTCCTATTCCTAGTGTTAAAGCACACACAGCCAGGCACACAGAATGTTTTTTCAATCTTCCACTTTAAGCAGTCTAGTGGTACCTTTTTAGGGTTTTTATTGGAACACTTTGAAGACTCTTTACTATCTGGTTGAATTGTACAAAAATGTCCCACTGACTCTCTAATGCTGTTGGTGACTATAACTTCTCCCAGAAACGAAAAGCTACACACAGTCACTTGCTTTCCAGCACTGGGGTCATGTACTCACACAGCCACAGGATCACCTGTTGCTTCCTTCCAATATCCACCAGGCTCTTCTCAGTGAGGGAGATGCAGGCTCACAACTCCATAGGACAGCTGGACACTACCCAACTTCCTCCTGGTTCTCTCTAGTATGTTTCTCCTAACCCAACTTGATTCCAGGACTTAAGCTTATGAATAGCCCCCCCAGCCAAGGCTTAGCTGGGACTTCGATGTTTTCTTAGTGGCATCTTCTAGCACTCCTGCCCCAGGGGTCTCCTCTAGCAGGACTGGACCCAGGAACTCTCCTCTGATGTCTCAGGCCTCAGACTTTATGGACTCTCCAGCCACCTACTGGTAAATGTTTGGCAAATGTCATAATCACTTTATAAAACAGATATACTGTATGTAAGGAATTTATTCAAACAGACTTGAAAATTAGCAGGTTCACTTAAACCCATATAAAATAAGTCAGTCACTATTGAGCACATTTATAAAGCAAATAATCTGACATTCACTGCAGGTGAATCTTCCTTGTGCATGTGTTCAAAAATGACAGTGACTGATCAAGCAATAGTGAATGTTTGGTGGAAGTCACCTTCACAGATTTATACATGCCTCTTTATTTTTTTCCTCCTACAAAGACATTTACGAGTTTCACTCCTAACTGAGAAACGCAGCACAAACAGGTAAGACCAGTTCAAATGTTGGCAAATTTCCAAGCTGAGACAAATGGCAAAGAAACTTTTTAAACAGGAAATTAAGTTTCAAAACTTTGCCCTTCCATTATTCTATGCGGATTCCAAAATTAAACTTAAAAGAATAAAATGAAAAAAATAGTACTATTTAACAGATATACCACACATGAAGCTAGATTACCATGCTGTAAATTGAAAACAAAACAAATGTACAATTATTTTCGGAGGAAAAAAAAAACCCAGCAAAGCCTGTGCTGAGTTTGCCATCTAAATTTTCATCAAGGAATACATCAAGGAAACCAGTGGCAACCCATTTCATTCACAGGGTCTGCATGCTGGAGAAGCAGCAGATTCCTAATAGAATGATGTTCATGAAATGAACCCTTCAAGCACGCAAATGAAGGGGTCATTTCCTAATAAACCCGAATTAAAAAACATTTTTTGTTTTCAGTTTGCAAACACTAGTTTCTATGAGAAACACACGAGTAATAGAAGTATTGTGTATTTTATATATCATTACTGTTGTTCTTAAGCCATTAATTATACATATTACATAGCATAATCTCCATTAATTGTATAGTGGATGTTACTGCTGGCTCTGTATTTAGGAGACAAGGCCAATACATGCTGCTGTTCATTTTTTATTCTCATAAGCCCTATCTGGCCTGCAAAATCTGTCAGGTTGTCCACCAATAAGTGACAACAGGACTGAACTCTAGATTATTCTGTCTCAGCAGCAGTTAAACATGGAGTTTTAGTTTTTATTGTTCTACACATATGGTTTTGAAACTTTATATGAATCATCTACCAGCTATACCATCAGTATACATTATGTGGCACTCTCCAATTCATGTCTGGTGCCTAAACATGCACAATAGGCTTTCAGTGATGTTTTATTGCCCCAAGATAGAAATAATTTAACATTATTGCTATCATACCGTTTTCAGAGCTAACCATCTAAGTGGCTAGCACTTCCGCCTGGCGGCGGTATGAATCCCAACCACGGCACTACCTGCACGTTTGGTAATATAGCGTATTTGTAAAGCACAATGTAAACTGACGGCACTATATAAGTACCTGTAGTAAATAAGTATGTAGCACTACCCCCTAAGGAGTTGCTGAGTTTTGGGTCCCCCTACTGGACACAGTAAACAGTCCTTGAGCTTGGTTTTGTGATTTTATTAAGGGGTTTAAGAACTTTGATGGGGTTGAGGGGTATATGGGATGCCCAAGGAAAATCGCAAACTTGAGGACAACTTAGAGCAACTACAGTATGTACAAAAATGTGGATGTAAATAGTCTCTCCTCTACTTGAGAGCATTCAAAAGCACTCTAGTGTACTTCCTCAGACCCAAGATGAATCCTCCTCTTCACCCAGCTGTACTGAGGGTACTGCCTGGACAAGGGGACCCAGAAGCTGCCAATATAGAACAGTCCCTGATGAGAAGCTAGCTGGGTTTTCCACCCAACTGCCCTCTCCCCTTATCCAGCCCAGGGGGTGTAAGGGTACTCACACTGTCCTTCCTGTCAGCTTGCTGGGTTGGTGGCGGCCTTCCGCTGGGCTGGCTCCTTCCCTGCTGCTCAGGATGTCCCTTTTAAAAGATGGTGGTACAGTGCAGATTACCTTTTCCACCACCTGCCTGTAGGTAGGCCCCTTCCCTGGGCCCCTCCCAGGCTCCACACTCCAGCCTTCACTCCATCTTCCCACCCGACACTCACCAACTCTGCTCCCAGGCTCTGTGAATCTTAAGGGTTGCTTTAGTCACTATGCCCAGCCTCCTGCCAGGGGATTATCCAGGGTCCCTCAAGTATGCAGAGCTGAGCCTCCTTCCCTCCTCCGTCTCTCCTCCAGAAAACCCTCAGGTTTCTGGAGAGATGGGAGGGCTCCAGAAGCTCTGACCTTCAGAACCTTCCCAGTCTGTCCTGAGGTAACCTCTCTACCTCACTCCCAGGCTGCTATTCAGCCTCTGCCTAAAAAACTTAAACCCAGCCTATCTGGGAAACCTAGAGGGCGTTACAAATATAAGACTTTCATTTGTTTTACAGCTAGTAGATCAAAACCTTGATTGTATGCTATTTAGTTTATTATAGCCCTGTGTGTTAAACATTCTTTATAACATGCCGCTTTTAGCTTTCAGCCTTTTCATCATCTCAGTGCTGCTGGTCTACTTCAGTCTTTTTCAAACGTTCCCTGTTTATACAGATAATCGCTCCAGCATTGACTACACATCATTGCTAGGGACTGGTTTTCAGATAGTGACAATGATGGTCCCTGCCAGCACAACATGTGTCAGCACAGCCACTTGTAGTCTCAGGTGGAGACTCATTTGACAAGGTGACAATGCAGGAGAACAACAATCCAACACTCCCCCCTTGCCCAGTGTTGTAAATAAATGCTGCTTAAATGCCCCCCAAGCTTTTACAATCCCCTGTCCACATGCCTAGCAAATCTATGCTGTGTGGTCCACAGGCAGACACAGAGCCACAGCTGGAAACTCTCCCTGCCTCTCCTGAAGTCTCCTGCACATGCATGGACAAAACCCATTCATTCTTATTGGGTTGCATAATAGACCGTTCTAGAGGAGTGAATTTAATTTTGTCCAATGAGCATCATTTCAAAGCAGAACTAATTTTTTCACAGAGTTGTCTCGTCTCATTATGTGCTAAAAATAAGACCGCTTCAGTTTCATCATCTGGGCTTCAAATGAAAGATTGGACATGATTTGCCGAAGTATCCATTTGTTTGTTTTTCTTTCTGTCCACCATATTCTTTGAAATCTTCAAACACCACACGTCAATGCCTTTTCCATCTTGATTCTTCATTTATCACCACATACAGTACATCCATACAGAGCGACAAAAAATACAACAGTCTGGACAATTCTGATCTTTGTACTTGTAGACACGTCAGTACATTTGAAGATCTTTTTCAGGTCTTTTATCCTTGCTATTCCAAGAGCCAATCTTCACCATATGTGACTTTTGGATCCTTTTTGGATTATTGTTAATAGATCTAAGGAGTCAGAAGCGTTTTACTACTTCTTCACTATCAATTCTGAATTTAACCGACTTATCTTAAGCCATAACCGGAGTTTTCCTAATATTTCAGTAAAGTGTCATATTCTCACACGGTTTTTTAAAAGTGGTTCTACAGCATAAACATTTTTTTAACCTTAAAGCGGAACTTCACCCCTCTCAGTCAACACGGACTATTTTTAAATCCTTATGCTGCTAGCAATAGTAAATAGAAATGTATAGCTTATGTACTGTGTTTTAAACTTATCTGAGTTCTCATTCGATCTAACACTGTGCCCATCTGTAGTGGCTCTCCCTGCACTCATAGGTTTGGCTGAAGCTGTCAAATCCTGTTAGGAGTGAGCGGGGATGCCCCGTGCTGTCTGTGCCTATGGACGTAAGCAGCATGGGTCCAGAGCGAGCCTACAGATGTGCCCTCCACAGCAAGTGGCTGGCTATTGGAACACACCAAGAAAAGGAGGAGCCAGGAGCACCCGTAAAGAAGAAATTCGAAGCCACTCTGTGCAATTCCATTGCAAAGAACAGGCAAGTTTAAGCTGTTATTAAAAAAAAAAAATAGTATTTGAAAACCAATCACTTTAAACTTTACGAACATTTTGAAATCTTCTACATCAGGCATTACTAAATGGTGGACCACGGTCCGGACCAGGTCCGAGTGACAGTCCTGTCTGGACCACCACAGCAGAGCCATTTAGCTGCTTATGTGTCCTCTATTTCTCCTACCGCTGCTGTCATCTTCACAGCAAGGCAGAGAGCGGGACCAGCTCCACATTTTAAGAAGTGGCTGATTGGTTGCTTCAACATGGGGCGGTCCAGGCAACCAACCAATCACCCACCTGTTAAGCAGGAACAGTTGAGAAGCTCCTGCCACCCATCCAAACTGATAGCACCTCCCGCTTTCTGTTAAGAAAGGTAGGACAGGAAGGGGAGGGGGAGGAACGAGCATACAGATGTAAAGGAAGGGGACCTGTGCTGTTAAGGCAGGCAATTATGAAAACAGTCGACCTCTATGTAAAGTGGAGCACTGAGATGCAACAGGGGTGTTGGGATATAAAGGAGGAATGATATAATATAAAAGGGGGGCTGTACTGTACCCCTTGTACAGGACTTTGCTGTGGCCAGGGCTGTGGTGTAAAGCGGGGACAGGACATAAAAGTGGGGCTGCTTTATATAAAGGGGAGACTGTGGTGTAAAAATGGGAGACTACAGTGCAAAGGGGGGACTGAAATGTAAAAATGGAAGACTGATGTAAAAAAGGGGGAATGTGATGCAAAGGGGTGGAGCTGTGCTATAAAAATGGGGGCTGTGCTGTAAAGATGGGGGCTGCAATGTAAAGATGGGGGACTGTGATGTAAAAGGTGGGACTGTAATGGAAAGCCGGGGGGGGACTATATTGTAAAAAATTGCACTGTGATGTAAATAATGGGAGTATGATGTAAAGGATTGCAGTGTGCAATGCAAATATTGCACTGTGGTGTAAAGGGGGGGGGGGGGCGCAGTTATAAAACACAAACATAATATTTGGACCTCTACTGAAATGTAATTCCATAACCCTGTTCTACATTTCAACTAGTATAATAAACAGTAAAATTGGTGAATGTTGAACTTACTTTCACCAGTCCTGAAACCTCTTTATTCTTTGCCCTGGCCTGCTAATTTCATTATATGTTCAGCATACAGGTTTATTAATTATGGTGACAGTGTATGCAACTTTGTCTATCTCCTGTGCTGAACTTAGAAGTAATCTGTGTTTGTATTTTCTGTCATGACCGTGGCTTCTTGATCTATACAGAGGCTCTGCATAGGAACAAGAAGATGTTCAGGTACACCCATTTATCTCAGGACATGTCAAGATTTCACATGGTCCACAGGGTCAATGACTTTGCTGTGAAGCGCATATTAGCTTCCTCCTTGTACTCCTTGGCTTTTTCAATTATCCAATGCACATCTGCAATAAATGTCTTTAGTTTGGGGGTCAGCAAGCTGTTGAACATGGGCAGGTGACAGGTAGATTGCGCTCCCTTCCTTGCCAACTCCTAAAACCTTGACAGGAGCAGGTGCGGTATTTACAGGAACCGATCCCTCATATTTTTCTCCTGCAGCAGCTGAAAGCCGGCTTCTGCTCCTCTACCTTCTGCTGGCATTCAGCTGCTGCAGGAGAAAAATACAGTGGATCAGTTCCAGTAAATGCCACCCCTCCTGTCCAGGTTCAAATCAACCACAGAATATTAGGAAACCACAGAATATTAAGAAACAGAGGCAATTAAAGGGATAAGCTAGCAATTATAGCTGTTAAAACATCATGTTGGCAGTTTTTTTTCTTTAAAAATGGCTGAACATAGAGCCATAGCATAAATTGCAGTGCTGAAACAAATTAAAAAAAAACACAGAGCAGCACAAAAGCACAGAGCAGCCTGGATCCTCCTCTTCTCGGATCCCCTGCAGGCCCTCCTGGCTCCTCCTTTAGTCTAGCTTTTAAAGTGGTTGTAAACCTCTAAATTAAAAACGAACACAGAATATCCTTCTATAGTATGTACTTGCCTCAATCCAAAGCACTATGTGTAAGTTCTAGCTTTTGTTTTTATTTTTTTCTCCTCCCTCTGCTATCTGCTTGAGCGATCATTTATTACACCAAGTAGGCACCCAGGTGTGAAGCCACAAGCTGTCACAGCCGGGTGCCCACACTGTAGAGGTCGGCGTCACAGAGAGAGGATTGCCGTTTAACCCAGCTACCGTGATGACACTGCTGGACCAAGAGACAGCTGAGTGTCTATTATGAAAGTCAGCAGCTATAGTTTTTGTAGCTGCGGACGTCAATTTGACTAGAGCTCCGCTTTAATATTCTGAAATAAATAATCGCCTATGCGCTTGATACACCTAAATGCATTTTCAAAAATGTGGCTTAGGAGCACTTTTGAAGCTGCTTTTTCTACGGCCAGGAGAAAAAGCGTTTACAAAAGCCCCAGTGGGCATGAAATCTAATAGTTATACACAGGTACACCTCATATCTTAAATAATTTTTAAAAACTACTTTATCCTTGAATGCTTGCACCATAATAAAGAAAGGTGAAATATACTGTAAATAAACAGGTGTAGTGTTAGTCTACAGCTCTATTTGAATTTCAGAGATTAGATGTGAACTTAGCTGGCAATGCAACCTTATCTGCATTTCTTGTAAATGTCAAAATAGAAAGAGAACCAGTCAGGAATGGTCATATGTAGGATTCTGACTCCACAGTGCTACATAGTTCCAATACTGCAGTCCTAGATGTGTGTGCGGTTATTCATTCTTACTCTTTTCCTGTCAGAGCAGAAAATGGTCAGTCCATTATCAGGCCTTAAATTGGAACAGGAATTGGAACCATACAACCACTGCAGCCTGTCAATACACAATTGTGGCAGGCACCATCTTTGTGAAAGCATCAGTGATGCAGCCTCTTCTTAAATTAAGAGGCCAACCCATAGCAAATAAAACTAAACAGCAACAAACCTATTCTGCACTGCATAATGATTTACACAAGAACTACATTCTATTATGGATTTTTACATACAGCCATATGCTGAAAAATCGGTGTACAGTACAGGATATACTTTTTCATCAGGACACAGATTTACAGCCAGGGGACTAGACACTGGCAAAGCCACTCAAAGCTTTGGACACTACCTCATATAACCCATCCCACCATATGATCCTCTTTTATAGCTAGTGATGAAGGACCAACAGCACAGAGGGGAGGGTCCTGTATCTTGTAATGAACTCCAAGAAAAGGATTTTACAGGTATGTATGTAATCCAGTTTTCTTTATTGTACCATATAGGGCAGTTTTTTTTTTTTTCCATAATGGAAGTGAAGCACCAAAGCGGAGATGGGGTATGGGGGGAGGGTAACTAATATGTACAACAAAATTGACCTAAAAAAGAACTCAAGTCCTAAAGAGACGACTGAAGTTAAACAGCATGCAAAACCTTGCGGCCAAAACTGGCATCAGCAGAAGTCTGAACAAGTACTCTGTTACAAGCACTCTGCCTAGAAGACCAAGTAGTGATCCTAAAAAGCTGTGCCACATAAGACTGCTGTTGAATCGCCCAAGAGATGCCAATATATCTAGTAGAATGAGCCTTAAAGCGGAGCTCCATTCAAAGCTGAAAAAAAATAAAAGTCAGCAGCTACAAAACCTGTAGATGTTGACTTTTAATAAACAGCCACTCACCTGTTCCACAATGCAGTTTTACTGGCCGTCCTCTCTCCCCGGCATTTTAAGTGTGGGCATCTGGCTGTGACAGCTTGCGGCTTTACAGCCGGATACCCACTGCGCTGCACCTTGTGAATGGTGCCAGAAGGCATGGAGGGGGGGAGGACAACTTCCACTTCCGATCACTTAGGTGGTCGCAGCGGAAGTGAGACAAGGTACCTGTCAAAATCAGGTACCCGCTCCCCAAAAGGTGCTAATTCCTCATGGGAAGCGGGGGACCAGTACTAAAAGCGGAACGTCCCCTTTTGGGTGGAGCTCTTAATCAGGAAGGGAGGTTCCTTACACTTCAGAGAACAGAGTCAAGAATTAATCTGACAAATACATTTTGCAATCGTGGTTTGCGAAGCAGAAGAACCCCGTCTAGTCATGCTAAGCAAAACAAAAAGCGAATCTGATTTTCTGAATGAGGTAGTGGCCTCAATGTAAACAGTCCAGAAGAGACCTGGGTAATTCTGCTAGCAGTCTGAGAAAGTCTGAGAACCATGCCCTTCTTGGCCAATCTGTGGCCACCAGAATCAGCATGGTCCCTTCCGCCTCTAGCCTGGGAAGCAGATATGGTAGCAACTGGAGTGATGAGGAACGTACAAACTATATGGAACTGATCCCATGGCATTGCCAAAGTATCTACAAAAAACAGACGAGGAACCCTGGTTCTGGACACAAAAGTATTCCAGCTTGTTGAACCTGGAACTTCATGTCTGGAATCCCCAAAGACAACAAATCTCCTCAAAACACCTCCGGGTCAAGATACTATTCCCTAGGCAAACGTTCCTGTCGACTCAGAAAATCCGACTGCCAATTTTCCACTCCTGGCTGTGCCAGGCAGATATTGCCGGAAGATTCAACTCTGCACAGTGGATGATTAAGTCTGACGACTTCTGTGCTGTGCAGCTTCTTGTGCCCCCTGGGTGGTTTACATAAGCCACCGCAATGGCCAGATGGACTGTATCATGAAAGGAAGACCTTTGAGAATGCTTGCCCACAAAAGGAAGGGAGAGATTAATTTCCCTTAGGTCCAGAACGTTGCTTAAAAGATGAGCCTCTCTCGGAGTCTAAATCCTTTGCACCCTTGCATCCCCAGCACGACAGGATGGCACCTGTGGTTAGAACTGTCCAGTTCAGTGGTAGAAAGGATTGGTCCAGTTCCAGCGATGAACTTCTCATCCAGAACTCAGAGAGTTCCTTGCCCAGGTGCATAGGTTCATTCAGGGACAGGGCAGATCTGTTCTGAATGACAGAATGTTACATTGAAGAGGTCTGGAATAACACGGAGCTTACAAATTCACCTCAAATAAGGCCACCATGACCATCATGGATTTTCTCAGTGGACCGAAGGGCTTGAGCCTGCTCCCACAGGGAGACAAGTGCACCATGTGGCAGGAACGCCTTGTTCCGTATAATATCTGGTACCAATCCCAGGTATTCCAGACATTGGAATGGTTCCAGAACAGATTTCCAAAGATTCAGGATCCAACCAAAGTAATGTAATGTCTGAATGTTTCCATTAGGGAAAAAAAGAAAAAAACCAAAAAACAACCTCTCCTCCAACACTTCATCCAGGTAATCTAGCATATGAATCCCCTGGATGTAGGAAAGCCAGCAATGGGGACAAAACCTTTGTAAAGACAGGCTAGCCAGAGCTAAGCCGAAGGGGAGAGCCTCAAATTGGAAGTGGTTGTCCTGCACTGCAAAAGGAAGAAAACGATGTTAGGGAAAGACTGGGATACATAAATTTGCATCCTCGTCAATTGGTGCTAAGAATTCTCCTAGAAAGAGGGCCCCTATGACTGAACTCATGGATACCATCTGGAATGTGGGAGACTTTCAAAAATAGGTTTAAAAATTTGAGATTCAGTATGGGTCTGACCTCACCATTTGGCTAGGGACCTGTAAACATGTTTGAATAGAACCCCTTAAGTCTCTTTCCAGAACTACAATTCCTTTGCAGCTAGGAAACCGCAAATTCTTCTTGTGTAGTGGAGATGAAGGCACATTTGATGGCCAGAAGCAAGGAGGGGGTCAAGTTTGAAATTCCAGTTTGTACCCCATGGAAACAATTTCCTCATGAGTCTGGGATGTCCTTGCACCAGATATTTGAAAATGTCAGCAAATGTTCATTGTGAAGAAGATTTGGGACTTGACTTAGGGGCTCTGGAGGATCCTGACTTGCAACCAGAGGGATTCCCGCACTGTGGAACCTAAAGGGTTAAACCTCCGCATTGTGTAAAAAGGCTGTTTGATCCTTTCTTCTCTGATCCACTCCTTCGTCCACAGGCCTCAATCCATCTGCTCAGAGTACAGAGCCCTAGAAGGCACTCTGCACATGCTCAGTATTGTGTGTACTGCTAGAGACAAGGTCAATCAGCACTGTCCAGAGGGTCAGGGGTCATGCAGCCTCATAGGTCAGAGGAGAATGAAAACTTCTCCTATAAGCTTTAACCAGTGCTCGACCAGGCACTGATAGAAGTCACAAGACTGCTATTTACTGCTGATGAGAAAAGGCATTTAGCAGTTTATATTTACTAAAATTATTGCATTTCCATGTTCGGTGTACTGTGGGAGACCAGATGTAGTGAATGCAGGGTCACGGGTTCAGTAACACTTTAACTGACATTTGCTCGGTCATGCAACACTGTACCCAAATGAAATTTTTATAAATTTTTTTTTCACACAAATATAGCTTTATTTTGGTGGTATTTAATCACTACTTTGTTAGGCCAAAATGTAGTCCTGTTTGGTAAAAATAACCCAAATCACTATATATTATTTTAATCTGTGTAAAAGTTAGAGAGTGTACACACTATGGTATATGTATTTGAATATTGATTAATTCTGAAGTACTGACTGCATATCTGAATTCTTCAGGCACTAAAATGCCAGGACAGTACAAATACCGCCTAAATGACCCCTTTTTGGAAAGTACATAGTCCAAAGTATTTAGTAAAAAGGCATGGCGAGTTTTTTGAAGCTGCAATTTTGTGTCAATTTTTTTTAGAAAATTAAGAAATTAAATAATGGGTTTTATGTTAATTGTTGTAAAATCCCTTTCTCTGAATTTGCCAGACACAGCTCTTTTAATCTTGACCATAGGATTAGATTGCCACCTACAGGGAGTAGAACACAGCACTGCCTATGGGCAGTCCTAGCTAGTATAAACTGCATCTCTGCTATAGGCAATCCAGTCAGTCACAAAGCAGTATAGGAAGGTAGAGGAAAAAAAAAAAAAAAAAAACTCAAGAAGAGGGGTGGGTGCTGTGTCCGTCAATGAACTTAGAGAAAGGGATTTTATAGTAACAAAATCCCATTTTCTCTTACGTTCTTTGACGGACACTGCTCTTCTAATCTTGACTATAGGGACATCCCAAAGCAGTGCCTCAATGAGGGGTGGGCAAACCAAAGAAAAACTGGAGCAAACAGGCAGACAAGCCAACCACCCACACAAATCCCCCTTCCAAAGAGAACAAGCAACCCTCAACATAGGGCCTCTGAAGACACGAACATATCAATTTAGAATTTCAGCAAGAGTATGCACAGAATATCAGGTAGTCACCTAAGACACAGACACCGGATGTCAAAACCTGCAGAGACACCATAGCTCTGAAGAAGCGTGTCGCGACCTGGAAGGGCAAAGCCCAACCAAATCCCACAGGAAATAATGGCAGAAGAGCCTAGCAGGCCAAGCCAGGGTTCTTCTGTGATTGCAAAAAGGAAAATCAGATCTCCGAAAGGAAGCCAGGTATGCAGTTACTGCACAAATTACAGCCAAGAAGAGCAGCTCAACTCCCTCAGGTTGCAATGGTCCTGGACACGGGAACAGCTGGACAGAGTCCACAAGTAGATGGAAATCTGGTACCACCTGAGGAAAGGAGGAGGGACCCAGACAGAGGACCCCCTTATTCCTGCATAAGACCAAGAAGAAAAATCATAAAAGGATAAGGTCACCAATGCCCACATCCAGCCAACTGAAGGGAAGGCGACAAAAAAAGGCAACCTGCCAAAATAGCAGAATAAGGCCATGGCAGAAAACCTGGGCTTTAATGGTTCTCTAGGCAAGCTGGATTGCCTATAGCAGAGAGGGAGTTCATATCAGCTAGAACTGCACATAGGTGGTGCGGTGTTTTTTTTCTTCCTATTGTCCTACTCCTGTAGGTGGCGATACAACCCTAGGGTCAAGATTATAAGAGCTGTGTCTGTCAATTAACTAAATTATTTTTTTACATATTGTCACTAGTGCAGTACAGTGTCATCTTTTGACTGGTGTGGTGGTGATCAGGGATATTGACTGGTGACTGTATGAGATATATATATTTTATATAATTTTTTTTCAATTTTAAACTTTTTTTTTGTTTTACATACTTTCATCAGTCATGTATGGCTTTCATGACAGCTTGCTTACAGTTTACATGCTGTGATTGGCTACAGCTAATCACATGGTACAGGGTGTCAATCACAGCATCACAACAGTAAGCAAGCTGTTCATGAAGGAAAGTCATGACAGTTATTTTCAATAATATCATGTGATCGCTATGATTGGCTATGAGCGAGCACCTTGATCCGCCGTGTCTGGTACAGGAAGGGGGCACACTAGTGTGCATGTGCCAGGCGACATACCTGTACATCACTGAACCTGTCTGTACCTCCTATCCACAGTTAATGTACTGGCAAGTGGTTAAAAGCTGCACATCTGCTGTGTGAGATCATCTAAGGCAGGGGTCACTAAACTAACCAACAAAGGGCCAGTTCACAGTCTGTCACATTGTTTGGGGGTCAAACTGTGACAAGTAGAAGTAACAAAAATGCCTTGACATCAAAAGGTCAGTGGGAGTAAAAAATGACCATCGATAGATAGACATTGGAAGTAGTAAATACCCCAAATTTAGTGGGGTGAAAAATTACCCTTCTTCTGAGAGGCTACAGGAAAGGAACCTGCAGTGCATGCATCTACCTGCAATGTTTGGACCTATGCTTTCTCCACCCCTCCTGCTGGACTTAAGACCCCATCGGTCATCAGATCACTACCAGATCAGCAGAGAAGCAGGTTTGATACTGGGAAGTAAAGCCCTGCTTCTCTGCTAAGATGGCCACCTCCACATAGACAGAACACAGAATCAGACTTCATAAAGGTCAGGAACAATAATAAAAAAAAATATAATTATTAATAATAATAAAATAGGAAGGAGGAGGAATGGGGGATGTTTATATGATGAAACAACCTGAAGCACTAGTGCTTGGGTAGATGAAAGCCATGTACTGTTGCTGGGGAATTTCCTTTAAAGTGCAAAGCATTGCCCAAATACCTCATAAAAGCTAATCTAGCTAAAAAGGTGATGTTGATGTTTATTAATGACAAGCCAAGAGGTATAAAAACGATGTCATATAATTTCAGGTTTAACGAATCTTAAAGCTGTGTAAAATTGACAGGATGTTTCAGAGAAGAAATTCCTATCTAGGTGTTTAGACAAGTCTAGACAACTGGTAAAATAGATATAATGCTAGCCATAAAACAAGATCTGGCATGGGCTCCTAATGTGCTTATTTCAACAATGTACGTATCTGAATAAAGTTGGCCATAGATTCATCCTGCCACTACATTGACATCTGTCGGTCTTCATAAATTATTGCTAAGTTGCTGCCACTTTTTTCCTGCAGTCATGCAACATCAGCATGTGCACAGAAAAAGGATTAGGTTTTCTTTTCTCTGCGATCCACTGGAATAGTCTGTAGCCAGCTTAAAGAGAACCTGTCAGAGAATGAGCTCTTATCAGAAAATTAACCCCAATCCATAACTTGTTAAGCAGTACAGCCTTACTCTATCAGGGATAAGTGTGTGCTATTATTTATCTGTATTTTTATCCTGCCAGAACAGAAATGGCTGCTCAGTGCTAGGATGCAAGACCTCTATGGAGTCAATCCTATCAGCTATTTGAGCTTAGGATTGATAACCTACTCTGCTAAGGCTACTGGAGAAGGAGAAGGATAAAATTGTCAGTTAAAGCATTTCATTTCATGTAATCCTGACAGGACCTTTTGTAATCGATTTTTTAGTTACTTCTCAACAAACTCCACTGCCATGGTCTCAGAGATTCATCTCTATCCTGGTTCTGCTCTTACCTGTCACAGCACTAGAACTCTGTCTCCTCCTCTCCACTCCCTCTTTCTGTAGGGGTCCCCAAGGCTCTGTTCTTTGACCTCTTCTCTATCTACACCACCTCTCTTGGTCACCTGATAACCTTCCATGGTTTCAAATACCACCTCTATGCTGATGACACCCAAATCTATCTCTCTACTCCTCACCTCACTCCTTCAGTCTCCCCTCTCATTATTAACTTACTGACATATCAACATGGATGTTGCACCACTCCTTAAACTAAATTTCTCTAAAATCAAACTGATTGTATTTCCTCCCCCTCATGCACTGCTACATGACTTTTCCATTACGATCAATAATAAAGCCATCAGTCACAGTTGCTGTATTGTCTCCCATTATATTGTAAAGCGCTGAGCAAACTGTTGGCACTATATAAATCCTGTATAATAATAATCAGTCCCTCCCCTCAAGCCAAGGTACTAGGTGCAATAGTAGACTCTGACCTATCCTCCGGCACCAAATCCAAAAAATTTGCCCCTTTTTAACCAATGAAACCACCAAGCTACTCGTTCACTCCCTTGTTATCTCTCGCCTTGACTATTGCAACTCCCTTCTCATCGGCCTACCTTTCCGTAGGCCATTCCCTCTCCAGTCTATCGTGAATGCTGCTTCCAGGATCATCTACCTTACCAAGCACTCAGTGTCTGCCACCTCTCTCTGCCAATCTCTCCACTGGCTTCCAATTGCCCAGCGAATTAAATTCAAAATACTAACAACTACATACAAAGCCATCCACAACTCTGCCTCGAGCTACATCACCAAACTTGTCTAAAAGTATCACCCAAACCATCCTCTCGGCTCCTCTCATGATCTCCTGCTTTCAAGCTCCCTTGTCTCCTCCTCCCATGCTAATCTCCAGGACTTTGCCAGAGCCTTTCCCATCCTCTGGAACTCTCTACCTCAATCTGTCCAGCTATCCCCTACTCTGGCTGCCTTTAGGCGAAATCTGAAAACTCATCTCTTCAGGGAAACCTATCATGCCTCCAAATAGGCATTTATCACTTCCATCAGCTCATCCCCCCCAGTTATAACCCTTTGTACCACCTTCCACACCCTATTAGACAGTAAACTCTTATGAGTAGGACCCTCTTAATCCTCTTGTTTTAATTGCATTGTTGCTTTACGGTCTCCCTTTATATTGTAAGGCACTGAGCAAACTCTTGGCGCTATAGAAGTCCTGTATAATACTTATAAATAAAGAGATTAGGCAGATTAGGCAGCCTTACAGCCTGACACTTCTGGGAAAGATTATCACCTGGAGGCACATGCAGTTGCATATCACTAAAAGCTGAATTTTGGGCAGAAAAGAGACAAATTCTGTCTCTCTGTGAAGGAGTGTGAGAGAAGAAGCAGTACAAGGAGACAATCAGTTCATGTGCTGACAAGAAGCATGTTGAGAGGTAGAGGAAGCAGTGACAGAGAGATGAGCTCATTGCTGTGCGACTTATTTTTCACTGTACAGTCACAGGCTGGGGTTGGATCCATGATGGTCTAGGCTCAGAAGGGGGTTGAAAAATGCTGGCCATCAAATTAAGAGCATCTAATGCATTAAAGCTGAAATCCAGGGAACCAGCTAACTTTACAGATGACATACATGGAGATACCTGAGAACTACAAGCTCTCTGCTGCGGTGGCAGACCGTACTTGTAATTCATTCACAGAACTCAGTGAATGAATGATACTGCCGTGTGAGTGGAGCCCCGCAAGGCCGCACTGATTTTAAAATAATGACAGTGAATTTGTAATTAACAGGACACTTAGCCCTATATCTTTATATGTATGTCCATGCCATATCTAAGCAGGACCATAAGAAAAGGCTGCAACACTGAGAACACTAGTGAACTCTGCCAATGGCACAACAGGCTGCAATAACTAGTGCTGCGGCCTTAAGAGTGTAAAATTATATACACACAAATATTTATTATGCATTACATCTCTGCAATACATACACTTTTCTCCACATTTTATCCCTTTAAAGACCCTGCCAGTACAGAAAAATATCTGTTGTAAGCTGAAAACACACAGCATTTTTGCACACTGAGTGGTGTCAGCCCTGCCCAGTGGTCTATTGCTACACTGCTCAAAGATTACCATTGTCTTCATGGCTACTATACAGACACAATTTATTTTGTAGTCCAAGATAAGAACTTGGAGGGTTAATTAGCCTCTTGAGCGATCGGGAAGGACACGACAGCTCTGCAACAACTAAGAGGTTTTTTTGTACTTATCAGATGTATAAACAATTTCAATTATATTTAAAAGACCAAGAAGTAGGAAATAAGTGAAATTCTTTGTTATGGTTTACATACATTTTAAAACTAACAAAAAGGGAGACTACCATTGGATGTTCTCCTTTTAATAAACCGTAACACAGCATTAGTATAAATCAACTTTTCTCAAGCTTTTTATCTTGTAAGAAGCCTTGAAATAACTTTCTGGTCTCAGGGAACCCCTTCTAATAACTGCTGTATCTAAAGATCACATTACATTAGTGTGATAGTCACTGAGGGAAATGCAGCTTACATGGTCACTGGGAAGATATATAAATAAATAAAAATCACTGGTGTCAGTGGTAACTTATTTGAGAGGCAGAAATTGCTTATTGCTAAGAAACCTCTAGCATTCTCTGGAGGAATCCTAGGGTTCCACAGAACCTAGGCTGAGAATGGCTGGTATAAATTCCTTCTAACAGCACACAGTCCTGGAACTTACCAGGTCTTCCACAGTTTTCCACTTACAAATATTCTTCTAAAACTGCGCTGGCTGGAAAACTGGTAAGAATGACTCAGAAATGGGAGGGTGCTCATTCCATATGTTCAGACTAAAAGCAACACTTGACACATTTTCCTCTCTTTCGCCAGTTTAGAAGGTTAGAACCACTATCAACTTTTTATTTTTGTCCCCATCCATGAAAGTTTTCCACACTCCGTGGGGTTGATTTACCAAAACTGGAGCGTGCAAAATCTGGTGCAGCTCTGCATAGAAACCAATCAGCTTCCAGTTTTCTCTTTTTTTGTCAAAAAACTTACCGAGTGTAACTAAAGGCAAAACTTTTTATTAGTTTTGAATAGAGTGGAGATGGATTAGAACATCAATTTTATTGCTGTCTGTGCCCCATTAGGTATATTCCCCCCTCTATTTGTCTTGCTTACCAAAATTTACTTGAATGTGAAAGCAAGAGAAACCACAAATTTTGGGTTTTCCCCTGAAAAGTAATAAAAGGGTAACATTTTCCAATGGGAACACTAGCTCTGGTGGCCTGGAAGTCCCCAAAGAATTCCCTGAATTTGCAGAGATTTTCTCCTCACTTCCTGTTTTGGCTATGGGACAGGAAATAAAAGCAAATCTCCCCAACAAGACACAAATCGCAAAAAAAATAACCTGCCCAGAGTTAGAACTCTCCCTTCCTGTATCCAAACTTAAAAAAAAAAAGTTTTGCCTATAGTTCTACTTTAATTGAACAAGCTGAAGTTAGAAGCTGCTTGGCTACCATGCACAGCTGCACCTGGATTCTGAGTGCTCCAGTTTCAGTAAATCTACCCATGTCTTTTAGGCTCCATTCACACTTGAGCGTTTTGTAGCTGGAAGGTCAAAGCTCCAAAAACACTTAAAATTTAAAAGTCAATTGTTCTCTATGGTGCCTGTTCGCACAATCAGGTGTGAAAAGGCACCATAGCGAACAATTAATTTTTTTAAGTTTGCGCTTATTTGGAGCTTCGAGCTTAAAAAAAAACTTCCTGTCTATTTGACTGGAGAAGGAAAGAAGGGAGAAAAAACACCACAACAAACAATGGGGACACAGGCAGCAGTAGAAAATACAAATCTTACTAGAGTGAAGAAAATTTTGAACTTATGCCAGAATTTATTGTTTGTCAGTGTCAAGTGACAGATCTCAGACAATAAGAACTAAGTAAAAATTAAAAAAAAAAAAAAGAAAACCAGAAGTTACTTTATAGATCCCTTAGACCTAGGATATTACTTGTGACTGAGGATCACCCGCAACTACTTTTAACGCTCATGCAGGGCATACCTGTAAGAATGCTTATCAAAGTCTTGAACTTGATGCCACTGTATCATACTACTAAATAGAAAAAAAACAGAACTTCTCAGAGGGCATTAGAAAGGCACAGGGAGGTGATGTTATATCACTTCCTCGCCGCCTGACTTAACCCTATGGTGCTGTGCTACTGCTCTGCAATCCCGTGCATTGCACACAGTTGCAACATGACCCCCACTGAGCTCAGTGGGTGAGTTTGACAAGTGGTGCCCGCTTGTCAAACTCTGCACCCAGAGTTAGAAAGTTATTTTACAGTTCGTGTAAGGTCAGCTGCCCATTTTTACCACCTCCCCAACTGTCCATCTGAAAGACAATTTCATGAACACTTATCCCTGGAGCCAAAGGTTTGTTTTCTATGTTTACATACTTACGGACCTTCCCAGGTTCAAAATTGAATATGGAGAAGAATTAAGTTCAGCCCTCCAAAAACACACCCAGTTTCTCATGCAGCTCTTGGGAAAATTAATTTCCCGCCCCTCCCCTTACTCTATCCACAAGTAAAAAAAAAAAAAGAAAAGGAAAAAAAAAAAAAGTTTTAGCTGGACCTAAAAAGAAAAATTGAGCCAAGGCAAGCTCGTTCTTGCATTTGCTTTGGAATTCTAAATACCTTGACTAGCTGCATATAGCTTTAGGGAATTACAGTTCTACCCCTGCAGGTAAGAAGGTCATTGGGAACCAAGTTTGAATAATTTAATGGACAATCTGTAAAATATGGGGTTTTTTTGGTTGTTTTTTTTTTTGGGACACCTTTTTTATATGTTACTTAACTGCTGTCAAAAGGACATCCTTCAAAGTTAGCTCTCGTTTACACGGGCGTACTACAGCGTACACCTGTGTGAGGACTGTGTTTCACCGTATGACGATACACATGTCTGCGTTTGGAGCTGCGAACATGAACCACACAGATGTCAAATTGGAAACAGCGGCTGTGTCACTGCAGTTGCTGCATGCCAACTGACATGAATGGGACTGCCTGCAAAAGGGATGCACGGAATACCTGTGCATGTCTGTGCAGGCAAACACATCCTCACTTGGGTGTACACTGTAGTGAACAAGGCCTTAGACTACCTCTTTACTAATCTCCTACTTTGTGATGTGCCATCATATCCTTTGTACAGGCAGCAGTGCCAACCCATCCATTAATTTGGTGATCCCGAGAGAACTGCAGAAGAAGGGGGGGCCTCCAGCTAGTTAGCCACTCAGATTGCTTGAGAGAGCTAACCACTGGCTCTAAAAAAGAAAAAAAAAAAAAAAAACCCAAACTGCAGCCATCACTCTGGTATAATCACCAAAAGTCCAGCAACGTACCAGGTAAAAGTGGATATAGCAATGCACGACGACTGCAACTAGCATGCACTGCTCATTCCAAACAACCCTAACAGAGAGGGGGAAAAGAAGATGCTCAGGAGCTCAGAGGACATTACAAGGAGGCAGCAAAACACAGTAAGAAAAGGATTTTATGAAAAATAGTTTAGATGGCTATTACATAGTGGGTATGTCTGAATTACTTCATACGATGAGGATTATGTTTAGTGTATCTAAAAGGTGTATATACAGTGGGGATCGAAAGTTTGGGCACCCCAGCTAAAAATTTGTATTAATGTGCATAAAGAAGCCAAGGAAAGATGGAAAAATCTCCAAAAGGCATCAAATTACAGATTAGACATTCTTATAATATGTCAACAAAAGTTAGATTTTATTTCCATCATTTACACTTTCAAAATAACAGAAAACAAAAAAATGGCGTCTGCAAAAGTTTGGGCACCCTGCAGAGTTAATATCTTGTACTGCCCCCTTTGGCAAGTATCACAGCTTGTAAACGCTTTTTGTAGCCAGCCAACAGTCTTTCAATTCTTGTTTGAGGTATCTTTGCCCATTCTTCCTTACAAAAGTCTTCCAGTTCTTTGAGATTTCTGGCCTGTCTGTCACACACTGCTCTTTTAAGGTCTATCCATAGATTTTTAATTATGTTGAGGTCAGGAGATTGTGAAGGCCATGGCAAAACCTTCAGTTTATGCCTCTTGATGTAATCCCCCGTGGATTTCGAGGTGTGTTTAGGATCATTATCCATTTGTAGAAGCCATCCTCTCTTTAACTTCAGCTTTTTCACAGATGGCATCAAGTTACCATCCACAATTTGCTGAAATTTTATTGAATCCATTTTTCCTTCTACTCGTGAGATGTTCCCTGTGCCACTGGCTGCAACACAACCCCAAAGCATGATTGATCCAACCCCCTGCTTAACAGTTGGACAGAGGTTCTTTTCATTAAATTCTGTGCCCCTTCTTCTCCAAATGTACCTTTGCTCATTCCAGCCAAAAAGTTAAATTTTAACCTCATCGGTCCACAGAACTTTTGTTTCCAAAATGCATCAGGCTTGTCTATATGTTCATTTGCAAAGTTCAAACGATGATTTTTGTGGTGAGGACGTAGAAGAGGTTTTCTTCTGATGACTCTTCCATGAAGACCATATTTGTACAAGTATCTCTTTATAGTGGAATAGTGTACCACAACTCCAGTGTCTGCCAGATCTTTCTGGAGGGATCATGCAGTCAAACGTGGGTTTTGAATTGTTTTTCTCACAATCCTGCGAGCTGGTCTGTCTGATATTTTTCTTGGTCTTCCAGATCTTGTTTTAACTTCCACTGTTCCTGATGACTGCCATTTCTTAATTACATTCCGAACAGAGGATATTGACATCTGAAAACACTTTGCTATCTTCTTATAGCCTTCTCCAGCTTTGTGAGCGTCAACTATTTTCAGTTTCAGTTTTCTAGACAACTGCTTAGAAGAACCCATGGTGCTGATTGTTGGGGCAAGGTCAGATGAGTCTGGGCATTTAAAACCTTTGAGATTGACATCACCTGGTCTTCCCAGATGATGATTGAGAACAATCCATGACACTGGCAGGTCTCAGCTTTGCAAAGGGGGCAGTGCATGCTATAAATTCTGCAGGGTGCCCAAACTTTTGCAGACGCCATTTGTTTGTTTTCTGTTATTTTGAAAGTGTAAATGATGGAAATAAAATCTAACTTTTGTTGACATATTATAAGAATGTCTAATCTGTAATTTGATGCCTTTTGGAGATTTTTCCATCTTTCCTTGGCTTCTGTATGCACATTAATACAAATTTTTAGCTGGGGTGCCCAAACTTTCGATCCCCACTGTATATATATATATATATATACACACATATAAAATGATTATACAGGATTTATATAGTGCCAACAGTTTGCTCAGTGCTTTACAATATAAAGGGAGACAATACAGCAAGAATACAGTTCAATACAAGAGGGATAGGAGGGCCCTGCTCCTTGGCGGATAGATAGATAGATAGATAGATAGATAGATAGATAGATAGATAGATAGATAGATAGATAGATAGATAGATAGATAGATAGATAGATAGATAGATAGATAGATAGATAGATAGATAGATAGATAGATAGATTTCTATTGCAGTGTCCCTGTTGTGGAGTGTCACCCTTACCATCTGTACTGGTGACTGCCAGGGAACACTTGTTCACAAGAAAAATAAAGAAACAGAGGTTTGGCTTTAGATATACTGTAACCAGGTATGCAAGCATGTTGACAGTACAAATAGGGCTAAAATGTGATTTTCAACTTTTGGTACCAAGACTTATCCAGATTGTATTGCATTTGTTTAGTAACAGACAAAAACATATGAGGGCAAAAAGTCAACTGGGGCAAACGTAGTAATGAAAACAAATATTTTAGTTGAGTAAAGAAAGTCTGGACCCCTTACGCTTTCTACACCCTCATAAAGATGATTTTCCCTCACTTGCTGTCTAGCTGACAGGTGTCAGACAGAAGAGACTTCACCTCAATGGGCATAGCAAAAAAAAACTCACAGATGTTTCATCCCTTCCTTTCTTTATACAAAGCTTAGGCTGAAGTTGGGATTTCAGACTACAAATAGAAAAAAAAAAAAAAAAAAACTCAACTCATAAACCTAACAGTGTTTTATGAATGAATGGACTACAAGTCCCATCAGCCTTAGTGGTTGTCAGCTTGCAGTTCTCAGTGAAGTATCATGGTGCTGTGAGCGCTGTGGTAGTTCATTGAGTCTTCTTGTCAGAAGTATCGCTTTGCCCATATGGGATGTACAAGCAAGCAGATACACTGACAGTCTGCAGGAGACCTGCATGGCATCAGCAATCTGCCAATTGCTGGTGTAATGCTTTACAGGCTCCTACTACAAAAAAATAATAATAATAAAATGCACCTTGTTTTTACCTGCAAAAAAAAAAAAAAAAGAAAAAAAAAAAAAAAAGGAAAATGTACAATTGTTTTTTGTAGAAAGGTAAACTTATCCTTTAAAATGGTTGCAGGCAGCTACATGCAGCTATGCACAGTAAAGTGGTGCATATGCACAGAGGCAAGTGCCCAAACACAGACATCCTGGGTTTAGGAACTTCACCTCCTCAATGCCAGGCCTGCACCTGTGAAAAATGATACACTGCAGATCACTAGGTCTTGGAGCGATGCAGGTGTAAACGAGCCCTAATATGCTAGTTATTGTAAAAAAAAGTGACCCTATAGTGACAGGGTCACTGCATTCAGACTTGCTAAGTAATGCATAGCACTTACAGGTATTTATTGCTGAGTCTTAAGATCAAAGTACTTCTATCAATGACTCCTTTATCATTTCCTTTTCAGAAGGCAGACATTATATTTGTTCAGGCACCACACAGGCTCAGCATCTACCTACTAGATCAAGATGTCACCCTTCCGAAAGCAACACGCTGCATTCTTGATTTCTGGTCCATTATGGTGTGTTAGGCAGTCTATTCAAATAACTGAGGCACCTAAATGCAATGTACAATACCATGCATGGGTTTAATGGACTGCTGGGTGATGTAAATGGGCCCCCGATATCCAACAATAGCAGTGAGATGCTACTTATACTGAAGCCTGACAAAGAAGCACCTCAAGAAAACCAGCAATAGACGCCTACGTATCTTTCTCACAGAAAGTTTTCATTGAAGAATAAGTTCATCTTTTGTAACATGTTACACCCATATTTAGGGTGTGACATGTCAAAACAGACCAGCCCCCCCACGATCCCCCTAGTGATAGCTAGCAGGGGATCTTCTCTCTGCGTAAAAAAAAAAAAAAAAAAAAAGGAAGGAAAACCTCTGCACGCTGCATCACTTATTCACTGTATTCTGTGAATAGGAAGACTACAAGTTCCAACAGCCTTTGCAGCTCTTGGCTTGTAGTTTTCATTGAACTACCACAGTGCTATGGTAGTTCATGGAGTTCTCCTGTCAGTGTCTACTTGCCTGTATAATGTATGGGCACACAGATACACAGGACAGGTCTGCAGGAGGCTTGCATGGCACCAGAAATCTGCTGATAGCCGGTGCAATGCTTCAGACTAGAGGCTCCAGAAACAAAAAATAATAAATGCACATTTTTTGACCTGTACAAAAATGTGCATTTATTAAGTTATAAGGTGAACTTATCCTTTAAAAAAAAAAAACCTGTCACAGAGCATTGGGCAATAGCAATCTAGGCCCCACATGCAGTACGTTGAACTGTGTAAAAACACAGGCACCTACCCACACTACAAGGGTAAAAAGCTCACTATTGAAAACTTATGAAAAAAAAAAAAAAAAAAAAATTAGGTCAGCGCTAAAGAAAAGAATGAGCAGCTTGCAATAGGTAAATATTCAGTACCCAAACAAACCAACAAAAATGCTCATTATGTCTAGGGGGTACACTTGCCCATTCCCTGAAAAGAAATCACTTTTTAGAATGTGGCTAATCCTGCCATCTGAATTTTCAGAGGCGCTAATGCGATGCAACTGCAAGCCAAGCATTTAGTTTCTGATTGTAGCGTGGCCCTATTGATTTGAATGGCTTAGTTTGACAGGCGGTGCAACCTGTCAACTTGACATGCCATGTTACCTTTGCTGTGGCTGCGACACAAAGCATCCCAGCCACAACATGTGAACAGCTCCCTCCCGCTGTTATGTGGGCTTTAGGTGGGTGGTTGGTAAAACTTCAGCTCAACTGCCTGTTTTAACTGCTCCCAAGAACAATACAGGGACATTAACGCTGTACTTTGAAGAGGCTGGAGTGCGACCATGGCCAGTCTCAGCTTACAGAGGTGGCTACAGGGGAGTAGTGGCAGCACTGGAGGGACCCCGTTTGAGCAAGGATCAAAATGTATTATTCCTCATTCTTCTACTCCTAGACTTAAACTAGAACTAAACCCTCCTTACCTATATAGCTAAGGAAGCAGCCATTTTAGCCCTTGTTTGCTCTTCAGGTACTATGGTGCTGCACATTTGATCAGTTAGAACACCAGCCATCTGATGGCTTGACAGTTGGGTTGAGAGAACAAGCAGCCATGACTGTTATCATTCCTGGCATGCCTTGAATTAAACTGTTTTGAGAAGCCGTTAAATTGATGGGTTTAGTTCCACTTTAGGCTCGGTTCACACACAGTGTTTTACTGTGCAGGCTAACAAAATGTCAGCTCTTGCAGGAGTTGCACATTGCACTGCTTGTTTTTTTCTTTCAACTTTTATTTACATAGTAAAACACTCTACATAAATTAGAGGATGAGGACTGCACTCTACCCAGGGTTCAACCTTGGTAATAGATGCTTGTAGGGATTGTAGTGGATGGAGCCATGCAAACCACAATGAGATGTCATCAGCACTCCACTATAAACATACTGTATACACGCTTTTATTAGTACAATGTCACATCAGTTAAGTAGGCCAAATGGTAAATATGGGCTTTTTTAGTTTTTTGGTTTTTTTTAAAGAGAAAAAGGACCCTGGCCCTGATACCCTGAGGTGCAAGGCCTCTGACAGGGATTGGGGTACTCATAGTCCATCTGGCCAAAACTAGGCGAACTCCATCCTTCAAGGGACCTGCTAAAAGAAATGTCCGCCCAGGGGCAGACTGACATCTCATGGGGGCCCCCAGGCAATAGGAGATCATGGGGCCCCTGTGTCCTTGCCCATACTCAAAAAAGCCTATGAAAAAAAAAAAAAAAAAAAAGTACCAGGGGCATCTCATGGGGCCTCCTACTGACCCCGGGCCCTCGGGCAGTGCCAAGTTTCCAAATGGTCAGTCCGCCCAAGTACTAGGTGGGGCTCCCCTAAAGGAAGACCCCATGAAAGGAGGAGAGCCTGAACCTAAGGCCAAGTGCCCCTCCCCACCAAGACTTCCAGGAAAAGCCCAAGAACCCTACATCCTATTAGTCGGGCAGGAGTTAAAAGGATAAGTTCACCTTTCGGAACATGTTCCACAATTGTTTTTAGGGTGGAACATGTAACATTTGCCCACTCCTGCAGCCTCTCGCCAATCTGCCCCTTCCTCAGTGTTACAGTGGGCTGGGGATCTTCTCCTAGCACCCGCTGTCACAATTTGAAAAGAAGATCTTTCAGATCTAAAATTACAAGTACCGACAGGCTTTTAGGCTTTGCAGCTGATAGCTTGTAGTTCTCAATGGACTACCAAGGCGCTAGTTAGAGCTCTAGGTAGTTCATTGAGTCCACTGAGATTTCCTGTCTTTGTGTAACTGCCTGCCTGTACGATGTACAAGTAGACAGATACACTGACAGTCTGCAAGAGCCTGAGATTGCACCCGCGGGTGCAATGCTTTACAGGCTCCTAACAAAAATAAAATAGACATGTATTCATTTTTTATCCCTGAAAGTGGTTGTAAACCAGCAATGGGCAAACTACGGCCCGGCGGACCTTTTAATCCGGCCCGCGGAGCTAGGCTCCTCTCACAGTCCGCCCTGAAGTCCCCCCTGTGTCAATTCACTTACCTTTGCTCCGCGCGTTCCTCTCGCCGTGTCCCGCGCCGTTCCGGTGTAGCATGAAAATCTGTCTCCTATGAGGATCTGTCCCCCTCGACGTATCTGCGCATGTGCCGGAGATCGCCAATTGGCTGCTAATGCCTGAAACTGGCACATGCGCAGATACGTCGAGGGGGACAGATCCTCATAGGAGACAGATTTTCATGCTGCACCGGAACGGCGCGGGACACGGCGAGAGGAACGCGCGGAGCAAAGGTAAGTGAATTGACACAGGGGGGACTTGGGGACTTAATATGGGGGATGAATTACTATATGGGGGATGAATTACTATATGGGGGATGAATTACTATGCTTACTATGGGGGAATATTACTATACTTACTATGGATGACACATACACATAATTCATCTACTCTTGGTCCGGCCCCCGGGTCCAATATATGAACCCATTGCGGCCCTCGAGTCAAAAAGTTTGCCCACCCCTGTTGTAAACCCTCACAGTGAAGTGACTGGCCTCGGGGAATACAAAGAGATGAAACAAATGATCAAACCTGTTGATGACGAAGGATGTACACAGGTTGTACCTGTTTAATCAGCAGGATTCTCTTCTAACATAGTCCAGAATTTATACACCTTGTCTGAGCTTCCAGAAAGCAGTGGGCAGGGAGCTGAAATTACACTCTGCAGAGCTCAGTGAGAGCTGACTGGAGGGAAGGTGCACCCCCACCACTTTTTGCACAGCTCACAGAAACAGAGCTGAGGCTGTCAATCACAGACTGTGTGCTGGAGATCCCTCCCCTGTCCTCTTTTGATGTCAGGAAATCTTGTCAGCAGCGACTCATGCAAATGGTAGAGGAATGAAGCAGCAGGCAAAAATGAAGATTAGTGGGGTACACACTAAGAAAACCAGATGAATGGTTGTCAGGTTTTCCTTGATTGCTCGCAGCATGTCGAAGTAGGCGTAGGAACATCGTAGCACATTAGGAAATGACTGAATGTATGTGTGAGCCTGTAGCCACACTTTTCAGCGCCATACAGTCAGGGTATTGTGGATTCTTCAGATAATATCACCCCTATACATTAATTTCATTTTTTTTTAACAGCTTGTTAACATATGATATATACAGTTAGGGCCATAAATATTGGGACATCGACACAATTCTAACATTTTTGGCTCTATACACCACCACAATGGATTTGAAATGAAACAAACAAGATGTGCTTTAACTGCAGACGGTTAGCTTTAATTTGAGGGTATTTACATCCAAATCAGGTGAACAGTGTAGGAATTACAACAGTTTCCATATGTGCCTCCCACTTGTTAAGGG
Organism: Staurois parvus; assembly: GCF_062004578.1. Taxonomy (NCBI): domain Eukaryota; kingdom Metazoa; phylum Chordata; class Amphibia; order Anura; family Ranidae; genus Staurois; species Staurois parvus. The sequence continues at coordinate 3,010,861 of NW_028318930.1, forward strand.
ACCAAAAGTAATGGGACAATTGGCTTCTCAGCTTTTCCATGGCCAGGTGTGTGTTATTCCCTCATTATCCCAATTACAATGAGCAGATAAAAGGTACAGAGTTCAATTCAAGTGTGCTATTTGCATTTTGAATCTGTTGCTGTCAACTCTCAAGATGAGATCCAAAGAGCTGTCACTATCAGTGAAGCAAGCCATCATTAGGCTAAAAAAACAAAACAAACCCATCAGAGAGATAGCAAAAACATTAGGCGTGGCCAAAACAACTGTTTGGAACATTCGCACCGGTGAGCTCAGTAACACCAAAAGACCCGGAAGACCACGGAAAACAACTGTGGTGGATGACCAAAGAATTCTTTCCTGGTGAAGAAAAACACCCTTCACAACAGTTGGCCAGATCAAGAACACTCTCCAGCAGGTAGGTGTATGTGTGTCAAAGTCAACAATCAAAAGAAGACTTCACCAGAGTAAATACAGAGGGTTCACCACAAGATGGAAACCATTGGTGAGCCTCAAAAACAGGAAGGCCAGATTAGAGTTTGTCAAACGACATCTAAAAAAGCCTTCACAGTTCTGGAACAACATCCTATGGACAGATGAGACCAAGATCAAATTGTACCAGAGTGATGGGAAGAGAAGAGTATGGAGAAGGAAAGGAACTGCTCATGATCCTAAGCATACCACCTCATCAGTGAAGCATGGTGGTGGTAGTGTCATGGCGTGGGCATGCATGGCTGCCAATGGAACTGGTTCTCTAGTATTTATTGATGATGTGACTGCTGACAAAAGCAGCAGGATGAATTCTGAAGTGTTTCGGGCAATATTATCTGCTCATATTCAGCCAAATGCTTCAGAACTCATTGGACGCCGCTTCACAGTGCAGATGGACAATGACCCAAAGCATACTGCAAAAGCAACCAAAGTTTTTTAAGGGAAAGAAGTGGAATGTTATGCAATGGCCAAGTCAATCACCTGACCTGAATCCGATTGAGCATGCATTTCACTTGCTGAAGACAAAACTGAAGGGAAAATGCCCCAAGAACAAGCAGGAACTGAAGACAGTTGCAGTAGAGGCCTGGCAGAGCATCACCAGGGATGAAACCCAGCGTCTGGTGATGTCTATGCGTTCCAGACTTCATGCTGTAATTGACTGCAAAGGATTTGCAACCAAGTATTAAAAAGTGAAAGTTTGATTTATGATTATTCTGTCCCATTACTTTTGGTCCCTTAACATATGCAAACTGTTGTAATTCCTACACCGTTCACCTGATTTGGATGTAAATACCCTCAAATTAAAGCTGACAGTCTGCAGTTAAAGCACATCTTGTTTGTTTCATTTCAAATCCATTGTGGTGGTGTATAGAGCCAAAAATGTTAGAATTGTGTCGATGTCCCAATATTTATGGACCTGACTATAACTGGTGTTTATGAAATTTATTTTCATGACTGAATGTTCTTCTGGGTCATAATTTGTTTTCAATGATGCCCAGTATTTCTGATTCAATTTTCTTGTACAAAAACATTACACAGAAAAAAGGTTGTCGTTAGCCAATTCAGACCTTCCAAATTAAAATTTCCAAAGAGGCAGTCAAACGTTGTGTACAGACTATAAAGGCCTCTTGCACATGAGAGTAAAAAGTTTTTTACTGATTTGAAATTAGTTGCATTGTTGTCAATGGAACAATGCACGCAGTTGAGTAAACAATACAGCGATGTTTATATAGCTGTAAAATAATAGAAAAATGTACATTTGAGTGCAGTAATTTATTAGCATATGCATCTTTACGCATCTATGAGGGTTAGATAAAATTATGGAAACACCAGGTAAAAGAAGAAATTGTTACCCAATATGTTGCTGGACTGCCTTTGGCATCCAAGACAGCCTGACTTCTGAGAATTGACAAATATAAGTCTTGGATAATGGAACCGGATACCACTCTTCATGCAAAAATCATTCCAGTTCTCGCAGAAATGCCAGAGTATAAACATCAGTAAATTATCACTCCCGTGTGCAACTGGCCTGAGAAAATCGAACAATCATTCTGCATATGGAATTTTCTGTCCAATTTTCTTATAGTGTGTAGCCTTGTTAGTACGTGCTATTGAAAGAAATGATTTGTTCATATTTCATGTCTGAGGTTTACAACCACTTTAAAATGACTGATCTGCCATTACACTAATACAATAGCGTATAACCTATAGTGTATTACCTATAACGCTGCCACCTCCCCCTCACTGTTGGGGTTCCCCAAGGTTCTGTCCTCAGGCCCCTTCTCTTCTCCATCTACACCTCCTCCCTTGGTCAACTGATACACTCCCACGGCTTCAACTACCACCTCTACGCCGATGACACTCAAATCTATCTCTCCACCCCTCACCTCACCCCTTCAGTCTCCACCCGAATCACTAGCCTTCTGAACGACATATCAGACTGGATGTCACTCCACTTCCTCAAATTAAACCTTGCCAAAACCGAGCTCCTAGTTTTCCCCCCAGCCCGCGCCCCCCCTCCCCGACCTCTCCATCAGGACCAACAACACCTCCATCAGCCCCACCCCGCAAGCCAGAGTACTAGGTGTCATCCTAGACTCCAATCTGTCTTTCCAGCCCCAGATCCAATCGCTGACAAATTCATGCAGACGCCACCTCCCCAACATCTCCAAAATACGCACGTTCCTAACTCCAGAAACTACAAAGCAACTCATTCACTCCCTCATCATATCACGACTTGACTACTGCAACTCCCTCCTCGCCGGCCTACCCCAACACAGGCTATCCCCGCTTCAGTCTATCCTGAATTCTGCGGCCAGACTCATCCACCTTACAAACCGCTCTGTATCCGCTACCCCCCTCTACCAATCTCTCCACTGGCTTCCGATTGCTCAAACGCATAAAATTCAAAATACTAACATTGACCTACAAAGCTGTTCATAACACTGCCCCAAACTACATCACCGACCTGATACCCATCTACCACCCAAAACGTACTCTCTGCTCCTCACAAGACCTCCTACTCTCCAGCTCCCTGGTTTCTTCCTCCCATGCCAGTCTCCAGGACTTCCCTCATCCTCTGGAATTCACTACCCCAATCCATCAGACTGTCACCTACCCTCCTCACCTTTAGGCACACCCTGAAAACCCATCTCTTCAGAGAAGCCTACCCTGCCCTCACCTAACTGCTGATCTCCTCCGCACCACTCCATCCCCCACAGCTATCTCCTCCTGTACCACTCTCCCCTCCCTCCTAGATTGTAAGCGCCAAAAGCAGGGCCCTCGAACCCCTCATGTATTTTATTGTATTGTTACTGTACTGTCTCATGTATTGTCTCCCATTGTAATGTACAGCGCTGAGCAAACTGTTAGCGCTATATAAATGCTGTGTAATAATAATAATAATAATAATAATAATAATAGCGTATACACTCACCGGTCTCTTTATTAGGCACACCTGTTCAATTGCTTGGTAACATAAATAATCACATGGCAGCAACTCAATGCATTTTAGGCATCTAGATGGGGTGAACATGACTTGCTGAAGTTCAAAACGGAGCATCAAACATAGAATAAGTGGAGACAATTCATGGTTATGTTGGCAAGGATGTTGAGATAGAGATACAATGTTTCACTTATGGTGGGAGTGTCACAAAATCCAAGAATACTGGGAGGGTATAGTACGTATAATTCAGGAAATAACGGAGGTCAATATCCCAAAGGACCCAGAGACTTGTCTTTTCTAGGGTACTGAGGTCTCGAAGTCGATACATTGAGTATGGAAGAGGGAGGGGGTAAAAGGTTACCAAGATTAATGTTATATTTTGAGAATGTCAGACAAATTTGTGTAAATTATTTTGCCTGTTTTATTAGCTTCTCTATATTCAAAATGGTAATTGTAATTTGAAAAGAAATAATAAAATATTTAAATAAAAAAAAGAAAGAAAAAACAAAAAAAAACAAAACAAAAACACAACAAACTGAGCATCAGAATGGGGAAGAAAGGGCATTTAAGTGACTTTGAACGTGGCATGGTTGTTGGTGCCAGACAGGCGGGTCTGAGTATTTCAAAAACTGCTGATCTACTGGGATTTTCACAAACCACAACCTCTAGGGTTTAAAGAGAATGATCCTAAATGTAGAAAATATCCAGCAAATGTAAGTTGTGTGGACAAAAATGCCTTGTTGCTGTCAGAGAATGGGCAGACTGGTTCGATATATTAAAAAGGGCAACAGTAACTCAAATAACCACTCGTTACAACCAAGGTATGCAGAATACCATCCCCGAATGCACAACATGTTGAACCTTAAAGCAGATGGACTACAACAGCAGAAGACCACACATGGTGCCACTCCTGTCAGCTAAGAATAGAAAACGGAGTCTACAGTTTGCACAGGATCACCAAAATTGGGCAATAGAAGACTGGAAAGACATTGCCAGGTCTGATGAGTCTCAATTTCAGCTGCAATATTCAGATGGTAGGGTCACAATTTGGCATAAACAACATGAAAGCATGGATCCATCCTTCCTTGTATCAACAGTTCACACTGGTGGTGGTGGTGTAATGGTGTGGGGGATAGTTTCTTGGCCCACATTGCACCCCTTGGTACCATTTGAGCATTGTTTAAATTCCACTGCCTGAGTATTATTTCTGACTACAGTGAACCCATCTTCTGATAGCTACCTCCAGCAGGATAATGCACCATGTCACAAAGCTCAAATCATCTCAAACTGGTTTCTAGAACACGACATTAAGATCACTGCAATGGCCTCTTCAGTCACCAGATCCAAATCCAATAGAGCATCTTTTGTGGTGGAACAGGAGATTCACTCAATGGATGTGCAGCTGACAAATCTGCAGCAACTGCATGATGCTATCATATCAATATGGACCAAAATCTCTGAGGAATGTTTCCAACACATTGTTGCATCTGTGCCATGAAGAATGAAGGCAGTTCTGAAGGCAAAAGGGGTCCAACCAGTACCAGCAAGGTGGACCTAATAAAGTGGCCAGAGAGTGTATGTTTCCAGTGGAGTTCTGGTGACACTTCAACCTTTCAGACACTTCATTCATGTCACAGCAGTGGAGGCTCTTCTGATACTCCTTGAGATGGGCTTCTAGATACTGGTGCAAGACGGTTAGCATAACAGCCAGGAAACCGGTATGTTCAGAAAGAGGGCTCAGCACTGGTTTCTGATGATGATCTATCAGTCATATTGAACAGGTCAGGATGCAGATTTCACCCTCCCCCCCATCACATTGCACAAACACACAAGGTGATCACACTGTGCCAGCGGTGCGGCTCCTGATCACTGGGTGGGCGGAAACCGGGGCGGGGTCTGATTCATCCTGAAGTTCTGACATGTGGAAGACTAGAATACAGCGATGAGTAACAAGGGGTCGCCCGCCACATCATCACCGCTAGGGGGCAAACTGCCGATTCAGCCCACCTAGTCAGACACACAGCGCGGTCTTCTACAGCCCGGGGCACACACCTGTATACAGAGGAGCGCCCCCTGTACGTGGACCATGACCCGCCCAAACACGGCTCGGCGCTCTGCCCGCATAACCCGAATTGATACAACTTTATTACAGTTAGGTGAGGGCAACACTCCGCCGGCGGAAGGCTCGTGTCCCTGTAGTGGTCACCTACCTGTGACTTCCCGTGTGCCTCTCCCAGTGTATGAGGGGCGCTCATGACAGAGGGGACCCAGGTGAGCTGACCACAGCTGCCAGCTCCACACAACCAATATCTGAAGGACAAGAGGAGTCTCCTGCAGATTAAACCCTGCCCGCCGCAACTGACGTCACCCGGCTACTGGTCTGCGATAGGCGCCAGCTGGAGTCACGTGGCCGCACTGTGCAGCCGAGGATTGGACGGACAGGGGAGCCGGCAGTGCTGGGAGAGGACACACTACTGAGCTCAGGGCACATTCCAGCTGTGTTCCTGGAGGGGGACTGAGAGGTATGGGTGAGGACTGGGGACGAGGGCTTCTCATAGTGGGGGGTTCAGGTATTGGGGGAATGTTGTCATGGTGATGGAAGTATCCACCTGTCATCTTCTCACTGCCTCTGCTTTCCAGGCATCCCTTCTCCTCCACTTGTCATGAGCACAGTGGGGGAATCTCTTAAAACTGGCACAGCTGTGCATCATGACCAATCAGCGTCTAGCTTTAACTTGTTCAGGTAAGCTTTGAAAATGGAAGCTAGAAACTGATTGGCTGCCATGCACATCTGCTCCACATTCTGTCCGCTCCAGTCTGAATCTTGTACTCCTAGAGTTTCTAGTTATTAAGTTATTTATTTCAGGTACTTATATAGCGCCATCTATTTACGCAGCGCTTTACATATATATTGTACATTCACATCAGTCCCTAACCCTTCAGGGGCGTACAATCTAAGGTCCCTAACTCACATTCATACATACACATACTAGGGACAATTTACACAGGAGCCAATTTTCTAAGACCCATTTTCTAACAGAGCAGACAATAGAACACCCTTTAGGTACTGGTTTGCTGTCCATGTGTCCTTAAAGTGGAACTACGCTGTATGTCAGCACTACAAACTGAAAGTGATTGTGAACCCTTACCTTGTAAAACAACCCATTCAGTTTAACCACTTAAAGCGGCGTTCCAGACTCCCCCTCAAAAATTAAGTCAGCAGCTACAAATACTGTATCTGCTGGCTCTTAATATAACTGCACTTACCTGTCCCGGGGGGTCCAGCGATGTCCTCACCCGAGCCGATTCTTCAGGTTTGCTTCGGGTGCTGCTGTCGGCGCCGGCATCTTTAGTAAGGGAAACCGGAAGTGAAGCCTTGAGGCTTCACAGCCGGTTTCCTGCTGCAAATGCGTGAAGCGTGCTGCCATTTGCGAATTGACCACAGTCTTCTGGGACCTGTAAAGTGTCGCAGAAGGCTGCGGGAATAAGGGGGGGCTGAACATCCAGCTCAGCTCGCCATGGCAATCTAACCCTAAATGGAAGTGGGTCAAAACCAGGTACCTGCTCCCCCCAAATTATGCCAAATGTTGCAGTGGAGAAGGGGAGGAGGCAGACAAGCAGAACTTCCCCTTTTGGGTGGAGCTCCGCTTTAAGGACCAAGCCTTTTCTGGCACCTTTTGTTTACAAATAAAAATCAGTATTTTTTGTTAGAAAATTACTTAGAACTCACAAACATATATTTTTTTAGCAGATAACCTAGAGGATAAAATGGCCATTGTTGCAATTTTTTATGTCACATGGTATTTGCACAGTAGTTTTTCAAATGCAACATTTCTGGAAAAAATACACTTTAATGAATTTTAATGCAAAAAAACGCAATACATATCCCAATTTTTTTTTGTAATCTATAAAAGATGATGTTACACTGAGTAAATAGGTACCTAATATGTCATGCTTTAAAACTGCATACGCTCGTGGAATGGCAACAAACTATGATACAAAAACATATCCATAGGCAACGCTTTAAACATTTTTACAGGTTACCTGTTTAGAGTTACAGAGGAGGTCTAGTGCTAGAATTATTGCTCTCACTCCAATGTTTGTGGTGATACCTCGCATATGTGGTGTGAACACCATTTACATACGCGTGTGCATATGTAATGGAGGGGGGGTTGAATTTATTTTCTCTTGTTTATAGACCCCATATCTCTCCTCTCCCTTTGAAAGCAAAAGATCAAAAAATGCTTTAACCACTTGCCCTCTAGAGGATTTACCCCCCTTAATAACCAGGCCTCTGTTTGCTACTCGGCGCTGCACTAATTCAACTGATAATTGCACGGTCATGCAATGCTGCACCCAAACAAATATATGTTCTTTTTTTTCACACAAATAGAGCTTTATTTTGGTGGTATTTGATCACCTGTGCGCTTTTTATTTTTCAAGCTATAAACAAAAAAAGACAGAAAAATTTAAAGAAAAACAATATTTTTATTTTCGGCTATAAAAAATATATAGTAAACTCAAAGTTAGTTATAAATTTAGGCCAAAATATATTCTGCTACAGGATTTTGGTAAAAAAAATTCCAATAAGTGTATATTGATTGCTTTGTGTGAAAGTTATAGCTTCTACAAACTACGGTATAGATACTGCAATTTACACCATTTTTTTGCTATAAAGCACTGCGCTAGTTTAACTGACTATTGCGTGGTCATGCAATACGGTACATAAATGAAATTTATGTCCTTTTTTCACACAAATAGAGCTTTCTTTTGGTGGTATTTGATCACCTGTGCACTTTTTATTTTTGGCACTATAAACAAAAAAAAGTTTTTATAAAAAATTTTTTTTAAAAAAAGATATTTTCTCATTTCTGTTATTAAAAAATATCCAAAAAAACTAAAATTTTGTAATAAATTTAGGCCAAAATGTATTCTGCTACATGTTTTTGGTAAAAAAATTCCAATAAGTGTATATTTTTGCTTTGTGTGAAAGTTATAGCATCTACAAACTATGGTATAGATAATGGGATTTACACAGCTTTTACTTTCTGACTGCCCATCACATTTCTTGAGGTGCTAAAATACACCCCCAAATTACCTCTTTTTGGAAAGTAGACACCCTAAGCTATCTGCTGAGAGGTATATTGGCCTTGATTCACTAAGATGTGAGTGTACTAGCAGAGACTGACCATTCAGGCAGACTCCGGTCAATCAATCAGTCGTCTGACCAGCGTCTAGCAAGCTCATTAACGAGGGTCTACTGACTACTTTGCCATTAGTGAATGTGTATCCAGTCTGGCACATTTTTAGGTGCAATACCGGATATATTCGCTAGATGGCGCACAAGCGCGGGCTTTATTAACATTGGCGTTTTTCTGATAGAAAATTCTAATACAGCTGTACTATTACATTCTGAAAATTCTCTTTTGCTATTTTTTTTTTTTTGCTGTTTCTCCAAAATGATCAGGAAAGTATTGCACTAATGAATGTCATACATTCTATTTTCAAATGTTAAACATTTTCACACTTATATCTCAAATAATTTATATACTTCTAATTTCCCAATATAGTTATATATCTTCATTCTCTTTAATCACATAACTATTCTATGTTAAAGACAAGTGCAGCGCTATAAATGCATGTGATCAATAATGAACGCATGTAAAAACCAAAAAGTGTAAAGAATTGCAATAATGATGTAAACTGGTAAATCGTGCTAAAATAAGTTCATATAATTATTCCTGAATAATGGAATGTCCTTGGTGTGAGAGTACCAACTCAGAGAGTGCCTATGAATGGCACGTGTGTTCTCTCCGTGACGGACAGTAGTGCATGAACTCGTGAAAGGTAAACCACCCTTGGGACTGGTCTACACTCACCAGAACAAAAGTATTAATGTGCATGGGTTATACACATCGCACATCTGGGGGTGCAGCGGTATGCTGGCAGCTATGGGTTAGTCATCCAGCTCCATCCATCCATCCATCCATCAGGGTGGGTGCCCAAATGGTCCTGGGGAGGAATTAGCTCAGCCACAGGAGCCAGAAAGGTGCTCAATAGTGTAGTACACTGTCACAGGGGTGGATGACCTTTCACGAGTTCATGCACTACTGTTCGTGGTTATATTTATCTTGTGTAATACCATTTTAGTAGTCTATATAATTTGACCAGCGCTCGCTTTATCATTTTTAAACAATGTAACTATTCTACATTATAACTCAAACTGTGTCTCCCACAGTGGTTTAGTGGTTAGAGCTCAGAACTTACAGCACTTGGGTCATGGGTTCTAATCTCAGTCTTGGCAACATCCCAAAAAAATGGAGATCACTTTTCTGGGTTGTGGCAGGAATATTGATCAATCAATTATGATTTTGCCTAATGACTAGAAAGTGGATGAATGTTACTTGCGTACTGTTCTTCTGCCAATTAGGTCATGTGCAAGTTTCATGCCGTGTATATTTCATTGTAACTTTTTTCTCTTTTAAATCTGTCTCCTTATACAACTTGACCCCCTCCCCCACCCCATCATCACCTGTCCCATATGCAAATCTATGGATCACCGCCCCACTCTTTAACTATCTATTTACTGATCAAGTGAATGTGTCTCATTTTCTATCAGCTACAGCTCAGATCTCACATTATTATACAATTGCTGATTGTATCTCACCACTAGTCTGATTGAATTCACAATTCCTGGTCAGTCCTGTTCCCTGACCTCTAATAACCTTTAGGGCCAGTTCACACTACATGTGTTTCAGTTGCTTTTTCAACATCACAAACGCACAGAAAGAAGGTTATATGGTTGTCAATGTCATAGTTCATATCAGCGCTTGCATTTTCAATGCATTGCAGGTGCTGTAAACAAAGTTGACCACGCTGCATTGTTTCTGCACAGAACTGTACTGGAACACATTGAAACGTCCTTGAATGTACTAAAACGCACATGTCCCTAACTACATTGAATACAAAGAAAATAGAAAAAAATAAGTGGAAGGGATACAAAAATGCAATGTAAACATGTCCAAAACGCATCCAAAATGTACTGGAACACACTAAACATGCATGCCAAAAGGGCATGAAAAAAACCCATCAGGAACACATCTAGACTGTTTCTATAGTGTGAACCAGCCCTTAGGACTTGTTCACACCATTGGTGGTGCAGAAACGCATGCAAGAACACACATTTTCCAGCACAGCAAAGAAATGCAATGCCCTATGTAGATGTGCGCAGGTACCATGATGAAAACGTTGTTGCACCTACACACGTCTATTAAAAACAGCCCCATTCACAGCCACAAATACGCATGGCACCACACTACTGTGCGGTTAGGTGCGACACACTTGGAAAATAACATAAAAATAAGCCAACATGGCTAAAACATATCTTGAAAATATGGGGACTCTGATATCCGGCGACAGTCCGTTCACGAACGAGAAGCAATTCTGCACCCCTAAAACCAACATAGAGGAAAGGGATGGTCAAATTGCTGTGCTGCTTCCAAACCACCTCTGGCATGCCAGGGTCATTATGCAGGTCCTCGATGCCAGTTCTTGCCTGCGGCCACAAAATATCCACTGGCCACAAGTGAAGGTGAGCGGAGGACGTGAAGGTGGATTTCTACCAGCTTCAACCGCAAGCAGTACCACTCCTGAAAAATGAGAGCAAATAATCATTGACACGTCATCATGACAGTCAATTCTCAGTGCAGGCTATCTAGAGTGTCTTTCCTTTTTAACCATTTCAAGAGTTCAAGGAAACATTCTTGGAGCATCTACTGTGTTTGGAAAGGCCAAAGGTCCCCCCCTCCCCCAGGCACACTAATGCTTATGCAGGCCATAGACGGGGAGAAAAACAGCCGATTTTTCTTTTAAAAAATGAAAAATCGGTTGTTCAAGCGGCCGACGTTACCAGCAATGGTAAAAAAAAAAAATCGGCCGATTTTCATCCCGTCTACAGCCGGCAAAAAGTGTCTCTGCAGAGAGCTCCGCTATTTCTTTGACAGTTCTTTGACATTTATAGCGGTTGCAACAATGTATTTGTATCCATTTCGGATACAGATGTTTTTATTCGGAAACAAATAGATACAATGTTGCAACCGCTGTAAATGTCAAGGAACTGTCAAAGAAATAGCGGAGCTCTCTGCAGGGACACTTTTTGCCATACTGGAATTCCTCTCATTTTTCATCCTTCTTCCTCTTCTTCTTCTTCATCATCATCATCCTCTTCTTCTTCATCATCATCCTCTTCTTCTTCATCATCATCCTCTTCTTCTTCATCATCCTCTTCTTCATCTTCATCATCATCATCATCATCCTCTTCTTCTTCATCATCATCCTCTTCTTCTTCATCATCATCCTCTTCTTCCTCTTCATCATCATCCTCTTCATCATCATCTTCTTCATCATCATCATCATCCTCTGCATCATCATCCTCTTCTTCATCATCATCCTCTTCTTCATCATCATCATCCTCTTCTTCTTCATCATCATCCTCTTCTTCATCATCTTCATCTTCTTCTTCATCATCTTCATCATCATCCTCTTCTTCTTCTTCTTCATCATCATCTTCTTCTTCCTCTTCATCATCATCCTCTTCATCATCCTCTTCATCATCATCTTCATCATCCTCTTCATCTTTTTCTTCTTTTTGTCTTCCTCTTGCAGGTCACTGCTCATGTGCAGATTTTTTATCAGTAAAAAATCGGCCGATTTGCCCATCATTGCCGCGAAAATCGGCCGATCGGCAAATTCGGCCGTTTTTTTCCAACTTTACCGGAAAAAAAAATCTGCCAAAATACCGAAAAACGGCCGAACAAATAGCCCACTAACAATCCGAAAATCGGCCGATTTTATTTTCGGCCGAAAAATCGGCCGATTTTCGACCCATCTATGGCCTGCATAAGATATGGTGTGGCCCTAGGGTCAATGTGTGTTTAGAATACTTCCAAAATGCACATACAAAAACACTCCATCCAAATGCATGTTGCATTTCTATAGCATGTTAAACAGAAGAAAAATGCACTTACATAATGTTAACATGCGCAAGTAAAAGTAGACAAAATCCACATCCTTTTATTCTGGCTTCACATACATGCATTGTGGTCTAACACCGCACTCCTGGGCAAATCACATGCAATTTGTGTGCGTTGCAATTAGAGACAAACATTTTGCACACCTCAAATTGCACCGCATCCGGGCCAAAAATGTGCAGGACCCTTTTTCAGGGTATGCACATGGGTGTGAATAGGCATGCCATCCAATTTGGCAAATCGCAATACGCTTTGTGTACCAATATTGGTGTGTTGGTAACTTCACCTACAAAGCCGCAGCAGGTGGCATGAAGGGGTTGCGGTTGTGATGCGGTGCAGCGCTTGCACAGAAAACACTGCAAATAGCACATCGCATCTGTGTGAAACCAGAATGTGCCAATATGTGGCTTGACAAAGCACAGTGGTCAGTGCAGATTATTTTCAATCCATGTTTTTTTACACTTTTCATTCACTGGTTTAACTCAGGCGATCGTTAATCACAATTATCTCCGGAGATGACATGCAGCCCCTCAACCATCTACACATATCTCTGGAAATCTATACAGATCTCCTTGAAAAAAAGTCTCCTCTCTTCTTCGGAAAACAATTGTCCTCCACCTCATAAACAGGGGGACAGAGAAGACTTCTCCTTGATAACTAAAATCAGATTAATTATCTGTGCTTCATAAACATACACCAATACTGCAAATGCATTGTACTGTCGAAGGCATTGCACACTAACGCATTGCACACTAGAAATGTCAAATGCGTTAGTGTGTACAGTGCATGAGTGTAAAATGCTTTAGTGCACACTGCAGTGTACAACGCATTGCACACTGTAATACACTGTACAATGTAATACCGTGTACACCCACACATTGTAGACTGTAATGCACTGTACTCTGTCATGCAGGATGGAGCAACGCATTGCACACTGTGATACGCTGTCCACTGTCATGCAGAATCCAGCAACGTATTGCACACTGTAATACCATGTACACCAACACATTGTAGAATGTAATGCATTATACGCAGTATACATGTCCAGATATTCAAAGATTAGCCATGAAGGCCTAGCTGGTTACCTATTGGGCGACCGCAGATAGCCGAATAACGCTACACTGCATCCAGGCAGCTCTGGGAGGGTGTCATATGACATCCTGGCAGAACGCGTTCTCCGTGATTGCTGTGTCTTAAGGACACAGCTGATCACGTGATGTGGTAAAGACCAATCACAGCGGCTTTTTACCATGTGATCAGCCATGTCCAATGACACGCTGATCACCGGGAAATGCATTTGCCGGGTCTTGGCTGCACTTTCATCACGCTGTCAGAATGTGTGGAAAGTACTGCCGAGAACCAGCAGTTATCAAAGCAGGGGTCGGCCCCGATGATCAGTGCCCACCAGTGCCACCCAACAGTTCCGCCCACCTGTGGCCAGCAGTGCCACCCACCAGTGCTGCCTCATCAACGCACATCAGTGTTGCTAAATTACCAGTTTACCAAATGTTATAATATAAACAGACTTTTATTCATTATGAGCTATTTTGTGGTTTATCGAGCAAAAAGTAAAACTCACAGCAGCAAGTCAATACCACCCAAAGAAAGCTCTATTTGTCTGAAAAAACTGATACAAATTTAAGATGGGTACAATGTGGCATGACCGCACAATTGTCATTCAAAGGGTAACAGTGCAGAAAGATGAAAATTGGCCAGGACAGGAAGGGGGTAGGAGTACCCAGTAGGCAAGTGGTTAATATCATTGACCCATCAATACCCAGGAGCTAATGTGCAGATAAGTAGCATGTGCACCAAGTGAGATTCTGCTAGGCCCCACCCACAAAATTGCAATTACCTGTCCCTCACATGTTATAAACATATTTGCAATGGCCACACTTACTGTACATATAAGGATCATCTCCTCAGTTGAGAACTGTGCTCTCGCCATGTCCAAATGCCAATAAAGTTATCAAAATTTTCAACCAACACAAAACCTCCAACCACTTCTCATCCACTTACACTCCCCACAACCACTTCCGGGTGCGCACGCACCAGATGACGGACTTCCGGGAGGATAGCTGCTCGTGCGCCATGGGGGACACCTGTTTGGCGTTTATTTGTGCACGATCGCGCATATCTGTGCGCGATCGCTCATTTCTATGCACGGCTATGATAGCTTTCGCGAATGTGTGTTTCTTAGTGATTTTTTTTTTTTTTTAAACCTTGGCTAATATATATTTGTTGCCAAAGGCCAAAAATCAACATACAGTGGGGACTATTTTATTACTGTAATTCAAATTGTAGAAAACCTGTAGCTGGCTGCACAGTGAATGTGACATTCATTAGTACATAATATTGTGGTGCAAGCAGGTTTTTTATTTTTTTGTTTGGTTTTGAAAAAGCCAGTTTGCACCCACTTGCATATTCACACTCTTACAAGCTACATTTGAGCAGATTATATAAGTATACAAAGTAACTATTAAGGTTGTTCATATATTGAACATAAAATAAACAAAAACATCGGTGAAACATTTATTGATCAAATATATCTTCATTTATTTGGTCAGCAGGAACAAGTAGGTACAGTCAATATCTTGGTGAGTCACAAAAATAGGATTGATGTGGCAAAAATAAAACACTCCTGCTCATAAGAGCTTACAATCTAAAGATACTTCTAATGAACTGTGTGTGCTCAGGTTATAGCAGGAAACAAGGGAAGATGAATCAAGTAACATTTTCGTGCACATAAGGTTTACTTACACAATCACTTAGTATAAAGATCCATTCACAAAAAAAGTCTACAGATCAAAATATCAAGAAAACAAGACATATGTGAAAACCCCTCCCACCTCTACAAATCCCCTACACATACATTTGTCAGCAGGTTTTTAAGAAAAATGCATTGGAGTCTAAATAAGCAAGCAAAATTAAAACGAGCAGATTTTAAACAAAACGATTGACATGTGTGAGGCTTTCAATGCAAAGAAAAAAAACACAATCATTGTGCAATAACACACAAACACTTTACAAGGCCAAAAATATGCAAACATTTCCAGCCCACTTCCAAACACAGCCTGAGTGGTGTCTGGGGCAATTCAGCACAAAATCTCTTCCTCCCCCAAACCACACCATGCAAGGACTTAGTCACAAACCACCCGGCCTAGTAACAGGCCAAATCACTCACTACTGCACATCTTTATATAAGCTAGGTTGTATTTGGAGCGCCAAACAAGGCCCCACACCCAATGAAGCCACACCCACCACTGACCTTAATTTGGTCAGTGAAAGTGTTTTCACCTGACGAATCCTCTTCCTACCTGCATTAACCCTTGGTATACAGGCCCCACAAATCAGAAAGATATATACAGTGAAATGTACATGTGCAGCATACCACAGAACATTGAGCAGGGATGTGAAAGGGAACCCCAATTGGAACCTTTATTGCTACTATGGTCACAATTCCCTCCAGATTCTCGCATGAGTTAAGACAGTCACATGACCACATCTTGTATGCAATACTGAAAATGACAAATCGATTTGACTAGTATGGTGAATTTCCCATCAATTGGTAAAACACTCCAGAAATCAAACATCACCAAACATTACACTCTGGGCAAAGCTGATTTACAAATCATGCGACTTACAGTAAAGTTGACCATTTCAATGCAATTTTCAAGACATCTGACACAGATCTCTATGCAAATTGCCACTAAAGTAGTACATGTACTACTATAGAAATCAGTGTTTGAAACGCACCCATGTGGTCACTCTAATAGCAGACAATAGGGTGCGACTTTGCAGACGATTTACAACTTGCATGTTGTGCAAATCACATGCCAAGTCTCACTCAATGTGCACGCTATTGGAGCGTTCATATTGTTGTGGTTCAAACTTGGTTGGAGCCGCAAGTAATAATAGAGTAATGAATACACTACTTTTCATGCAATTTGCTGAGAGATCGGTGTCGGATGTCTTGCAAATTGCACTTGAAATCACCATGTACCCCGACTTTGAAATCATGCAACTTCTATGCAAGTCACATGATGTGACTGTGGTGTCAATAACACCACTTAGAAATCTGCTTTAATGTGACCGGGTAGCCCCCAGTAACATTGTTTGCGATTGCCATGCAATTGGCATGACAGGCGACTTGCAAATCGTAGACCAAGTCGCACCCTATTGGCCACTGTAGGCTCTGTTCACATCCAATTGGATTGTGAACTCGTGGAACTTCACTGTAAGTTGGACAATTGCCGCATCGGATTAGATGTGACAGTGGTGTTGGCCCCCAGTAACATTGTGTGCAATTTGCCATGCAAAGAGCAAGCTGCTGGCCATGCCAATCACATGACCAGTCACATCCAGGGTGTGCAATTTCAGGTGCGATTTGTGCATTGACATCGTACCTGATATTGGATATAATGAATGTGAGTGTATTAACATACACCATTTGTTGCAGCGAGAGTTCAAAGGTATATGAGAATTGTGGCCATTTATTAGCAATTTAACATCTAGACTCAAATAGAAATCGCAATGCTACACACAATTGAAAACACAACTAGTTAGTAATTCTCTAGAAAACACAGTAAAATTGGCAACTTAAAGAGTAATTTTCAATTGCATATAGTGTGAGCGAAGCAGGAAAATCAACAAAGGAAATAAATCTTTGAAGGCGTGCGGTACCTGCCTGCTGGGATAAGGGTCTGCTATGCATTTGGGGGAAAAATGCACGCCAGGATTTGTGACAAGTTTGATGTGTGGATTCACCAACCAAGTCTTTTCTCTCTCGTTCACTCTTCTGAATGTCTCTCTTTATCACTCTTCAGTATGTATCTCTCGCTCACTCTTCTTTGTCTCACTGGCTCGCTCTTCTCTCTCGCTCACTCTTCTGAATGTCTCTCTTTATCACTCTTCATATGTATCTCTCGCTCACTCTTCTTCGTCTCACTCTTCTCTCTCTCTGTCAGCTCTTTGCTTGCCAAATCCTTCACAAAAGTGGGTGGAGTGTAAACCATCATTATCAAATCTATTAGTGATTCAGGCCCTTATCTTATACCATTGTATGACATTCACATAAGGTGCAGCTTTGAAGGTGTTTCAACAGACAAGGCCTCATTCTAATTCACATTTTAGGGATCATTTAGACAGAAAGCAAAGATGTTGCCAGAACATGTATGTGAAGACAGCCACACACGGAGATCATGCTACTACCTCGCCGGGGTTGGGATTCAAACCAACAACCCTAGAGTTGTGAGGCAGTAGTGCTAACCACTAACCCACGGAGCTACATTGCTAATCCAGCCTGTATTTCTGTGCTGTGAATCAATCCTAGGTCCCTGGGCAAGTTCAGTGTAACTAGCCAGATATCTCCAATGTGACACAAATGTTGTGCTATGTTGCCAATTCACATGTATGATGGTTCTATGTATCCCAATACAAAGGATTGCAATACTAATACAGGCGTACCTCGGTTTACCAACGCCTCAGGGAACGTCATATTTGGGGTACAAATGTCAAACCATTTCAGTTAATTGGTCTGTTTACAAATGTTTGAATAATTTGGTATGGGCATGTGGCCTGGTATGGTTCAGGAGGGGGGGAGGCGCTCGCTCGTCCCCCCCCCCCCCCCTTTCCTGACCTGCCGGGCTGCATGCTCGGATAAGTATGTGTTATGGATTTAGGGGGGTACCCCATTCTGTTTTTTATTTAATTTCAGCGTGGAGTTACCCCTTAACATCCATACGAGACCCGAAGGGCTTAGTATGGATGGGAGGGGGGA
Organism: Staurois parvus; assembly: GCF_062004578.1. Classification (NCBI taxonomy): domain Eukaryota; kingdom Metazoa; phylum Chordata; class Amphibia; order Anura; family Ranidae; genus Staurois; species Staurois parvus. Next base: position 3,029,102 of record NW_028318930.1, read on the forward strand.
CCCCACGCCAGTTATTTAAAGAACTGTTTATAAATCACTGCAATACTTTGACATTCATCTGTCAGTGGGGAAATCCGCCGACAGCTGAAACATGAGCGCTGCATTGGTTTTCACTACTAAAATGCTGCATGAGTTGATAACATAACTCATGCGGGATTGTAGGAGCGACAGCCATGAGTTAATGTTTCAGCTGTCAGCGGGGTTCCCCACTGACAGCTGAATGTAAAAAAATTCCCTTTATTGCATAAATAATAAAAAAAAAAGCGTGGGGTCCCCCCTCCCATCTGTACCAAGCCCTTCGGATCTGGTATGGATATTAAGGGGGAACTCCACGCTGGAATTAAAAAAAAAAACCAGCGTGGGTCACCCTCAATATCCATACCAGACCCTTATCCGAGCATGCAGCCCGGCAGGTCAGGAAAGGGGGGGGGCAAGCGAGCACCCCCCCCCCTCCTGAACCATACCAGGCCACATGCCCTCAACATGGGGGGGGTGCTTTGGGGCAGGGGGGGCTCCCCCCCCCAAAGCACCTTGTCCCCATGTTGATGAGGACAAGGGCCTCTTCCCCACAACCCTGGCCGGTGGTTGTGGGGGTCTGCGGGCGGGGGGCTTATCAGAATCTGGAAGCCCCCTTTAACAATGGGGCCCCCAGATCCCGCCCCCCCCCCCTACGTGAATGATTCTGCGGTACACGGTCCGCAGACTCATTCACAAAAAAACTAAGTGTGGTGTAAAAAAAACACAGTACAGGGTCTTTGACAAGTCCTTTATTAGAACAATGTCCCCCGAAGTAGATCCAACGTCAATCACGGCGGCGGCGGCGGCAGGGACCCGAAAAAAGAAAAAAAAAAAGGCTCCGCTCCAGTCCGAGGCTTCCAGCCTTGTGAAGAAGAGGCTAGCTGACAGTTCTTATATAGGTAGGGGGCGGGGCCAGCCGGGGACATCATCCGAGTGACCCGCCCCATGTCACATGCTTGCTGTTCCTGGCTGGCCCCGCCCCATAGCTATATAAGAAATGTCAGACTGTCTCCTGCATTCAGCTAGTTAGCCTCAGTGGAGAGACAGGGTGACATTTCTCAAATAGGTAAGGGGCGGGGATGATGTGCCCTGCTGGCCCCGCCCCATACCTATATAAGAACTGTCAGCTAGCCTCTTCTTCACAAGGCTGGAAGCCTCGGACTGGAGCGGAGCCTTTTTTTTTTTTTCTTTTTTCGTCCCTGCCGCCGCCGCCGTGATTGACGTTGGATCTACTTCGGGGGACATTGTTTTAATAAAGGACTTGTCAAAGACCCTGTACTGTGTTTTTTTTACACCACACTTAGTTTTTTTGTGAATGAGTCTGCGGACCGTGTGCCGCAGAATCATTCACGTAGGGGGGGGGGGCGGGATCTGGGGGCCCCCTTGTTAAAGGGGCCTCCAGATTCTGATAAGCCCCCCGCCCGCAGACCCCCACAACCACCGGCCAGGGTTGTGGGGAAGAGGCCCTTGTCCTCATCAACATGGGGACAAGGTGCTTTGGGGGGGGAGCCCCCCCTGCCCCAAAGCACCCCCCCCATTTTGAGGGCATGTGGCCTGGTATGGTTCAGGAGGGGGGGGGGTGCCCGCTCGTCTCCCCCCCCCTTCCCTGACCTGCCGGGCTGCATGTTCGGATAAGGGTCTGGTATGGATATTGAGGGTGACCCACGCTGTTTTTTTTTTTTTTTCGACGTGGAGTTCCCCCTTAATATCCATACCAGATCCGAAGGGCTTGGTATGGATGGGAGGGGGGACCCCACGCATTTTTTTTTATTATTTATGCTATAAAGGAAATTATTTTACATTCAGCTGTCAGTGGGGAACCCCGCTGACAGCTGAAACATTAACTCATGGCTGTCGCTCCTAAAATCCCGCATGAGTTATGTTATCAACTCATGTGGCGTTTTAGTAGTGAAAACCAATGCAGCGCTCATGTTTCAGCTGTCGGCGGAGTTTCCCACTGACAGTTGAATGTCAAAGTATTGCGGGGAATTAGAAACTGTTTTTTAAATAACTAACGTGGGGTCCCCCCTCCCATCTGTACCAAGCCCTTCGGATCTGGTATGGATATTAAGGGGGAACTCCACGCTGAAATTAAAAATAAAAACAGCGTGGGTCCCCCTCAATATCCATACCAGACCCTTATCCGAGCATGAAGCCCGGGAGGTCAGGAAAGGGGGGGGGGACGAGCGAGCGCCCCCCTCCTGAACCGTACCAGGCCACATGCCCTCAACATGGGGGGGTGCTTTTGGGCAGGGGGGGCTCCCCCCCCCAAAGCATCTTGTCCCCATGTTGATGAGGACAAGGGCCTCTTCCCCACAACCCTGGCCGGTGGTTGTGGGGGTCTGCGGGCGGGAGGCTTATCAGAATCTGGAAGCCCCCTTTAATAAGGGGGCCCCCAGATCCCGGCCCCCCCCCCTACGTGAATGAGTCTGCGGTACATGGTCCCGCAGACTTATTCACAAAAAAACTAAGTGTGGTGTAAAAAAAACACAGTACAGGGTCTTTGACAAGTCCTTTATTAAAACAATGTCCCCCGAAGTAGATCCAACGTCAATCACGGCGGCGGCGGCAGCAGGGACCCGAAAAAAGCAAAAAAAAAAAAAAGGTTCCGCTCCCGTCGGAGGCTTCCAGCCTTGTGAAGAAGAGGCTAGCTGACAGTTCTTATATAGGTATGGGGCGGGGCCAGCCGGGCACATCATCCCCGCCCCTTACCTATTTGAGAAATGTCACCCTGTCTCTCCACTGAGGCTAACTAGCTGAATGCAGGAGACAGTCTGACATTTCTTATATAGCTATGGGGCGGGGCCAGCCAGGAACAGCAAGCATGTGACATGGGGCGGGTCACTCAGATGATGTCCCCGGCTGGCCCCGCCCCATACCTATATAAGAACTGTCAGCTAGCCTCTTCTTCACAAGGCTGGAAGCCTGGGACTGGAGCGGAGCCTTTTTTTTTTTTTTCTTTTTTCGGGTCCCTGCCGCCGCCGCTGCGATTGACGTTGGATCTACTTCGGGGGACATTGTTTTATTAAAGGACTTGTCAAAGACCCTGTACTGTGTTTTTTTTACACCACACTTTTTTTTTTTGTGAAGGAGTCTGCGGGAGCATGTACCGCAGACTCGTTCACGTAGGGGGGGGGGCCGGGATCTGGGGGGCTGTTTTTTTTTTTTTTTTTTTTTTTTTTTTATTGCGGACCTTTATTTTTACATTCAGCTTTCAAAATAAATATTATCTAGACCTTCAAAATAAGTAAAATCATTATAGAAATAATTATAAAGGATAAGAAACAAAAATAGAATCACTAAAACTAAGGAAATCTAATTAGATTACATGAAGATATGCCGAGTGCTGTTTATTAAACACAGTAGTCGCGACCGAGTGCCGGCTGTCAGAGGAATCCACAGTAAGATTCACTATTAGTCAGTGGCTAAAAAGCAAACGCCCATGGCAGAGGTCTAAAAGGTGTTCTGCACATGCTCAGTTCTATCTGCCAAAGACACTGCACGGGCATCTAGATTTTTACTGTGTCGATTTCCTTGAAAAAAACGATTTTTAACACATTCTTAATTTTTTTGGAAATAGCAGATATTGTTTAAAGTGAAGTCCTGATATTTGGCAAAGCAAATTTCTAAGTGAACATGTCTCTACAGTGATTTTTCATGGTGTTAGACTTGCTTCTTAGCAAGTCTGCTTTTGTGAGTCTGATTCCGGGCGTGTGTCTTTTTGTGAATTAGATTGGGCGTCTGCTTATGGGCTCTGGTCAATAGTGAATTAGGTTGCAGGGTAAAAAATGGACGGACGCCCATGAAAATTGGGCTTAAGCCCATAAATATGCGCCCACGCCCAATAGTGAATCAAGGCCATTGAGTCCATGGAAGATTTATTTTTTTTCCACAAGATTCTGGAATATGCCAAAACCTTTTTTTTTTTTTTTTTTACACAAAGTTGTCATTTAAATGATATATTTCTCGCACAAGCCATGGACATATGTGGAATTAAAGCCCAAAATACATTCTGCTACTTCTACCAAGTATGCAGATACCACATGTGTGAGACTTTTTGGGAGCCTAGCCACATAGAGGGGCCTGAAATAAAATGACCACTTTGAAAGCCTGAAGGTGCATAACTTCCTCATTCTACTTCTTCACTACCTATCACAGTTTCGAAGGCCGCGAAATGCCAGGATAGCACCAACCCCCCCCCCCCTCAAAAAGTTTAAGCAGAATGTTAGAAGGGTTAAAAAAAAAAAAAGGCTACAGATAAGATACAGCAAAAGCGGGGGGATACTACACTCACACAGAGGGAGTCAAGCTAGCTAATAGTCATAAAACTGTTGGATAATGGTTGAGGAATCCCATGTCCAAATTAAGGCCATTATCTCTTGTGTCAAATAGAATTATCATTCTTAGTTCAAAAGTTTTTCTTTCCTGAATGGATTTAAATTTTCCTTTCAGAACTAAAACATTGAGGTCTCCCATTGTGTGGTCTGGTTGTGCAAAATGGTGTGCTACAGGTGTGCAGGGGTCATCTTCTTTATGTTCCTTGATGGTATGTCTGTGCAAATGCATGCTTGTTGGCAACTTCTGTCCTGTTTCGCCAACATAAGATCCTTTGCTACATTTTCTGCACTGGAGGTGCAGCTGTATGATCCAGAGATATTAAAGATCCCTTTTGAGTGTCTGACACTTTTTGATGGATTGATTTGGTTGCACAGTTTGCAGCGTTTTTTATTGCAGGGTTTGCTTCCATTATTTGTGACATCATAATCATAAGGAAGTTTCCAACTGATTAGTTTATTTCTGAGGTTGGGGTTGTCTGAAGGCCAGTTTTGAGGGTTGCTGGAATATTTCTAGTTCCATCCTTTGTTATGATGGGTTGTAAATCTTTGATTATTTTTCTTATTCCCTCTAGTGCTGGGTTGTATGTGGTTACTAGAGGTACACGGTTGTTTGTTTTTTTCTCTTTGTACTGAAGTTGATTTTCTCTTCGGGTTCTCAAGGCTGTGTTTATGCTGTTGTTGATAGTTTTGTCCTTGTAGCCTTTCCTATGGAAGGAGTCTGCTAGTGTCCTGAGATGTTTATCTCTGTCTCTTGGGTCAGAACATATTTGGTGGTATCTAATGGCCTGACTGTGTATGATGGCACGTTTCGTGTGTTGGGGGTGGAAGCTGGAACTGTGGAGGTAGTTTCATCTGTCAGTGGGTTTCCTGTATATTGAGGTGTGAAGCGTATCACCCCTGATGTATACTATGGTGTCTAGGAAGTTGACATGTGTGTTTGAGTATTCCATTTTTAGTTTGATTGATGGATGAAAGGTGTTCATCAATGAGGAAAATTGTTTTAGGTTTTCTTCACCTTCTGTCCATATGATGAAAATATCATCAATATAGCGATAGTATCTGTATGGTTTTTGTTCCATGCTGTTCAGGAATTTTTCCTCCAGGTCAGCCATAAATAAATTGGCATATTGGGGTGCCATTTTACTTCCCATCGCAGTGCCCATACATTGAAGATAGTTGTCTTTATTGAAAGCAAAGTAGTTGTGTGTAAGTATGAATTCAGTGAGTTGTGTAACATCCTCAGCAGTGTATTTGTTGTTTGGTGAGGATGATAAAGATCTGTGACATGCAGCTGATCCATCCTTGTGAGGGATATTACTATACAGGGATACTACATCCATAGTCACTAGAAGTGTATTAGATGGTAATTGCTGTATGTTGTTGATCTTGTTCAGAAAGTCAGTTGTGTCTTTCAGGAAACTAGCAGTATTCATGACTAACGGTTTTAAAAAATTTTCTACAAAGCCTGAGATTTGTTCGGTGAGTGTATTCATACAAGTTATGATGAGTCTGCCTGGATTTCCCGGCTTGTGGACTTTGGGCAGCATGTAGACGTCCCCGATTTCTGGATGATCCGGAATCGCATTTATAAGTTCTGAATGTAGGTGGGCTGGAAGTGTTTTAATGAGACCTTTTAATTGCTTTGTAAAGTCCTGAGTCAGATCATAATCCAGTTTTTTATAGTAAATGGCATTTTCCAGCTGCCTCTGGCCTTCTTGTATGTATTTGTTTGTATCCATCACAACAACTGCTCCCCCTTTATCCACTGGTTTGATGGTGATGGTCTGATTATTACGCAAATTGTGTATAGCCCTTCGCTCTAGTGGTGAAAGATTGTACAGAATTTTCTTTTGCTGGGTGGATATCAGGGATGTAGCTCACAATCTGAAGCTATCAATATAGGTGTCCAATTTGGGGTTGCGTCCTTGTGGAGGTGTGAAGCAGCTGTTCTTTTTCTTTGTGTAGCATTCCATTGTCCTAGGATTCCTTTCATTATTGTGGAAATATTCTTTGAGCCTTAGTCTCCTGAAGAAATCCTCCATATCTGACAATAATTGTAAATGATCCAATTTGGTGGTTGGGCAGAATGTAAGGCCTTTGGAGAGGATGGTTAATTCTGGTTCGAAAGTTTATGATTTGACAAGTTGATGATTGCAAGTTCCTCTGTTATATCCACATTTTCAGTCAGGTCAGCATTTACACAAGGGATCCCTTGGGATTTCGTAAATCCGAAACTTACAGTCAGGTCCATAAATATTGGGACATCGACACAATTCTAACATTTTTGGCTCTATACACCACCACAATGGATTTGAAATGAAACGAACAAGATGTGCTTTAACTGCAGACTGTCAGCTTTAATTTGAGGGTATTTACATCCAAATCAGGTGAACGGTGTAGGAATTACAACAGTTTGCATATGTGCCTCCCACTTGTTAAGGGACCAAAAGTCCCAATATTTATGGACCTGACTGTATAAGTATAGCCTGTTGTCCTCTCACAGGTCTTCTATATCTGGCACGCTTGCTTGGGAGAAATTGTTTGAATGCAAGGCAGCCAGAAAAATTAATGAACTCATCAACGGAGATGTTTTGCTGGGGAGTATAGTTATCTGCAAATTTTTGGTTAAGGTGATTTGTGAGGGAATGAATTTTGTGGAGCCAGTCAAATTCAGGGTCACCTCGCTTATACTCTCATATCTATGCCTGGCCATGGCAGCAGAGGACACGGGCATATGAAGAATCGGGTCTGTGGACCAATACAACCGCAATTAATTTTTTTTTAGTAATGCCCATATTGAGGGTTAGGTCCAAAAAAAATGTAAATTCGGAAACCGTAATGGTCTGGCAAGTTTTGAATTTGAGTTGGCAGCGATAAATTGTTGCGCATATAAATTGCTTTAATCCACAATCGATGCATACAGATCTTGTGTGAAAAACAGCTCCAAAAAAATCAAGGGGAGTAGTTAAATTTGCTGTTTTCAGTTCCGGGTGGTGCAGTGAATGGGGGAAGTACGGGTGCTGCAGAATTTGTGGGCTGCCAATCGAAATTTGCAAGCACATCCGGAAGGATACTAGGGGCTCTACGGGCCTGTGTGCAAATTTTTGGTGGTTGCGGGACAATACTTGTGCTCGCCACTGCACCAGCTTGTACTACACTTATGGGACTCGCTACGTCACCAAGTCATACTGCAGTGCTGGAATTATTATTATTATATAGGATTTATATAGTGCCAACAGTTTGCTCAGCGCTTTACAATATAACGGGAGACAATACAGCAACAATACAGTTCAATACAAGAGGGTTAGGAAGGCCTGATCCTGGAAGCTTACAATCTAAGAGGTATGTGAAAGAGCAGGATGTACTAGGCCGCTGGTGCTCGCCAGTTCACCAAAAGATAGTGCGGCACTAGTACTGGCATTCTTCTGCATATGAGAGTCATCAAAATTTACCGACAAGTGCTAACAGATCAGGCCTGATTCTGACAGCACTGCGGTTTTGTGTACAGTGTATCAAGTGAAAGTGACTTACTGACACTGCACTTGCTGGGGGAAAAGGGGGGGGGTAAGCGTAGGGGCTAAACGCAGGTGCTGGCAGGTGCCGGGGCTGATCCCGCTAAAGCTGCGTTTTTGGGGACGCTGTACTAATGTGAACGCTGGTATAGTGCTGATCTGATCAAAGATAATGATCCGTTCAGACACTATACTAGCAATGGAGGTTTATTGTGTATGAGTGTCTTCCTGGCAATCAAGGGGTTAAATATGATTACTGGTGTTTTATCAGGCAATCTGACGCCATCTGGGAGGGGCGTGAAAACCGCAGGAGCGCAAATCATGTATATAAAGTCAGGTCCATAAATATTGGGACATTGACACAATTCTAACATTTTTGGCTCTATACACCACCACAATGGATTTGAAATGAAACGAACAAGATGTGCTTTAACTGCAGACTGGAAGCTTTAATTTGAGGGTATTTACATCCAAATCAGGTGAATGGTATAGGAATTACAACAGTTTGCATATGTGCCTCCCACTTGTTAAGGGACCAAAAGTAATGAGACAATTGGCTTCTCAGCTGTTCCATGGCCAGGTGTGTGTTATTCCCTCATTATCCCAATTACAATGAGCAGATAAAACGTCCAGAGTTCATTTCAAGTGTGCTATTTGCTTTTGAAATCTGTTGCTGTCAACTCTCAAGATGAGATCCAAAGAGCTGTCACTATCAGTGAAGCAAACCATCATTAGGCTGAAAAAACAAAACAACCCCATCAGGGAGATAGCAAAAACATTAGGCGTGGCCAAAACAACTGTTTGGTACATTTTCAAAAAGAAGGAACGCAATTCATTTTTTGCTATTAAAAAAAAAGACTGACAATTTTGAGGAAAAAAATCTATATTTTGGACTTTTTACTATAAAACATGTCCAGTAAAAAAATTAAAAATCAAATTTCAGCATAAATTTTTGCCAAAATGTATTCTGCGACATGTCTTTGCTAAAAAAAAATCCCAATACATGTAAATTAATTGGTTTACGTGAAAGTTATAGCGTTTAAAAATGGCAATATAGATACTGGATTTATTTTATTTTTTATACTAATAATAGTGGCGATCAGCAACTTAAGGTGGCGATCAGCGACATATGGCGGCGATCAGCGACTTATGGCGGATATTCTGACACTGGGGGGGAACTGACTTAAGGTCACTGACATCCCCAGTGACACCAATACAGTGATCAGTGCAAAAAAAAAGCACTGACAATGTACTAATGGCACTGGGGAGGAAGGGGTTAACCTTTTTAGGCAATCAAAGAATTAACTGTGTGAGGGGAGTGTTTCACTAGGGGGTGGGAGGGGGTGTGCCTTCTCTGTTACACACTGTTCCGGAAGGCTGAGCTCTGAAAACAATGCAGCCGTGCTCCCTGTCAGTGCTTGCTGGCAATCACCAGGACCCGGCGGGTAATCACCGGCTGGGACCTGGTGATTGACACCCATGGGTGCGATCGGTGCCGTGGCTAGGGCGGTTGCGCACCTCGTGTGCGCCCCCTACCATGTAAACAGGATGACGTTTATAAACTTGATCCTGCCTACAGGGGCCGCTTTGCTGCAGTAAATGTACTGTGGGCGGTCCCCTAGTGGTTAAGGGCCAAGCCTTTTCTGGCACCTTTTGTTTACAAATAAAAATCTGTATTTTTTGCTAGAAAATTACTTAGAACTCACAAACATATATTTTTTAGCAGATAACCTAGAGGATAAAATGGCCATCATTGCAATTTTTTATTTCACACGGTATTTGCACAGTGGTTTTTCAAATACAACTTTTCTGGAAAAAATACACTTTAATGAATTTTAATGCAAAAAAACACAATACATGTCCCAATTTTTTTTGTAATCTATAAAAGATGATGTTACACTGAGTAAATAGGTACCTAATATGTCACGCTTTAAAACTGCATACGCTCGTGGAATGGCAACACTACAATACATAAACTACAATACATAAACATATCCATAGGCAACGCTTTAAACATTTTTACAGGTTACCTGTTTAGAGTTACAGAGGAGGTCTAGTGCTAGAATTATTGCTCTCACTCCAATGTTCGTGGTGATACCTCGCATATGTGGTGTGAACACCATTTACATACGTGTGTGCATATGTACTGGAGGGGGGCTTGAAATGTTTTTCTTGTTTATAGTCCCCATATCTCTCCTTTCTCTTTGAAAGCAAAAGATCAAAAAATGCTTTAAAAAAAGCTTATGCTTTAACCAGTTTCCACCCGGCCTATAGTAAAATGACAGGCGAGTATGGGCTTTCATCAGTCCGGGTGGGAGTCATATGACTTCCTCCTGGATCACTGCCTTGCTCACGCCCACGGGGCCACACTGCGGGGAGATCTGTGTCCGTTGGTTGGACTGGTACACAGATTGGTCATTGGCTGTGTCCATTGGAAACAGCTAATGACCGATATCTGTACCGGCCCATTGCCGGTATCATGTGATGGCTGTGTCCAATCACAGCAGGTCATATGACAATTGTAAACAATGCATGGCTTTGTCTCATGCCATCCATTGTATACAATTGTGTTGCTAGCTGTGACTGGCCTAATCACAGCCCATCTGTGCCATGTAATTAGCTGTGGACAATCACAGCTAATCACAACAAAAACCACTGAATGAATCAATTTCATTCAGTCAAATGCTTGCCTATAGCAGTGAAATTTACTGCTATAGGCAATCATAATGTGTAAAAATATAAATAATAATAATAAATAAGTACTGATCACTTCCCCAGAGTAGTACAATGTTACTGTGGTAACATTATATTACTCTGGTCACAGTGTTTTATAAAAAAAAAAATCTTAAGAAAAAGAAAGGTTATAACAAATAAAAGATTTTAAAAAAATATATTATTATTTTTTTCATACTGTTACCAGTCAGTGTCCCTGATCACCTCCACACCAGTTATATGATGACACTGTACTGTACTGGTGACAAAATTTAAAAAAAGAAAAAATGGTGAAAACATTTTTTTCATTTCTTTATTTTCCAAAAAAGTATGACAAAAAATTACAACTTCGAAAAACTTGCCATGCCTCTTACTAAATACAGCAGACTGTCTACTTTTCAAAAAGGGGTAATTTGGTTGATATCTGTACTGTCCTGACGATTTTTGGCCTCAAGAAATGAGATGGGCCACCAGTACATCAGGACTGATTGATTTTCAGATGCATACCATAGTTTTTTGACTCTATGACTTTCCTATAGACTAAATAATATACACTAATTTGGGTTATTTTCACCAAGTAATGTAACTGTATACATTTTGGCCTAAATTTATAAAGAACAATTATTTATTTGCAAAATGTTATAACAGAAATGTCGAAAAACTTGTTATTTTTTTGGGGAAAGGTTTCATTCCCACTTCTGGCTCCCACTGATCTGGACATTTGGCCCCCCTCAGTCCCTCCGCAGTTTCTGGGAGACTTCACTGAAGACTGCTGGACTATTCAGGAGGTGCAACGCGACTCGCGCATACGCAGTGGGCACCCAGGTGTGAAACCACAAGCTGTCACAGCCGGGTGCCCACAGTTGAGATGCCGGAGAGAGAGGAGGGACACCTTGGGTGAGCACATCCCTGGATCCTGGGACAGGTGAGTGTGAGCTTATTAAAAGACAGTTACAGTTTTTGTAGCTGCTAACTTTTAAGAAAAACAAAAATGACTGGAGCTCGTCTTAAAAGAGATTCTGTCATCAGGTAAAACTTCTCAGTCTGCTCATGTACAATAAGGGATTTATTTACTAAAGCTGGAGAGTGCAAAATCAGGCTCACTTCTGCATAGAAACCAATCAGCTTCTAACCTCGACTTGTTAACATAAGCTTTGGCAATAAAACCTGGAAGCTGACTGTTTTCTATTGCAGAAATGAGCCTGATTTTTATTTTCCCAAAGAGCCTGATTTTTTTCACTCTCCAGCTTTTAGAAAATGAATCCCTAAATGTTTATAACTAGGCTAACTACCACTTACCGGTGCTTCCATTGCTATAGCAATTCATTATGCCTTTCGTCAGTAAGGCCTCATTCACACAGGGTATACTATACCGTGCAAGGCTGTGTTCACATGCATGGGGATGCACAGGTGTTCCGTGCAAGTAGTCCCATTGACGTCAATTGGGATACAGCGGCTGCACAGTGGCAATGTAGGTATGGGTGCATGTCCGTCAAGTCAGATGTGAGTTCAGGGACACACATGCACCTACACCCACCTGGATGGCTTAATAGGACACAGCAGACCAGAGTTGCTCTGGCCTTGTTTACCGGACTTTCCCCCATGCCAGCTGGGTACAGATTAAGGGCTTTTTTCACATGCCTTTACTTATTTTCTTTTCTTAATTTACTTGTAGATCAAGTTATCCAACAAAAGAAGCAGTGTGGGAGTAAGAACAAACACGAAGACCAGCCATAAACAAATTATAATTTGTTGCGCTCACCAGGGACCGGGTTAATTTTGGTCAGTGTGTGGCAGTCCCTGTTTGACAGAAGTTAATCATTTGACTTCTGTTGAACGGTCATGTTGGAAATTTTTTCTCACTCTGGTTGCAGCCACTGATTAGTCTGACAGCAGTGAGTGCTGCTGTCAGAATACCATGTCCCAGTGGGGGAGATTCTTCCGTACACCTCCTTTGTGTGGCCCACTAGCTGAAGAAAAAAAAAAAGTCTAAAGAAGCTTAAGACCTCTTTCACACAACTTCATTTGAGCTGCATTAATCTTCATAGATCAATGTAGGCTCAACACCAGAGCACATAGAAGACATGCTGCATTTTTTCCCACCACGCCTCATAGAAATAAATGAAATACCATAAAGTTAAAAAAAGAAAAAAGTACGCAGTTCCTTGTGTTGTAACAATGCAAGGCACCACCCATTACCACTGCTACACAGCAGACACTAGCCTACACTTATTTTAGCATGCAGAAGTGTGTGAACAAGCCTCCACACTCACAGGGTTGGTTTAAATAGCCTCCTTTTTATTCATATGATTTATATTAAAAAAAAAAAAGCTGTTGATACATCTTCTTAAAGCCTAAATATAGTCAAAATGTAAAACACAAAAATCAGCACAAAGGACATGATTTACTATTAATGCATTATGTCCCTTGTGCTGCTGGCACCTGGTCTCACTGAAATTCTCCTCCTTTGATGCCCCTGCCTCCACCCTCCACCGCTTTAATCTTCTGGTGCTGTGACAGTAACTAGATCTATGAATGAAACATGGTTTATGAATAGAGCGGGTGGACCTTTCATTCATCCACCCCTCTTGAATTCAAAAGATCACGTTTCATTCATAGACACTGTAGTATGGCCTGTATGAATGAAGCAGCTGTACAGAAAGGGAGGGCATAGTCAGGCACTCTTCATAAGTGCAAATGACAACTCCCTCAATTCTACTAAACCCAGCTGAACCAGAAGAATATGGTGGCTGGTGTGCGGACATCAATAGAGGAGGATTTCAAGGAAACCAGGAGCCAGCAGCACAAGGGACACAGAACATTAATAGTCTTGTCCCTTGTGCTGACTTTTGTGGGGGGTTTTTTTTTATTTTGATTACATTTTTTGTTTTTCTGACATTGTTATAGTATGTCTCAGCCCCTGCCACTGTCACTTTTGCTAAACAGGTTGGCTTTTATAATTATGTAATATATAAAAGCTTGTGAAATAAAAATTTAAAAAAATAATGTAACAATTACCCTTTGTACATCTGTTAACCACATTTACTAGAATAGCACTTTTTCTGCATTTGGTTTTCCTCTTTCCATTGTAGTGGAGGAGTCCTGCCATAGAACTGCAATAAGTAACCACATATAGTCTCTTTTTTTCAAATTATGGGATTATTATGGGGTCATGACATGTCTTGAGGAAGAGATGAACAAAGTAATTCTAAAGTCAGGGAAAATTCTATACACACCTAACATTCACAGGTATGAGGATACACATTTCTCAAAATATAGAATTGCCTTTAGACATCCCAAAGACTATAACAACTGTAAAGGTGTATGGTTTATTTGGCAGGTTTACTTTAGGCATTAATACTTCTATCCTGTTGCTCCATTTCACATTGAGAGTAATAACACATTTTTTTTTGTAGGTGAACAACTTCCACCGATCTAGCCATGTACTTAGGATGATGGCAATTACAGTTGCTGTAATCATGATCTCTAATATGCCTTCCATCTTTTAGTCAACTGTGACAGCTGCCCATCAACACAGACAAAGTGATACAAGTAAGCTGTGTTAATAAAAATAATGTTTGCAGTTTATAATATTTGAAATGTGTACAATGATTTGGTAAATTAGTCTGTAAAGTGGATCTGTGCTTTGCCTATGTAGATAAATGCAACGGGTTCACTTAAAGAGATACTAAACGAAGTGATTCTTACCTCCTCTCTGGTAATGTGAAGTCCACAAGCTCCTTTTGCCATCGCTGCCATCTTTGTCCAGTCTTCTGTTTCAGCATCTTCGGTCATCTTGATTGGTTTGCCCAGGATGACATAACTCCCACACAATGCACAGAAGTTAATTCACCCCAGCACTAGAGCATGCTTGCATTGTACACAGTGAGCTGCACACGCACAGCACTGTGGCCCATCTAAACAAGTAGATAAGAAGCGATTATTTCAAGAGAGACAAAGAATCTGTATTCCTCAATAAAAAGCCTTTCTGTTAGCAGGTTTATTATATTTTTTTTTTCAAGTAAAGTTCTATTTTACTGGCGTTGACATTTGCACGTACTTTCCTTTCTTTTGCTTTCCCAGTGCTCCATTTTATCACTGGGAGGGAAGAAAAGAAGCCCTATGTAAGCTCTTAAAGTAGAACTGTAGTCAGAAAATTAGGTTCTGCTCGATCTCTTCATGCTGACCCTTTTGCAGGTATAGCTATGTAAAGCATTAAAAATAAGTGGCTATACTGTTTACAATCTAGTAATACACTGTCTCGTCCTGCATTGCACAAGCTCAATTCATCTCTATTTTTTTTTTCACTGTGCCGAAAATGTAGAGGACAATCTACTAAAGCCTAAATATTTACTACTGTTCAGGTGTTCTGGGCTCCAACAAAATGGCAGCCTCCGGCAAGAAGCAATGGGAGCAATGCTGGAGGCAATTTACAGCATATACTAATTCTACTAGCATAATTATTGATGTGAAATGTATGTTCCTTGTTAAAGAACATTATTTTTTTTATCAAGTTGTTATGGGTAAAGTTATGCTTTAAGTCACTGTCTGTAGCCTACGTAGGACTGAAGGCTCTTTCCTTGCCATCATGTGGCAGTGCTAGGCGCATAAGCAACCAATCATCAAACACCAGCAATGCCATTTGATCCCCAGAATTACCAGGAAGTTCTGCTTCCTCCCAGTGTCAGGGCAAAGAAAGGAAAATGAGTAGGATTAGCTGAAGAGGGTGTAAGTTAAGTGAATCTGTAAATTATAACTTGCTTAGGGAAAACACAGATTCACGTTTGCAAAATTAAAGCAGAACTATGGCCTCCCATTTAAAATAAATATCTGCTGGAGCATTAAATTATAAGTGAATCTGCAAATTACAGTTTTCTCTTAATTCCCCAGCAAAGTCCTGCAAATACCTAGTGAATCCACCAAATTCTGTCTGTTTGCACTACGAGATAAAAAAAAATTGTTACAAGGGGTTCTGCTCACTGCTTTCTGAATTCATAGCACTGCTTAGGTTGCTGAAGCCTTCCCACGGTGAGCTGCAGTGTCCTGGATCTGGAGCGCATGAGACACAAATTAAGGTGTATTTGGCTCAGTCAGGGAAGGTAGAGGATGTTTTGTGTTTACTTTTATGAGGCTTGTCGATCACATAGTATCTGGATTTGGTACTTGTTTAGACCGTCATAGAGGAAAATTTAGGTATGCTTTAATTTTACATTATTAACTCTACAACATTAATCTTCCTGCTTTACCACAGAATGTCATCAAAGCATCTTAAGGAAGCATTTATAGGAAATCTCAACGGGACCAGCATTACAGAGATCTCCTCGGGCCTGGGTGTGACGACTCTTTGCATCCTATTCAGAGGATTGTTGTTTATTAGCCTCTGCCGTAAATCTGCTGTGATAAGTAATTCATGGAAAGTTGACTTTTTCATTGACTACATTCTCTTGGTACTTCCTCTGGTACTGTCATGCACAATCTTCTCTGATGCCCTACACATAGTTTTGTTATGTATTGTGGCACTTTGCTTATTGCTGTTTTACATCATAGACAGAAAAAGAAATAAGTCTATGAAGGCATCACTTCATAATATCTGCCAGTCCTTCCTGAATGCACATGTGGGGAATGGGACTGTCCCAGCTGTTACAACTTTGCGTGTGTCCCTTAATGTACTCACTGCAGTTTCCATACTCGGTGTGGATTTCCCTATCTTCCCCAGGCGCTATGCGAAAACAGAGACCTACGGAACTGGAGTGATGGACATAGGAGTTGGATGCTTTATCTTTGGGAACGCTCTAGTTTCTCCAGAAGCTAGAACACAGGAAAGAGTGACACTCTCACATTTTTTCAGAGTAAAAAAGCAGATTTTGTCAGTTTGGCCACTAATTGTTCTTGGACTTGCCAGGCTAATAAGTGTGAAAGCAGTTGATTATCAAGAACATGTAACGGAGTATGGTGTTCATTGGAACTTCTTTTTCACTCTTGCAACTGTTCGAGTATTGTCATCGTTGCTGATGACTTTAGTGCCACCTCAAAGAATCTGGTTTGTAGCCCTCACCATCATAATAGGCTATCAATTCTTTTTGGAAGTGACTGATCTCAAGAGTTTTCTTTTATACGGCAGTGACAGTCAGGGCACCAGAGTTGGTTTTTTAAATGCAAACAGAGAAGGTATTTTTTCTGTGGTCGGTTATGTTGGAATATACATGATCGGAGTTCAAGTTGGACTATACATTCTAAAGAAAAGGATGTTGGTAAAGGAATGGATCAGTGCCATCTGCAGCTTGGTACTTCTGTCTTCTGGGTTGTTTATCAGCATTACTTTGTTCCAGATATATGTGGAACCTGTGTCCCGTCGAATGGCAAATTTGCCTTTTTGCATATGGATCATTGGTCAGTGTGTGGCTTGGTTGTGTTCATTTTTAATATGTGACCTAATTTTGGCATTTGCAGAGTATATGACTCCTGGTAGTAATGTACCAAGCACATGGAACATACGCAGCACCTCATATTCCTCTGTCAGAAGGGTTACCTCTACCAAAGACTCAAATAAAGAAGTTCATCAATGTCTTATTGAAGCTATAAACAGAAATCAGTTGCTCTACTTCTTGATTGCAAACATATTAACTGGAATAGTCAACATGACAATTGACACCATTCACAGCAGTAATTTGCTTTCTCTCTTTGTGCTTGTCATTTATATGTTTTCTAACTGCTTGATAGTATACCTTTTACACATCAAAAATATTACTGCCAAGTTCTGGTAATACAGTTCATTGCAATGCAGAAATTGTTCTTTGGCTACATTTGTAACTCTGTTTTTCATGTGGTATGGTTGCTGTGTGTTTTAAGTTTTTTAGATATTTTACCAGTCGTCCCTATGGAAGGTGTTTTTTGGAGGTTTTTTACTGGAAATCACACCAAATATGCAGCAAGGAAGATTTTTTTTTATGCACTAAAATGCAGAGTACAAATATAGCCTAAAACAAAATAAGAAAATTCTTTTATCTTTGGTAATGAATTTGAAATGCCATCTTCATTTGTAGCAGTTGGTGTTTACAGAATAATCCGTTTGTTTTCAGAGATTCTGTGATTTTTAGTTTTTTAGGGGTTTTTTTATGTTTTTTTTAAGTTCTTTACTTAATAAAGGATATATTTTTACACAGTCTGATTTATATTTTTATTTCTGCAATGTATACATTAATCCACAAATTCATATTTTATTCACAATAAAAAAAATAGAAAACATATCAAATATTTAAACTGAGAAAATGTACCATTTAAGAAATAAATAAGTTCACATTGAAAATGATGGCAACCACAGGTCTTAAAAAAGTTGGGACAGGACCATGTCCCAACTTCTTCTAACAACATGTCCCAACTTCTTCTAACAACATTCTGTAAATGTCTGGAAATTGAGGAGACCAGTTACTGGAGTTTTGGGAAAAGAATGTTGTCCCATTTCTATCTGATATAGGATTCTAACTGCTCAACAGTCCTGGGTCTTTTTTGTCATGCTTTTCGTTTTAAAGATGCACCAGATATTTTCAATTAGTGAAAGGTCTGGACTGCAGGCAGGCCAGTTAAGTACCAGGATGCTTCTACAAAGCCATGCTGTCATCATAGATGCAGTTTGCAGTTTAGCATTGTCATGCTGAAATATGCAAGGACTTCCCTCAAAAAGGCATTGTATTTGGATGGGAGTATATGATGCTCTAAAACCTGAATGTATCTTTGAGCGTTGATGGTGGCTTTTCAGGTGTGTAAGCTGTCCATTTCATTGGCACTAATTTACCTCCATACCATCAGAGATACAAGCTATTGAACTGAGTTCTGATAACAAACCAGAAGGTCCCTCTTCTCTTTAGTCCTGTGGAAGCTGCGCCCATGGTTGCTAAAAAGAATATTAAATGACATTTGCAAATCACTGCATTCTGTTTTTATGTAGATTTTATGCAGCGTCCCAACTTTTTTGAAGTTGGGGTCGTAGTAAATCACTGACTTTAAACAATTGTTTTCTATAGAATGTGGGATAGGAAGCCACAATATTTAAAAAAAAACAACCTTCTCCACTCTATTAAAATAGATGTAAACCCTAAATAATAGACATGTAGTTTGTTAAATCACTGTGTTGTATGTCATAAACAATTGTCATTCTTTAATTAAATTTTATTTAGTGAGCAGGAATACAAATGACAAACAAAAAGCTGCAACATTTGGCCAATGAAGATGGCACAATTTAACAATGAAAGAAGAGGCTGTGGAAAGGCCATTTCACCATCACCATGTGACCTAAAATTTCAATTGTCCCACTGAAATGTGGGACAATTGAAATTTTAGGTCACATGGTGATGTAAAAAGAAAATCAAGAGAACAACACATTTCATCAATAATCGAGAAAAAGATAAACATTCTAGGTGACTGGCCCAGCAAGTAAACTATTGATCAAATGAAGGGTGGTGTTCACTTCTAACATCTACAGTAAAATCTCCTAGTTTCTTGGGGAAGGAGGGGCTTTGAGTAGAACAGTTGACATGATGGTAACCTTTTTGCCTACCGAGGAAATACCTTTTTTTCTTTTTAATAAAATATTTGTGTTCCCTTATTTAGTTTCTCCTTATTTCCACCCTGAGTCAAGTATATACAGGTGAAACTCGAGAAATTAGAATATCGTGCAAAAGTTCATTTATTTCAGTAATGCAACTTAAAAGGAGAAACTAATATATGAGATACTCATTACATGCAAAGCAAGATAGTTCAAGCTGTGATTTGTCATAATTGTGATGATTATGGCTTACAGCTCATGAAAACCCCAAATCCACAATCTCAGAAAATTAGAATATTACATGCAATCAATAAAACAAGGATTGTACATAGAACAATATCGGACCTCTGAAAAGTATAAGCATTCATATGTACTCAGTACTTGGTTTGGGCCCCTTTTGCAGCAATTACTGCCTCAATGCGGCGTGGCATGGAAGCTATCAGCCTGTGGCACTACTGAGGTGTTATGGAAGACCAGGATGCTTCAATAGTGGCCTTCAGCTCTTCTGCATTGTTCGGTCTCCTGTCTCTCATCTTTCTCTTGGCAATGCCCCATAGATTTTCTATGGGGTTCAGGTCAGGTGAGTTTGCTGGCCAGTCAAGCACAGTAATCCCACGGTCATTGAACCAGGTTTTGGTGCTTTTGGCAGTGTGGGCAGGTGCCAAGTCCTGCTGGAAAATGAAGTCAGCATCCTCATAAAGCTCATCTGTGGAAGGAAGCATGCAGTAAATCTCCTGGTAGACGGCTGCGTTGACCCTGGACTTAAGCACAGTGGACCAACACCAGCAGATGACATGGCTCCCCAAATCAACACAGACTGTGGAAACTTCACAGTGGACTTCAAGCATCTTGCAGTGTGTGCCTCTCCATTCTTCCTCCATACTCTGGGTCCTTGGTTTCCAAATGAGATGCAAAAGTTGCTCTCATCAGAAAAGAGGACTTTGGACCACTGAGCAACAGACCAGGTCTGTTTTTCTTTAGCCCAGGTAAGACGCTTCTGACATTTGTTGTTTAGGAGCGGCTTGCCAAGAGAAATATGACATTTGAAGCCCATGTCCAGGATCTGTCTGTGTGTGGTGGCTCTTGATGCACTGACTCCAGCCTCAGTCCACTCCTTGTGAAAGTCCCCAACACTTTTGAATGGCCTTTTCCTGACAATCCTCTCCAGGCTGCGGTCATCCCTGCTGCTTGTGCACCTTTTTCTTCCACACTTTTCCCTTCCACATAACTTTCTATTAATGTGCTTTGATACAGCACTTTGGGAACATCCAACTTCTTTTGCAATTACCTTTTGAGGCTTTCCCTCCTTATGGAGGGTGTCAGTGATGGTTTTCTGTACAACTGTCAGGTCAGCAGTCTTTCCCATGATTGTGATTCCTACTGAACCAGACTGAGAGACCATTTAAAGGCTCAGGAACCCTTTGCAGGTGTTATGGCTTAATTAGCTGATTAGAGTGGGACACTTTGAGCCTAGAATATTGCACCTTTTCACAATAATCTAATTTTCTGAGATTGTGGATTTGGGGTTTTTATGAGCTGTAAGCAATAATCATCACAATTATGACAAATCACGGCTTGAACTATCTTGCTTTGCATGTAATGAGTCTATCTCATATATTAGTTTCACCTTTTAAGTTGCATTACTGAAATAAATGAACTTTTGCACGATATTCTAATTTTTCAAGTTTCACCTGTAGTTCTACAATGAGCAAAGCTCATGCTTCCTGCTGATTGGAGAACTCTAATTCTGACTTGGTAGATTGGACTCGGTATGGGAGCTTGCTAGTCCTCTGCAGAAAGAACACCCCTGCACCAGCCACACAGACCAATATTCATATATGCAGCATGCCGGCTGAGGCCAGGCCTATTTACTCATGCTGCAGCTGATTTTTCTTTCAACTCTTTTTTTATTAAGGTTTTTCAAGTCACTAACAGGAACATAAAATAGTCGGCTGTAACAATAGCCTTAGGAACATCACACATTGTCCAAATTATACAGAGTACATTCAGCAGTTACAGAACAGTATCTGATATATAAACCAGATCATAGCAGTACACACTTCATTATTCAAGCGGGCACATGTGATACATATGGGATAAAATTTTATCCATTGCAAATACAGTCGAAAAAAAAAATACAATAATAAAAAATAAAGAAAAACAATAAAAGCAGGAGAAAGGAATTAAGAGAAGGAAAGATAAAGAGGTTCAACATATCCAACAGAATTCAACAAGATTTTAAAATCTTTGTCCTACGGACCCTTACTCTCATAAATCAGAGATTTTGAATAAATTGTTCCAACGTTGCCATTTAACTTCAAATACCCATATAGTGTGATTTGAAAATGTGTAGGCACTCTCATACAGATAGTGGGAATGTAGTCTATTAATCACCTCCCAAATAGGAAGGGATGTGGAAGATTTCCACGCTTTAGCAATAGTTAGCCGAGCATCTATTAGAATATGAGCAATAATTGTCCGAAATTGGACAGAAAATAAATTCAATGTAATATTTAGTAATGCTAGATGAGGATTAGGATTTGTCTGTACTCCTGACACCCGAGAGATCAAATCAAAAACATTACTCCAAAATTCCCGTATATTTGCACATTCCCACAAAACGTGCAGTAAGCTTCCAACCTCACCACAAGCCCTCCAACAGTCGAGTGATGCTTTGGGGTATATTTTTGCGATTTTATATGGGGTGAGATAGCTGCGGTATAGAATCTTAAGAGAGCTATCCCAGTGGTGAGTACACTTTGAAAGACTATTACAAGACCAAGCTGCTTGCCACTCTTCCAGAGTAAAAGATCTCCCCAGCTTCCTTTCCAATTTCTCAACGCATGCTATCACGGAAGTGTCAGAATCATACTGCAAAAATCTATAGAACCATGAAATGCCCTTTTTTAGTCCAGCAAGGTTTGATGATGAATGCCAAATCTTAGCATCAACCTCTACATCCGAGTTAGAATTGGTGCCCCTGTAGGCCGTAATCTGAAGAAATGGGTATATATTGCCCCGCACTTGAGCAGCATGGAAGCCGGTAAACTTGACATAGCCCACATCTCTCAGGGATTTTACAGTAAGATTGGGAATAAGGTGTTCATAAGTTGTTAACGGTATGTCTAGCTTCACCTTTGGGGTAGAAGGGGAAAATTTAGATAAACCCATCACCCATGCCCCCAATGATGCAGAGACAGTAGGGAGATAAGCATGAATTAATTTTAGGGAAATAATTTTTGCAAGTAATAGAGCTTGAAGATCTCCAGTCGGAACTGAACTTTTCTTTACCCATAGCTTATCCAATAGGGTCAACCAGTACTGGAGTTGATCTAGTAGTGCAGCATGATAGTAGGTAGATGCAACAGGGAAACCTACCCCCCTCCCAGATTTATGCTTAATGAGAGCCGAGAACGGGACTCTAGGTTTCCTCCCCCCCAAACAAACTTTCTCAATGCAATATCTAGTTTACTAAAGTAAGATTGAGGGATGAGTATCGAGATAGAGAAAAAATAATTGTGGAAAGGGGACACCCGTCTGGCTTCATTTGTGATAGAAAAGGGATCTGACAAGGCATTGGTTGTAAAAATTTGTGCGGAGGGTACTGTATTTAATGCAGAAATGGCCAATTTGGTATAGCAACTGATACCAAAATTGCAAAGTGTGGAGTTGAGATACTTCCAATAAACTCTATCAAATGCCTTTTCAGTATCCAATGCCAGGAAAACAGTATGCAATTTATGCAGTTCAGTAATCCGCAAAAGGTTTAGTACTCTGTGCGTGCCATCCGCTGCCTGCCTACTTTTAACGAACCCTACTTGATCTGATTGGATAAGAGGAGTTACGGTTAACAATCTGGTAGCTAGAATTTTAGCATAAATCTTGAGATCCGTATTGAGCAAGGATATCGGACGGAAATTTTGGGGGCAGTCTGGGGATAGGCAAGGTAACAATAATTGCTTTAAGCATCTCCGAGGGAAAAGTAGTATTTTGTACAGCCTGCAAGAACACTTTCTTGATATGGCGTAACAATATATCTTGAAATTCTTTATAGTATTCTGCAGCAAACCCATCTGCCCCAGGCAACTTCCCCTTCAGCAGTGCTTTAATGCTTTTACAATCACAGTATCTGATATGGGTTGATTTATAAAATCCAGCTTAGCCTGTGCCAATTGGGGTAAGAAATATTTTGCAAAAAAATTATTGATAAGGTCAGGGTAGGTTGAGGTGTATATGAATAATCTTTCAGATTATATAATTGAGTATAGTAACTCCGAAATGCTGCTGCGATTCTATTGGGATGGAAACAGGGGCGGACTGACAACTCATGGGGCCCCCGGGCAATAGGGGATCATGGGGCCCCTGTGTCCTTGCCCAAACTCAAAAATGCTATGAAAAAGGTACCAGGGGCATCTCATGGGGCCCCATACTGACCCCGGGCCCTCGGGTAGTGCTCGAGTTTCCAAATGGTCAGTCCACCCCTGGATGGAAGACTTTTTCCTGAGACTGAGGGTCTATCAACGAGGGGATTTTAGTCTTATGCAGGCCATAGATGGGTCAAAAATCGGCCGATTTTTTTGGCCGAAAAAAAATCGGCCGATTTTCACACTGTTAGTGGGTTAATTGGTCGGTCGTTTTTCGGGGTTTTGGCACATTTTTTTAATCGGTCAAGTTGGAAAATTCGCGGGCGATTTTGATGATCGGCCAATTTTCCCGGCAATGATGGGCAAATCGGCCGATCGTTTTACCGATAAAAAATCTGCGCATGAGCCGTGACCTGCAACAAGAAGAAGAAGAAAAATAAGAAGAAGAAGAAAAAGAAGAAGAAAATGAAAAAGAAGACGAATAAGAAAAATGAGAAGAAAAAGAAGAATTCCAGTCCGCTATTATATTTTATATGAAAAGTCTTGCGGTTGCAACAATGTATCTATTTGTATCCAAATAAAACCATCTGTATCTGAAATGGATACAATGTTACAACTGCAAGACTTGTTTATGTAAAATATAATAGCGGAGCTCTCTGCAAGGGACAGAAGTAATTATGAGGTTAAATGCCGGCCGTAGATGGGACGAAAATAGGACGATTTTTTTACCGTTGGTTATAACGTCGAACAACCGATTTTTCATTTTTTTAATTTAAAAATGGCCAGTTTTCGACCTGTCTATGACCTGCATTAGCCTGTTTGACATTTATGTAGGAAGCCAACATTTTTCCGGCTTTATTACCCTGGGTATAATAGTTAGTTTTGGCCCTTCTGAGGAATTTTTCATGTTAGAGTAATATAATTTTTTTAAGGACTAATCTATTAGTCTGTAATTCCTGTAACACTGTAGGGGAGAGACTTTGTTTATGTTGAGATTCCAAACTGGCGATCTTCGATAGGAGTTCTGACATAACTTTTTGTCTACGGTGTTTCTCCCTATCTGTAGTAACACACCCCGGCAGAAGGCCTTATGCGCACACCAATTATTAAAAACATTCGCGTCTGAAGAGGCATTGATATCAAAATACTCCTGGAAAGACTTAGAGATGTATGCATGAGTATTGGGGTTAGTAAACATAGAGGTGTCATTATGCCATAGGAAAATAGTAACTTGTTGCAAAAGGTGTATTTCGGTTAAAAAATAATCAATCCTAGAGTAAGACCCATGCGGAGCTGAGTAATACGTGAAATCTTTCTCAGAGTCATGGAGACATCTCCAAGGATCATAAAGACCTAATTCCTGTATAGTTGACGCCATAGAATACCTGATACCACTGGACTGGCCCGAGACATCCAGCAATCTGTGGATAACTGCATTAAAATCACCACAGTAAAGTAAAAAAAAACCCTTCTGGATTTTCATGACTTTCTTCTTCAGGGAGTGGAAAAAGGAAATTTGGTTGACATTAGGGGCATATAAATTCACTATTGTGTAAAGAACATTATTCAATGTAAACACCATTATTATGTATTGTCCCTTCCGATCACACTCCAGCGATTGGAGGGAAAATGTAACAGAGCTTTTAATGGCTATGAGAACCCCACATTTTTTCACAGGGCATTAGCCGTGAACACCTGTGGGTACAGGTGGTGGGAGCATCGCGGAGGTTTGTTAGTGGAAAAATGCGTCTCTTGCATACAAACAATATCCCCATGCAGTTTCTGTGCCTCCTTCCATATCATACTACATTTGTAAGGGCTATTGAGACCATGCGCATTCATAGATATAATATTCAGCACCATACTAAAGTATATAACATAGATAATGCATGCTTGCCATCTAGTGGTCTAAGAGAAAACAGCAGCGGTCCTTTATAGCTAACCTGCTTGAAGTCACTCACTGCATTCAGCGCTCTTTGAGTTGGATACATAGACAGACCTGAAATCAAAATAATTGCAGTGCCCCGTAGAACTTCCTGGGGTAAAGCAGTTGCAGATACTCTGTTGGAAAAACTTAGCAAGAGAAACAGAAGAAACAAAACATAAACAGTATAAACAAGGAAATAATTGCAAGTGAACCAAATCACTTCACCGTATTGGGGGAAATATCCGGGAGCCACGAGCAATAATGCTTGGCAATTTAACGCGGTACTGGGTCAGAGAGACGCCCTCTCAAGGCACGATGAAAGCATGAGAATACACATAGCTAAGCAGCTGCTTTGTCCCATTTCGAGGTGACTTTCTTAGAGGAAGATTTAGTGGTCGTTGACTCCTCTCCTGCAGGTACAATCCCCCACTTCTTCGCCAGTCAGAAACCTTCCTCCACCGAGCTGACAGTCAGTAAACAATTGTCCCGTGTTATTAGCAGTTTCGTGGGAAAACCCCATTGATCATTTATATTATTATTGCGGAGTAACTTTGTAAAGGAAATTAGCTTTTTACGAGCAATGATGGTATCTACAATTCCATTATATGGCGTCGGTAGTGGATTGTGTGTTCTAGCGAAGATCATCAATTCCTCCTTTATATGGTAGAAGTGGATTCTAGCAATAATGTCCTTAGGAACATGATCGGGAAGAAAGGAAGGCTTTGGCAGCCTATGCGCTCTATCCACTGTCACATCACCCTCTGACACGTGGTAACAAGGCACGGATCATTTGTTGGACATATCGTCTAAGATCTGCAGCAGGGACAGTCTCGCTCACCTCCCTAAATTTGATATTGTTCCTATGCGAGCGGTCCTCCAGATCCGCCACTTTTAGTTTCAATGCTTTCAATTCCTCTTCCGCCTCATTATGAACATCCACTAACTCGTTGTGGGCAGACGAAAACTCACCCATTTTAGTTTCCACATGACTGACGTGTTCCCCCAGACTCTCAATCTCTGCGTTTACTTGAGACACAAAACTCAGCATATCTTTATGTAATGAGCTTTTAAGGGTAACAAGCATATCTTTCAATACTGACGCAGTCAAAGGCAGAGTGTCAGCAGGGTAATCTTCCAGATGTTCAATAAACTCCTTTGCAGTAGTATGAGAAGTAGAATGTATAGGCTGCTCACCTGGAGGCTGGAGGTCAAAAAAACAGTGCTGATTCACTTTAAGAGGGCTGCTGGAAGATGTAGTCCGCTCTGCATGTGCAGAGCTGATCTGCTGGGAGCTGGAGTGAGGGCTCTCCTCTGCTGCCTGCTGCTGCACGGAGGGAGAGACACTGGGGCCAGCGCCATCTTGATGGGAGGGGCCACCCGCCGGAGTGAACAACTCTGTTACTTTGCGGGGCCCCTCTTTGGTTTTCCGCTTCCCCATCACACAGGTCGTGTCCCGTGACTATGGGACAGCAGCCAGGAGGGAGAGAGATGCTCTCCTCTGTCCCATGTTGGTGTTGTGCGGCTCGGCTCCCGACTCAAGCGGCCATCCCGATCCGCAGCCGGCCACACACCCCCCCCCCCCGCTGCAGCTGATTTTTAAAAGAAAACATACTATAATACTTTGAACACCTAGAATGTATTTTGCTGATTAACCTAAATATGTAAGGGGAAATCTCCCCCATTATGATACAAACAGAAAGAACCTGATATTATAGTTCACCCCACCCTATTCAAAACTATAATTTAAAAAAATCAGTCTGGTCTTTGTTCCCCCACTCTAGGTCAGGGGTTGTTTCCTCTATTTCTGCTACCCTTTTCTAGATATTTACCTAGCTTTTATTTACCTACCTCTTTTATCCCCCCCCCCCAACACATACATTAAATTCTTGTACCCTTCATTCTCACATCCCCTTACACCCCCTCTCCCCCATTTTGTTTTTTTTTCTTTCGCCCCCTTCCGTGATCTATTGCCACTATTTGGCCATGTAGTCAGTTTCCAGTGCACTTTTCCTACAAAGCAAACTACACTTATGGGTATATGTGACAGGAGCTTCGCATTTATATTGTCTGTTAGGTTCCATATTATTATACCATGTTTTTCATATACATTATGTTTTGCATCTTACAAACCTGTGCCACTGTATAAACAAACTTTATACCAGCTTCTTTTGTACACCTTATATGAGGAAGCCCCGAGCCTCCATACAACACAGTCTCTTTGATATTCAACAGAATTCTTTGGAAATAAAAAAATTGGTCTGTACTACCATACATAAAATGGTAGTTATTATGGGTATAAATCCTTTTCTTTCTTGGCTATTAAGGAATACAAGAATGTTATGCTGCTGTATATAGAAAGATTGGACATAAACAGAAAAAATATGTAGACCAGCCCTAGAATAACTCCTACTCTACCTAGCATACCTCAGCTTTTTCTTGTTTCCTAGAAGAATCAATTTCTTTTCTTCAGCTTTGCTGAGAAAAGTAACCAATTTTTGGTAGCCTTTCTTCTTTAGGGTACTTTCACATTGCTCCATTAAAAAATTGTGTAAAATGCATATGCATTTTTGATGCGTTTTTATGCATTTTCCATTCATTTCAATGGGTAACTGCATTTTATGGTGCGGTTTTGAAAACTACACCAAAGGTGTAGCATGCAGGACTTTTCAAAACACATTGCACCCGCAGCTCAGTGGTGTTGAGAGTCCCATAGGATTTCAGCAAAAATCATCAGTGTGAAAGGGCCCCTACTTTCCTCAGTGTGACTTTTCCTGGATTCTTCTCTCAATAACTTCAGTCAAGATTCCTTTCTTCAGTGCTGCTTAAGTTGGTCTCTGCATAGCAGCTATAGGGATTGGCCTATAAAGACAAGCCTTTCCTAAGCCAGACTTGGGAGTGCCAGACCCCTTTGGCTAGCCATGACGTGTTCTTCAGGCACTGGGCTTTGCATTGTGGCATCTTCTAGATGAGAGGTATCAAACTCAATTTCATAGTGGGCTGCAATAGAATTATGGTAAATATATATATATGTATATAAACCTGCGCTAATAAAAACCACAATAGATAATCAATAATCAAAAATGAGGTGAAAAACATATAGCAGCTCAACAAAAAAAGCCTGATACTAGGCAATCAACAATAAATACATAAAAGTGCAGCGCTTAAAAAGTTATAAATAATCATAAGAAAACAGTGAAAAATGTGTCATAAAAATAGTCCATCCAAAAAGAAAAGAAAAGTCCCAGAGGCTGTGATGAAACAAAATAAATCCAAGGACAGCTGTCATGTCACCAACCACTACTACAGAAGGGTTACCAGAAAGGCATGACACCCCCCGTTAAGAGTGGTCAGTTGCGCTTTGTTAAACAATCCAGAAAGCCAGTCATTCAAATCCTCCTCCAGATCACCAAAACAGCAAAACCATAATCACAACATTTATTTAAAGTATGGTTGCACTCACATTATCACTCCTGTGCTACCACACAGAATAATGCACCTCCCTCCTCTTTGTGTTCCTTTCACCCCTTGCCTCGGTGCATGTGTCAATTTGGTATCTGGAGCTGGGCCACCACCCTTTCTCCAGGGAAATCTTCTACTCTTAGGACATGTGAAGTCCCTCACTTCTGGAGGGATCCCCTAACCATCTGGGTCAACCAGGACCAGCTCTTTTTGTTCACTATCTGTATAGAGACATGGATCCTCAAATTTTCCCATGTTCACTTGCTACTGCTCTGAGCATTGGCTCCTCTGTTCAGCCTAGTGGCTTTTTCTGGAATCCACATTGTGAAGAGAGTCAACTTCATAGATCCTTGTAGCCAGCTTTTTACCCAAGGGCCAAACACCTGCAAGATCTGGCGGAATCAGGTTTCACCCAGTCAACAGCCTGTATACTCTTAGGTCCCTCATCACCAAACAGGGAATTTTCTCCTTTTCCTTCCTTGCAGGAGCATCAGACACTGGGGACCCTCCTCCCAGGTTTGTTTCCCCTATCCTAATTTCTCCCAGCCTTCTTCACCCCCCTTCTTTGTCACTGCAGGTTTGGGTTCTGAGCAGTCTTCTAGGCCCATCTCTATGGACCAAGTAGTCCCTCATGCATTCCTTCAGACTATTCAAGTGGTTGGGATATTCTCTTTTCCCTGTATCCAGGGGTCTTTGCTCAGTGGGATAGTATCTTCTCTCTGTATCTGCTCATTGGAAAACCTCCACTACTGGGACTACTGTTTTGGCTTTTGGAACAAGTACTTCCCTCCACATCAGGGGGTACCTGAGGAACCAGATTTCCTGTTTCAGACTCCACTAGGCACCATCTGGGTGCTGCCATGTCTCCTCTGAGAAGGAGGGGGGATCCTTTCTGTGGCAAGGAAGGTAATCATGTCCATGAACTGGACAAAGGCAAGAGTTCCAACCCTGCTTACACTGTCTCCATTATTGACAATGCCTTAGAAACTGGTTCTCCTCAACTAAGAAAAGAGTCTCACGAACTTAGGTATGCCTCAGATTCTGCAGGCAGAAATCATTCCTGGAGAGCCCTGTGCGTTGATGGAATGTCAGCAGGCAGAACACACTAGCTTCCTGCTGCAGGAATCTTCTTTCAGGAACAGAGTATGTCTTGACTTTGTGGGACCTGTCCACTCAGTGTTAGGTCCCCCTGCCTTATACAGTCTCTTGAGAAGGGTTGTTCTGATGCCTCCCTATTTTCTGGCCTTATTCAGGCAAGCGCTCATAGTGGTTTTACCCAGATTCCTGATCCTTGCTTCATGGTACCTGGTGCTACACTGAATCAGGGGGATTAAGAGCTTTTGTAGACCTAGAGTTTGAGGTTAGGCTTAAGCAGGGTGCTTCTTTAGCAGAATTATTATGCAAATTTCCTGGGGCACCTGTGCAGGGAGGGTGCATAGTTTAATTCTCAGTTTTTCTCTGATAATTCTTTAAGCCAGTTTTGAGTAAAAGTTTCATCTTCATCCCTGCCTACACTTGCAGGGGGATCCCTTGGACTTCATAGCATCCAACCTCTAAATTCCCTGGAAGTCTCAAAGCACTTTACACCCCTTGAGAGCTGTCATGCATTTGCTGATACAGCATTCCCTGGTAAGTCTCTATTTATGCAATTGATTGTCTAGTCAGGCAACCTCCCTTGGCATAGAATTCTCAGCCCTTAATCCTACTTGGTTCATCAGTACAAGATCTTAGACCTTTCCTTAAAGACTGGTTTATCCTATGGCCCTGTCCTAGGTCTCGTCTATGGACTCTCCTAACGGTGGTTCCTTTTGTTTTGTTAACCCCATAATGTTGTGGTTCTTGTGGCAGTTAATTCAGTTTCACCTATTGTTTTGGTGTTGTATTGGTGAATTTTCAGTTGATCAGCTTCTTGTTGCTCACTGCTCCTTCAGTGCAAAGTCACTCCCATTGTTGGTGACCTTTCTTTAGATCTTGAGCATCTCATTTATTTACCATGCCGTCCCTCTGGTTGTGCTCAATTTCTCCTATCCTTATGACACAATTAAAGTCTCACATCTTTTTTTATTTTTGTATAGTGTTATACCTCTGCATATTTTAATTTGTGACTGATTATTTTGCCGGACATGCGTCTCTCTCATTGAAAAGACTGCTTGCTGCTCTTATACTCCAATGCTCCATGCTAACATCCTTCAGCACAAATGCTCTAACATGGATTTACAGACTTGTATTGCAGAAGAATAAGGCCTGGTACACATGCCTAACAAGGTACAGTAATTGAACTTTATAAAGATGGAAAAAGGTTATTAATATTATTATACAGGATTTATATAGCGCTTTACAATATAAAGGGAGCCAATACAGCAACAATACAGTTCAATACAAGAGGGATAGGAGGGCCCTGTGCGAGCTCTAAAGGTACAGGGAATCTTGCGAAAATTGATGGCAAGATGAATGCAGCATGTTATCAGAGAATACTGGCAGAAAATGTGCATTCTTCTGCATGAAACCTGGGCATTAGACTCTCTTGGACTTTCCAGCATGACAATGACTCTAAGCACAAGGCCATGTTGACCCTGCAGTGGTTACAGCAGAAAAAAAGGTGAAAGTTCTAGTGTGGCCATCACAGTCTCTTGACCTTAATATCATCGAGCCAATCTGGAGAGATCTCAGACGTGTGGTTCATGTAAGATGGCCAAAGACTTTGCCAAGAGAAATGGGCAGCTATACCACCTGCAAGAATTTGAGGCCTCATAGACAACTATTACAAAAGACTGCATGCTGTGATTGAGTTGGCAATACACAGTATTAAGAATTAAAGGTATGCAGACTTTTGAACAGGGGTCATTTCATTTGTTTACTTGTTGCCATGTTTAGTTTTATGGTTGTGCTATTCTGTTATGATGCTGAATTTGAATCCAATAATAAAAGAAATATGTTTTGCCTGCTCACTCATGTTTTCTTTAACCACTTGCCTACTGGGCACTTATACCCCCTTCCTGCCCAGGACGATTTTCAGCTTTCAGTGCTGTTGCACTTTGAATGACAATTGCACGATCATGCAACACTGTACCCTTATGAAATTTTTATAATTTGTTTCACACAAATAGAGCTTTATTTTGGTGGTATTTGTTGGTACAGTAAAATCAACCTGTATATGCAGTAAAGCATGCCTGTTATTCTCATTGTGGAACCTAAATGGTTAATCCTCTGCATTGTGTAAAAAGGCTGTTTGATCCTTTCTTCTCTATTCCTCCCTTTTTTCAAGTGACCACCACTTATCTCCAGACTGAACCAGACATGCACATGCTCAGTTTGGTGTGTATTGCTAGAGAAGTTTTTGTTTTCTTGGGAGAGTGCATGTGATCAGCACAGCGCCAATCAGTACTGTCCAGACCGAGGTCAGGGGATTTCCATCCTCTTAGAGCAGAAAGAAAACTCCTCCTACAAGCTTTAACCAGTGCTCTGCTGGACACTGATAAAAGTTACAAAACTGTTCTAACTGCTGATGAGAAAAGGTATTTAGCAGTTTATATTTACTAAAATAATTGCACTTCCATGTTGTGTGTAGTGTGGGAGACCAGATATAGTGGATGCAGGGTCCTGGGTTTAGTAACACTTTAATCACCGCTGGGTGTTTTATTTTTTGCTAAACAAACTAAAAATTTTGAAGAAAAAAACGTTTTTCTTAGTTTCTCTTATAAAATTTTGAAACAGAAAATTTTTCTTCACTGATGTGAGTTGATAAGGTTGCACTGATAGGTGGCACTGATAGGCAGCACTGGTGGGCATTGATGAGGCTGCACTGATATGCAACACTGATAGGTGGCAATGATGGGTACTAATAGGTGGCACTGACTGGTCGCACCGATGGGCACAGATTGGAAGCACTGAAAGGCACAGATTGCCAGCACTGCTGGGCACTTTTGGGGCTGCACTGATAATCAGGGCACCGATTATCAGTGTAGATATCTCCATGCAGACTTGCCGATTATCAG
This sequence comes from Staurois parvus, assembly GCF_062004578.1. Taxonomy (NCBI): domain Eukaryota; kingdom Metazoa; phylum Chordata; class Amphibia; order Anura; family Ranidae; genus Staurois; species Staurois parvus. Next base: position 3,061,968 of record NW_028318930.1, read on the forward strand.
CAATACTACAGCGTGAGGAAAATACTGACAATAAACGGCAAGTGTATTTATATGGTGATCAGCTGTGATTGGACACAGCTGATTATTTGGTAAAAGGTCACTGTGATTGGCCCTTTAACCATGTCATGTGATCAGCGGTGTCCAAAGAATACCGAGAGCACCGGTTGTGTGTCGCTGGGGGGCACGTTCTGGGAGGACGTCATATGACGCCCTCCCATCTTTGGACGACTGCGCTGTAGCCGTCATTCAACTATAGCGCGGTCAGCAAGAGGCTAAATGGTTAGCACTTCCGCCTGGCAGTACTAGGGTCTTTGGTTCGAAATCCAACCACGGCACCACCTGTCTGGATTTGACATGTTCTCCCTGTGCCTGTGTGGGTTTCCTCCAGGTACTCTGGTTTCCTCCCACACTTCAAAGACATGCTGGTAGGTTAATTGGATCCTGTCTAATTTGGCCCTAGTATGTGTATGTATGGATGTGAGCTAGGGACCTTAGATTGTATGGTTGAGGGTTAGGGACTGATGTGAATGTACAATATATATATATATATATATATATATATATGTATGTATGTAAAACGCTGCGTAAATTGATAGTACTATGTAAGTACCTGTAATAAATAAAAATACAAAATTGTAAGATGTAACGAGCAGGGCCCTCTGATTCTTCCATCTACGCAAACTGTTGGCGCTATATCAATCCTGTATAATAAGACATAATGTTCCAATTCTCCAAGGGTGTGCAAACTTTTGAGCACAACTGTATATATTAAAAATACTTTTTTGTTTTACAGGTGATTGCATGACCCTTGTTCTAAGTTGCATTGATAGCTGGGGGTGGAGAGATACAGCAGGAGGCAGAGAAACAGCAGTACACTGATCTTCATAGTGAACAACTGTGCAGGATGGTTTGTCAGCATAAGTCTTATGAATTAAGAAGAGGCAGGCTGTTCTTTCAGCACAGCCAGAAAAATGGCCATGCTGGGAAGGATGTGCTACTTTGCCTAGTGTGGTCAATTTGAAATAGGAAAGTGGGAGATTGGCAGGAACACCAGGGATTTCACACAAAGGAAACAGTCCAAAGAGAACAGGATACTTTTTCATATAAGTGTACGGTATAGCAAGCATATATCAGGAATATGAAATGTTGTTGTAACATTCTCTGGGAAAAAATATTGCCCGTATGATGTCTTCCGTTATTAACTTTGGTGACAAATCCCATTCTTACTGCCCAAGCTGATAAAATGGCAGCAAATGCTATACAGGCTCGATATACACGCCATACGATGGAACAGTCAGCTCTTCTACCATAAGCCTGGGTTCACAGTGCGGTATACTGCATGTGATTCCCACAGGAACCGCACTGCATTCCTATGCAAATCACATGCAAATTGTGTGTGGTGCGATTGGAGCCATACATTTTGTATGGCTCTAATCGCACCGCATCCGCACCAAAAACCTGCAGGACCCTTTTTTGGGTCCGCACTAGAATCGGATCGCATGGGTATTTAAACCCATGCTCTCTCCGATTTTGCACATCGCATCACGTTTTGTGGACCGCTTTCGGGGTGTTGTTAACATACACATCAGCAGTGGTTCGCACGAACGGGGTGTGATTCTGATGTGGTGCGGAATTTGCACAGAAAATGCTGCGAATTCCGGACATCAGTGTGAACCAGGGCTAACATGCAGTATACTATACACATTTGGGAAAAAAGGGGCAGACTAAATGAAATCGAGCCACAGGCAATGCTAAACACATCCACAGTTCCAACTAGTTCAACTGGACTGAAAAACAGCTCAACTGGCAGTATTTGAATACTGGAACTTTCTGTTCGTTTTCACTAGAAGTCGTTAAAATAAAGTTTTTGCATTCAAACAGGACGTGTGCAGAGCCTGCAGATTCGCCAACCACTATATCCGTTCTGTTTTCTTGTACAGCTTAGTCGCTTTTAAAAAAACGGCCCACTAACCGACACTTTAAAACTCCCTCAGCAATTGACGTGAGGTGAACTGGCATTTTCAGCGCGGCCTTAGCGGGCTCGTATACGGAAGTGTCGTTGGTGTGACGAATTAGCGGCGGCGGACGAACAGACTAGGGAGGGGTTTGAGGGCGGGGTGTCCGCTCGCTGTTTACGACACTGTAATCTGCTGTGGTTCAGGCAGGATCTGCGAGAAGTGGCAGAGATGGCGAGGTTGGTCGCAGTTTGCAGGGACGGAGAGGAGGAATTTCCCTTCGATACGAGGCAGATTCCCCTGTATATCGACGACACGTTGACGGTGAGTTCTTTCCGGGCGCTCCTGAGGCGTTATATCTGCACACATGAGGGGAAGGCCACACAAGCCACGGCTCTGCGAGCAGAGGACAGGTCGTCAGCCGCGGAGTCGAGGCCTCGCACTGGCCAACGGCCTTGTGTGCGCCTCAAGCGGCCTCGTGAGGGAGCGGGACCGCTGTGTGATAATGAAGCGCCGCTGTGCAGAGGCTGCAGGCTGTGCCATGACTAGGCCTCTCCCTGTCAACTTTCCCCGAGCCTCAGCTGACATACGTATTGTCTGCACCATTCCCTCGGGTGTGAACACTTTCATTACTTACTGCCTCACATTTTTAATATTCCTCCATTTTTTTTTTTCTGGAATTATATGCAGTTTGTAGTTTCTTCCTTTTACACCTAAACCCAGTCACCAGAATCCCATGGAAGCATTAACATGACACTACTAAAGTGATTTTCAATCCTCTCCTCTCTCTTACTTTATTTTTTTTTTGCTCAATATCAGGAATTATTCTATTAATTTTTTTTTAATATATATATATTTTTTTTTAACAATAGTAAACGTTGAGAAAAAAACTCTTCCTGCAAGGTAACCGTACAATGTGCTAGTATGCATTGCATAGTAGTACATTAAGAGACTTACATTGATATGAAGTGCTCCAGAGGTGTGCTGTTACCACGGTCAAGGTTTCCAATTTCACGCGGTCTTCCTTCCAGGTGAAGATGGAAGCCTTCCTTCCGGGTTCTTGGCTGCTTGAATGACATCACAGCCACAGTACAAAGCTCTGAAGCAACAGCATGGGTATACCGTTCCTTTGGTGCGCATGTGCCAGTGATGCGACTGGCTGCCAGACAAGCAAGCATCTCTTAAACAGTGGTCATTTACTGTCGGTTCATACCAAATCCATCCATGAAGTTGCACCGTTTCAAAGCCACTTTTTAGTGCGACTTGGCTGATATCTGCGTGACTTGACACACGTCTATGCAAGTCGCACCTGAAATTGGGAAAAAAAAAATAGTACAGGAACCTTTTTCTCAAATCGGAGCGTCACCGCAAATTCAAAGTCGCACCAGTTTGAATGGTTCCATTGCGGACGATAGGGTGCGACTTGTCATGCGGTTTGACACTCAGCTTGCACCAGTGCGAACTAGGGCTCAGGAGATATTCAATTAACCTGCAGGTAAGCTTTATTATAAATCGCAATGCGAAGTTTACTACCACTTTAAAGCAGTAGTAAGTTCACACTGGAACACAGTGCAGGAAACTCGCCATCTGTGCGCATGTCCCGCACCATGTGTAAAATGCAGTTGCGATCTGCAGCGGGTGTAAATGTTAACGATATCTTGAATGCAGGTCATGGTACAAAAATGTCATCCAGTTGCAGTGCATTTCCAATAGTAGTGAAAATACTACTTTTGGTGTGATTTTAACCCATTTGTAATGAATTCAGTGCACTGAATCACATGTGAATTGCACGTGAATGTGCTGCACATGCCTGTGCTATTCGTAGTGTTAACTAGGGCTAAAAGAGAAAAAATGGCCCCCCTGCAGGTCAACTGCATCACCTACTAGCACATTATGGCAGACTTGCCTTTCAAACGGAGCCCTGCAGTTGTGCGCTGTCACTGCTGCAGGCGCTTCATCTTTTCTCAGTCTTCATTCTGGATCCCGGCTTTCCGACCATGCCTGCTAGTCATGAGCATGGCACTCTGCATTGACAGCACACTCGGAGTGCCTCCAACGCAGAGAGTATTGTGCATGCGGCAGTGATGTCACCAGCTTCTGCCACTGTGAATATCACCTAAACGGTGCACATTTAGAAGATATTCATCCATAGGTAACAAGTGAAAAAGCAAAGTTTAATACTGATTTTAATTTTCTTTAGGCCTGCTTGGTTCCATCTAATCTTTCATAAGGATTCTTTCACTCTGCTTCATTGCAAAAACGCATATGCGTTTTGGCTGCAGTGCATTCAATTTAATACAAGACATGGTGCATTCCCCCCTGGACAAAGTAGGTGGTGCAGACTGGGAGTCTGAAATTCCAAGGTCTGCCCACTACAGCAAGCTGGGTTGCAAAGTAAGGAAGTTACAAGGCTGGTGGGATAAAGGACATAGTGGTCCAGTTTTTTTTTTTTTATTGTTTTTTTTTTTTTCAACTTATTTTAGAGGGTTGTACATTGGGTAAAGTATGGGTTTCTCTCAGCCTGAATGTTCATGCATTCAGTCAAGAACAAAATCGTTAGAAGGTCAGACACTGTTACACATTTTCAATAACATTTCTACCCAGAGTTTAGCTATCTGGTGATCCTGCCATGAATGTGCTTGTTCAGGCACTTCCTGTTATCAGGCGACAACTGTCTCATAGTTGTGCTCTGTGTTGTCACCCTGGGACATTCACCTCTAGTGGAGACTGAAAGTTGCAATGCGGACTCACTTTATGCAGTCATGGTCCATTGTTGTCACTTTTCGGACGTCAGTCCAGACCAATTATGTGATCTATGCCGTCCTGCATATAATCTGGAATACAGCAGCTCCACGCTTGTTCCTGTGATGATGGGGACACCATCCATCCTAGCTTTTATGCAGGATTGTGCCAATCAAGCAGAATACTACTTCTTGGCCAGGCTTTGCAGAAGCAGCAGTTGCCTTAAAGGTATGTCATTCTAAGGAAGTGTAATTTCTCTGCTCTGCGGTGTCATTTGTTAACTATTGGGGCCCATTCATTGCACTGCAAATTTTACTGTAAAAATGATCTAACCAAAAATGGAGTGTTTTCCTTCCATAGGAACAACTTCAGTGAATGTTTCATGAAAGTGGTAATGCACCACAGTCCTTCACATTGTCAGATATTATCTAGTTGCACTGCGCCTGAAAATTCTGTAAAAAATCTTTTGTAGCTATGAATATTTTGTCAGCGATTTTCAGTAAATACCCCTTCCCACACAGTGCAGTGACTGGCGTTTTTCCTGCCCTGGAAGAATGCCAGTCACTGCCAGGGACACATAGAAACAATTGCATTTTATGTGCCCTGTCTGCACAACAGTACAGCCTAGAGATGCAGTGCAGTGAGCTGCAATAAAATGTAGACATGCTGCATTTTATTGCAGCTCATAGGAAGGCACTGCATGTGGTAGCACAGTAAGGTGGTGCATTGTGCCAAGCTGTTATGACATGAAGTGTCACTTTGTGCACTTCAAATAAAGTTGAGAAAAACAAAAAGGAACTGTGTAATGTGCAGAAACACAACACACCGCCCCCTCACTGTGGCTCACTGCAAAACTGACAACTGCCCGCACTCTAAAGCTTAGCTGTAGCTATTAATTGCATAACATTATGGGGTCTGCTTATGAAAGTGCACAGAGTAAATTTATTTTACCCTTTCTCTGCAATGTGGATGTTGAGGTGCAAAGCATCTTTGAGTCCATTTGCGTGATTGCATTGTGATCCATGCTACGCGTGTTGTGGTGCCATTGCTTTTGAATGCCATTGCTTTTGAATGGCACTTCAATGCACGAAGGCAACACACTATAGTTATTGCAGTAAAATTTGTGGCATGTCATGATTTTTGGGACTTTTATTGTGTTAGCAGGGCATTCACTTCAATGGGCTGCCTTAACCACTTGCTCTCCTGAGGATTTACCCCCCTTCATGACCAGGACATTTTTTGCGTTGCGGCACTGCACTACTTTAACTGACAATTGTGTGGTCATGCAATGCTGCACCCAAATTAAATCCCCCCCCCCCCCCCCCCCATGATTTGAGCTTTCTTTCGGTGGTATTTGATCGCCTGTGTGTTTAAATTTTTTGCACTATAAGCAAAATAAGACCGACAAGAAGAAATTTTTTTTTTGACTTTTTGCTATTACACATATCCAGTAAAAAAATTTAAACATATTTGGTCATAAATTTAGGCCAAAATGTATTCCGCTACATGTCTTTGCTAAAAAATAAATCCCAATATGTGTAAATTAATTGGTTTACTTGGAAGTTATAGCGTTTACAAATGGTGGTATAGATAATGGGGTTTTTTTTCTCTACTAGTAATGGCGGCGTTCAGTGACTTGGCGGGACTGCGGCGTTCATTCTGACACTGGGGGGAATGGCCAATAGACACTGGGGGGAACAGCGTGTTATAGAAATATATGATTTAGCACTATATATAAACTAGCACCATTCATAACACGGGTAAACCTGCGTTCATGCGTAGTGTAATGCATTTTGGATCATTTATATATCAAGTGAGCAATTTCAGGGTTTGTTTACATGTAAGGTTTTTGCTTTGACATTCGCACATCTGACTGTGTAGCTAGATAGGCATGAACATCTATAGCAACAAGCCAAGGGCAGTGATGCTGGTGAGGAGCTATTGGTGCCATTGGTCAGTGATTATCCAACAAAATGATGTTGTCTGTCTGTCCTTTGATACACTATAGGATTTGCTAGTACATGGACCATTATTTGGTACAGATGGTCTGTAAATTATGCAGTGTCAAATTAACAGAAATAATATAATTACTGAATCCACTGCTTGCCCCACACGATCTGATGTGAATTGAGATGAATACTACGATTGACATACTAGAAAGTATGGGCTGTTTGATTCCAATTGGGAGCAGAAAAGGCCATATTTTTTCCCTAAGCAAAACAAAAGTAATGTTTTACAAATTTTACCACTTGCCCTCCTGAGGATTTGCCACCCCCTTCATGACCAGGCCATTTTTTTGCATTATGGCACTGCGTTACTTTAACTGACAATTGCGCGGTCATGCAACTCTGCACCCAAATTTAATTTTTCCTGAAAATTGAGCTTTCTGTCAGTGGTATTTGTCGCCTGTGCATTTATTATTTTTGCATTTAACTACTTGACCTCCTGAGGATTTACCCCCCTTAATGACCAGGACTCTTTTTGCTACTCGGCGCTGCACTAATTCAACTGATAATTGCGCAGTCATGCAATGCTGCACCCAACGAAATTTACGTCCTTTTTTTCACACAAATAGAGCTTTCTTTCAGTGGTATTTGATCATCTGTGCGCTTTTTATTTTTCACGCTATAAACAAAGGCCAAAATTTTTGAAGAAAAACTATTTTTTACTTTCAGCTATAAAAAATATATAGTAAACTCAAAGTTGGTTATAAATTTAGGCCAAAATGTATTCTGCTACATGTTTTTGTAAAAAAAAAAATCCCAATAGGTGTATATTGATTGCTTTGTGTGAAAGTTATAGCGCTGCGCTAGTTTAACGGACAATTGCGTGGTCATGCAATACGGTATATAAATGAAATTTTATATCCTTTTTTTTTTTTTTTTTTTTTTTTTTTCCCCCCCCCCACAAATTGAGCTTTCTTTTGGTGGTATTTGATTGCCTGTGCAATTTTTTTTTTTTTTTTTTTTTTTTTTGCGCTCTAAAAAAGCTGACAATTTTGAGGAAAAAAAACAATATTTTGGACTTTTTGCTATAAAACATGTCCAGTAAAAAAAAAAAATTAAAAATCAAATTTAGTCATAAATTTCTGCCCAAATGCATTCTGCGACATGTCTTTGCTAAAAAAAAAAACCAATACGTGTAAATTAATTGGTTTACGTGAAAGTTATAGTTTTTACAAATGGCAGGAAAGATACTGGGATTTTTAGTTTTTTTTTTTTTTTTTTTTTTTTTTTTTTTTTTTTATACTAATAATGGCAACGATCAGGGACTTATGGCGGGACTGCGGCGGACATTCTGACACTGGGGGGGGTACTGATTTGGGATCACTGACATCCCCAGTGACACCAATACAATGATCAGTGCAAAAAAAAAAACACTGACACTGTACTAATGGCACTGGGGAGGAAGGGGTTAAGTTTATTTTGCAGGGAAGGGTTATCTGAGTGAGGGGGGGTGTGCTGGACAGGCTGATCGAGAGAGAGAATCTCTTCTGTCCTGATCAGCTTGTTCTCGAGCTGTCAGGGAAGTGACAGAAAGCACAGCTTCTGCAGCTGTGCTCTCTGTCACTGGTTGCCGCCGATCGCCGGGAGATAGCCGGTAAGGACCGGCTGTGACCTGGTGACTGACACCCGCGGCTGTGATCGGCGGGACAGGTAGGGCGGCGGAGTGCCTCACGCACGCCCCCTACCTATTTACAAAACACATGTTTTAAAATGTGGTTTTGCTTGCCCGTGCCGCCGTATTAGTGGCAGGGCGGCAAGTGGTTAACAAAAAAAAATGTCAATTTTGAGAAAAAAAACCCAATATTTTTGACTTTGCTATTAGACATGTCAAGCAAAAAAATTTTTTAAATCAAATTTAAGCCAAAACATATTCTGCTAAAAAAAAAAAAAAAAAAAATCCCAATACGTGTAAATTGGTTTATGTGGAAGTTTATAGCATTCACAAATGTGTGTGTGTGTGTATATATATATATATATATATATATATATATATATATATATATATTATATAGTATTTTTTAATAGTAATGGCAGCGATCCAGTGACTTATAACAGGACTGCGGCGGGCATTCTGACACTGGGGGGAACTGGCTTGGTGTCATTGACATCCCAAGTGACACCAATACAGTGATCGGTGCTAAAAAAAAAAAGCACTGATACTGTACTAATGGCACTGGGCAGGAAGGGGTTAACATGAGGGGTGGTCAAAGGGTTAACTGTGTGCTTCTTCACTATGTCCTGTATCCGTGTGCTTCACTGTAATCACACTGCTTTGCATGGCTTGCTGTGCACAGCCATGCACAGCAGTGTGTATGAGCCGAAAGGGAGAACTGTTTCCTCAGCAGTCACCAGGCGCCGGCGATTAATCACCGGCGGGAACTCGGTGATTGACAGCCTTTAATACCGATGTGGGCAGGGCGCGTGCCTCCTACCCGGAAATGCAGTGTATATGTGTGTGTATATATTTTATATATTAGTGATTTTGTGCACCCGTGCCGCCCTGTAGCAGTATTTCTGCTATAGGGCGGTTAAAGTGGTTCTAAAGGTTGTGTGGGGTTTTTTGCCTCACACCTGTTCAACCCCTATGGACCAGAGCAATTTTTACATTTCTGCTATGGGCCTGTTTATTCCATGATAACGTCATTAAAGTGGTTGTAAAGGCTGAAGGTTTTTTTTATTTTCATGCATTCTATGCATGAAGATAAAACACCTTCTGTGTGCAGCAGTGTCCCCAGCCCCACATTACCTACCTGTGCCTCATCGCAATCCAGCGATGTGAATGATGGGCTCAGCTGCCTCGGGGGTCTGCCTCCTCATTGGCTGAGACTCCAAGCAGGAGCCATTGGCTCTCACTGCTGTCAACCCCAGCCAATGGTGAGAGAACGGGGGTGAAGCCAAGCCGCAGCTCCGTGTGTGAATGGGCACATGGAGCAGTGGGTCACCCCCATAGCAAGCTGCTTGCTGTGGGGGCATGCGGCAGACGGGGAGCCAGAAGAGCCTTCGGGGTACTGAGAAGTGGAGGGTCCATGTAATACATATATTGTTTAACCACTTCAATACCAGCACTTTTACCCTCTTCCTGCCCAGGCCAAATTTCCGCGTTCACACTTTGAATGACAATTGTGCGGTCATGCAACACTGTCCCCAAATTAAATTTTTAGCATTCTGTTCACACAACTGGAGCTTTTTATTACATTTCTTTTCATATTGCACTATGACCAAAGTAGTATAATGTCACCATAGTAACATTGCACTACTTTGGGGACGTGATCAGTATTTGGTTTTTTTTGGGTTTTTTTATTACACAATTTGCTTATAGCAAAGAATTTCTTTGATATAAGCAAGCATTTAACAAAATGAAATAGATTAATTCAGGTTTTTTTGTTGTGATTGGCCACGGCTAATCACATGACACAAATGGGTTGTTGTTGGCCCAGCCTGTGCGTGTGATCACTGTGACCATTCCCAGCTAGACACAGTTGTATAGCTATCTATTGTTTACAACTGTCATGTGACTTGTGATTGGTCACAGCAGGTCACTTGGTACTGGCAATGGGGCCGGTACACAGATCTGTCATCGGCCATGTCCGAGGTACACAGCCGGTGACAGATCTCGATGCAGCGCGGCCCTGCAGGCACACGTAAGGCGTGATCTGGGAACGATGTCATTTGATGCCCTCCTAAATCGACGAGAGTCTCGCCAGGCCGTCATTTTACTATAGGCCGGGCGGGAAGTGGTTAAGGACAAACAAGGCTTTCTTTTCATGAATACTTTCTTGCAACAATGATTTTTTTTTTTCTTTGCAATCCTTAAATAAATGTAGCAAAACACACTCTTTTTTTTTTCCTTTGAGCAGTGTTAGTTTAAAAATATATAGCGTTACTGCACATAAGTGTTCATTTTATTCTGTAATTTGTTCTGTTTAAAATTACACTAAAATTATGATTCTGGTACAAAGCATTGCAGTTATTTACAAATGAATATTTTGGGGTTTTCTTTTCTCAATTTTGCTTTTTTTTTTTTTTTTTTTTTTTAAATGTGAAATTGTTAATATTTGTACACCTTTAACAAATATTTACTAAACAAAAACAAAAAAGGACAAAATAAAATCATCAAGAAAATAATTGGAGGAGAATGAGTTAATTAGGGCTGATTAGAGTAAACTATGGGCTAATTAGAGATTAAACAAGGTTACATTTAATTAAATAAAAAACAATACTTTTGTCATGTTGCTTTAACTGACTTCATCTGTAGATGGACGTTCATCCCTTTGTTCTTTAGATGAATAAATAGATACAAAATAAAACCATGTTTCTTTGTATGTTTCTGTAGTCACAATGTTGTTGATAAAGCTTACCAGACTGCTTTTTTTTTTTTTTTTTTTTTTTTTTTTGACCGCTACAGCTGTCAGAACATGGTGTGCACTGGGTGGCCAGAAGGACACCCTGTGTACCATCATGACACTTTTTTGGGCGTGTCTAACATGCCTTGAGTCTGCAACTGCTTTTTTTGTGTAATGGCACAATCTTCCTCTTTTCTGGTCCCCTTTGTGGCCCCTCTCCCTTGCCAAGTGCCTCCAGCGCAAGCTACTTTCTCTGGGGGCACTCGTGCATGTTTGCTCCCGAGCCAGCTCTGTGTCTGAGACCCCTATCCTGCCTCTGCATAAAGGTAAATATGTTTAGCCTTTACAACCATTTTAATCCTGATGCTGTTTTAGAGTACAGAATCTTTTCTTTAGCAATTGTAGCCAGAAGGAAACTGATGAAAGGAAATGTTAGCTGCTGCAGAATTAAAAATAATTAAATGGAATTATGAGCCACTGATCCAAAAGAAATACTGTACGTTGACACTCAGTTATTCACTTCCATACTATTTCCAAGTCAGCGACTCGGAAATAATTGAAGCTAGAAGGCTTTAATGATAGCCAGGCAACTAGCAGTTTCAGAAGTGTCAAACTTATTTTAACCACCTCCTGCCCGCCATATAGTCCAATGACGGGCGCAAGGTGGTTCTCTCATTCTGATAGGCCATCTTTTGACGTCCTTCCATTCTCACCGCGCGTGCGCAGCTCAGGGAGCGTGCGGCGATCGGCAGTGCTCTGTGTCCCTCGGACACAGCGGATCACTGATCCACAGAAAAAGCCAAAGATGTCGGCTTGGTCATGTGATCAGCTGTGTCCAATCACAGCTGATCACATGTAAACACGAAAATGCCGGTTATCAGCAAACAAGAAAATGCCAGTTATCAGCATTTCTCTCCTCTCGAGCTGTCACGCTGACAGCTCGAGAGGAGAGCCAGTAATCAGCATTCCGCGGAGGACATGTACACTGATCACCAGGGCACTGATGATCAGTGTGCCCTGATCAGTGTGGCCCCAGAAGTGCCACCTGTCAGTGTCCATCAGTGCTGAACAGTGCCACATCAGTGCCCATCTGAGCCGCCTTTCAGTGCCCATCAGTGATACCTGTCAGTGCCACCTATCAGTGTCCATCAGTGAATCTTATCCGTGCCCATCACTGCAGCCTCATTAGCGCACATCAGTGAAGGAGAAAAATCACTTATTTACAAAATTTTATAACAAAAACGAAGACATTTTTTTTTTCAAAATTTTCAGTGGTTTTTGGTTTGTTTAAGAAAAAATAAAAAACAGAGTTGATTAAATACCACCAAAATAAAGCTCTATCTGTCACAAAAAAATTATAAAAATTTCATATGGGTACAGTGTTGCATGACCGTGCAATTGTCATTTAAAGTGTGACAGCGCTGAGAGCTGGAAATTGGCCTGGGCAGGAAGGGGGTATAAGTGCCCTGTAGGCAAGCGGTTAAAGACAGTTTTCCTTTAACCACTGGCCTACAGAGCACTTATACCCCCTTCCTGCCCAGGCCAATTTCCAGCTTTCAGCGCTGTCGCACTTTGAATGACAATTGCACGGTCATGCAACACTGTACCCATATGAAATTTTTTATTAAAAATTTCAGACAGAGCTTTCTTTTGGTGGTATTCACCTCCTGGGATTTTTATTTTTTCTTAAACCACAGAAAATTTTGAAAAAAAAGTTTTTTCTTAGTTTTTGTTAAAAAATTTTGTAAATAAGTGATTTTTATCCACTGATGTGCGCTAATGAGGCTGCACTGATGGGCAGTGACAGGCATCACTGATGGGCACTGAAAGGAAGCACTGATACATGGCACTGACTGGCGGCACTTACTGGCGGCTCAGATGGGCACTGACTGCTGGCACTGATGGGCACTGACTGCTGGCACTTCTGGGGCCACACTGCTCATCAGGGCACACTGATAATCAGTGCCCTGATGCTCAATGTACATGTCCCCTCCATGGAAAGCCGATTACCGGCTCTCCTCTCCTCTCGAGCTGTCAGCGTGACAGCTTGAGAGGAGAGAAATGCTGATAACTGGCAATTCCATGTTTACATGTGATCAGCTGTGATTGGACACAGCTGATCACATGACTGAGCCAACATCTTCTGCTCTTTCCGTGATCCGCTGTGTCCGAGGGACACAGCGCACCGGCGATCGCTGCGCGCTCCCTGAGTCGCACATGCGCGGTGAGAATGGAAGGACGTCATATGACGTCCTATCAGAATGAGAGAACCACCTTGCGCCCGTCGTACTATATGGCGGGCGGAAGGATGTTAAATCACTGTTGGTGGGCCTTTTCAGTGGATGGTTTGTATATTCATGTTTAGCCGCTGTCTGCATTATCTTTAGATGGCAGCGTTATTTGCACTTAATTATTGCAGTTTGATTACCTTTCTTTTTATTGCACAACTGCACTGTAAGAGGGGAATTTACTGGAAAAGACTGGAACAACTATGCATGTATCCAATCAGATTCTGGCTTTAATTTTTAAAGCCTAAATGAACATGTTGAAGATGGAGGCTGATTGGCCACTATGCACAGCTGTTATAGATTTTGTGTGCTCCAGTTTTGGCAAATTCCTGCTTATACGTTTTTCTGTATAGAGAAGAGTGTTTAGCAGTCTAACAAAGGAACCTTTTTTGATCCCCTTTTGTAACAAAACATAGGACCATAAAGTGGAACCCCAACTAAACCTTCGTGTCTTTGAATTGCACTGAAAGATTTACACTCCCAGTAAAAAAAAAAAAAAAAAAAAAATCTAATAAAAGCTGTTTTTGATGTAATCATTACTTGAGCATTGGCATGGAAAGGTTATTAACTACTCCATATAGAAGCCTTGCTTTCCAATGAGTAGATTTTTCTCAAGACATTTCAAGTAACCTTTTTATTTATTTTTCAGATGGTGATGGAGTTCTCCGACAATATGCTGCCACTTGATAAACAGCAGAGTGACACCTTGCAGCTTAAGCAGTTTATCCAGGTACTGAAAATGTCTAGACCTTCAAGCCTAGGGTCCAAAGTGGGCATTTTGCTTCATTCTTTAAAGTGGTTGTAAACCCTTACATATACCCAGTGAAGTGACTAGATTCAGTTGTTACACTGAAGTTGTACCTGTTTATGTGTAGCCTTTTGTCCTGTACATCTATCCAAAGTCTAGAATTTATACAGGATCTATCAGCTTTGGAAAGCAGGGAGCTGAAGTTACATGCTTCAGAACTTGGTGAGAGCTGATATTTGAGGGAAGGGACACCCTCCCTTCACACAGGAACAGAGCTGAGGCTGCCAATCACAGTATGTGTGCTGGAGGTCCCTCCCCATTGCCATTTTTCTCGGTGTCAGGAAAACTTGTCAGAAGCAACCAACACACAACAGAGGAACGAAGCAGCAGACAGGATACTTGCTGCTCTCAATTGAGACAAGTACACGCTGAAGAGTGATATGCTTTGCTCATATTTCATGTCAGAAGTTTACAACCACTTTAAGTCTTTGATTCTTTCGCATTATTGCAAAATGGGAAGACATTCTTTATAACATGAAATGTTTATAGTAATTTGGTTGCAAATATAATCCTGGTTCAGAAGCATCTTATATGAGGCAGCAGCATTATTTTCATGGACGCTAAACCATGTTGGCATTGCTACCCCAGATCTAATTTGCAGCCTGTGTATTCGAGGAATACAGTTTCTATTCGAGACTTCTGACACATGTTTAGCTTCTTGGCAGAGTCACTTAAAGGGATAGTTCAACTTTACCAAAAGCTGCCTATGTGGATAAGGGGTGTTTGTAGATAAAAACAAACTGTGCAGCTCTGACTAAAGTTGAATAATTCCCTTGCTATAGGTATTTGCATGTCTCCTGAAGCCTGACTGGAAAACCCCCATGGTGTTGCTAGGCCAGGCCTAGTCATTACTGCTCGCCTCCACCACTACAGGAGTGAGCTCTCAGACACTGAGTTCAGAGATACTGCATCAGGGGGGAGAGTGAGCATGTGAGCGCCCAATCCGCCTCACAGGATTTGATTGACTGCAGATGGAGCTCATTGCCCCTTCTGTTCTCTGAGCCTGTGATGGGGGGGAGAGAAAGAGAGCAGTGCCTCTGCTCTCAGGCAGAGCACTGGATTGAAACTGGGGGTTCCTGGGGGTTGTTTGATCTCTCATTTGATGGTAATGGCATGACAACAGTTATCCTTTTGGTTGTCTGAAAGGGTGGTATTCTGACAAGCGCTATTAAGAGGGCATGTACCCACTGACCACCAATGCTGGGGACATTCTCATCACTAGTGTAGCGGACATTCTTTCCCACTAACCACCAATGTCAGGATTGTCTTCTTCCAAGGGGTTCCCCAAGATCTAAAAATTACTTTAGGGGTTCCTCTGGGGGTAAAAAGGCTGTCCTAGACCAAAGCTTGACTGGCACATTGATGAAGTACGCACTAGTTTGTTTTCAATAAGGCATAAACACTGCTCATAAACTATAAAACAATGAATTGCATTTAAACAGGGGTGTTGCATTATGATGGTGTAATAACGTGGTTTTGATTATATGGGAACTAGAATATCTTCTATGCATATTTGGTCTTGCTCAAAATAGGTAAGTGCATATGATCTCTGGTTTCCATTATAATGTCTTGCCTGATGAGCATATTAAAATGCTCCTTGGCCAATGTATTGTGTAAAAGACATCTAAATAAGTTTTTTAAAAATGCACTCCTTGATTAAAACCAATAAATTTAACATGGCTTACTACTTTTGTGACTTAATTTTATTTTGACAGTATCTACGGTATTTTCCATGCTCTTTAAACCAGAATTTATTTTTAGGAAAGAGACTAGGAGCTGTTAAACTACTGAAACTGATTACTGTGGTCCTTAATCTCTTCTATAACCAGGGCTTCTTAGGAACAGCACACTTCTTTAAATGTCTATCAATTACTTATCAGCAATGAGAGGATATGTGTGCATATAGTCGGTCTATTTTGCACCTATATATAGGACAGACCATTCCTAGATGTGGATTTGACCTTCAATGTGTTTCATTTAGAGGGCAAAGCCACTCTAGTTTTATCCCCCCCCCTTCATACCTAGGCCATTTTTTTGCAATAGAGCGCTGCGTTACTTTAACTGACAATTGCACGGTCATGCAACGCTATACAGAAATGAGATTTCTGCCATTTTCTCCAACAAATAGATCTTTTAGTGTGTGTGGTGTGGGTTTTTTTATTTTTATACGAGTAATGGTGACGATCAGCAACTTGAAATTGTGCCAGACAGTCTAACACTTTGTGGGAACCAGTGACACTAATACAGTGATCAATGTTAAAAAAAAAAAATATATACACGGACGCTGTACTAATGGGAAGGGGCTAAACATCTAGGGTGATCAATGTGTTGTCTACCTAGCCAGTGTTTGTGTGCACAGTGTGCTGTTTTTAGTAGGCAATAAAATCTAGCAGATCGCCACTGACAGAACACAGCTCTGCCTTGCTTGTCTCCTCAATGAGCAACAGATGCCAATGGTCATCTATTGGCTAGCTTCTGCTGTGCCCAATCACAGCGGAAGCAGTGCTCCAGTTGCAAGTTCCTGCTTTCTATGTGCCCAAGCGGTTATTTTTATTCATCCAGTGCAGAAAAACCCACTGTGCTATGTGTGAATAAGCTCTGAAACTGATCCAGATTCTTATTGTGTTATCACATTTTTGTTTTGTTTTTTTTTGTTTTTTTCCCTCTTGTCACAGCGCCACAGCATGCTGAGCGAGCAAGAGCTGAGTATTGCCATGATGGTGACCTCACGAGAAGTTTTCAATGCACTTTCCCAGCTTGTTCCATGTGTTGGTTGTCGAAGGAGTGTGGAACGCCTTTTCACTCAGCTTGTGGAGTCTGGAAACCCTGCACTGGACCCTCTCTCAGTGGGTGCGAAGGGTGTGCTCACTCTATCACACAGTTGTATGACTGATGCCACAAAATTGTACACGCTGTTTTATGTGCGGGGGTGAGTAGCATTTAATTTTTCCTTGGCTTGTAGATATATACTGTATGGGCTTTATTTTAGATTTGACTGAAAAAATAAATGGTTTCCTATACACGTTTCCCATCTTGGTGATGAGTATATAAATATTCTGTTTTGAGTACTAGAAATTACTTAACCATTTTCCTTTTTTTTTTTTTTTTTTTTTTTTTTTTTGTTAAGCCCCATAATTTCCCCCCTCGGCTGTAAATATTACTGCTCCTAGTTCAGTTCAAAGCAGTGACCACTGTAAAGACAAATCTGGGATTTATTTTGTAGTTAATACACACGGACATTGAACTTAAGAGTATGCTGAAAAGTGGGTAGAATATTGTCTGCTTCAAACATAGGTAATACAAATCTTGGCAGTGGGCATGGTACATACATCTCATACTACTCACATGTAAGTTGAGTATTGTCATGAAGTGTGGGTAGGTAAGCATACAAGCATACCGTTGGGTTGCTTTGACAGGCCTTGTTATGGCTAACATTAGATTTCCAAATAATATTCTCATAAGAGTGTGTCACAGATAATAATTTTTAAACTTTTGACTGAAGAAACGTATTTAGGTATTACATTTAGTATTCAATTTGGCGACCGTTTTGAACAAAAGCGAAAGAACACTCTAACCCTCAAGTTGCCCCATGAACAGCCACAACAAAACTTTCTTTAGTTTTTGTATTTTGAGTTTGGTACACAGACCGTAGTAAAAACCTGTTTCTACTCACATTCTGAGAGAAAAGGTGTCTCTTCAGTTGAGATAAGGATTTGAACAAAAATACACATTTCTTATCTATGCGTCACAAGAATAGAAAGTTAGGTAATTCTCCCCAGTAGGTGCAAAAGGGCAATTAAACCTGTCGTAAGTTCTGACTTTTTCTGACTCTAGCCTAAATAAGAGAATGTGGTTGGGCTTTAAATGTGTGCCTAAAGAAGGAATAATTATTTGTAGCTCCCGTTACTGAAAATAAAGCACATAATGGGAAATAATGTGGTGTGTGGTTGTATTTTTATTTACTCGTTGGGATTTTTGAAAAGAAGTTTATAGATTACTTGTGATATTTTTTGCACACAGATTTTCTTTAGACTTTTTGTGCAATTTAATCTAATCTATTTTACTGTGTGACTGCTATATTGCATTATTTACATCCTTATTTTGAGTTCAACTTTTTTTTTTTTTTTTTTCAACACTAAGAGAAAATAACAGTGACATTTGAGCAGAGAACGTATCTCTGCAAGTCATAACTAGTACTCCAGCATTGACAAATGAGCAAGTTACATATCACTGGGCAGATGAAACGCACTATGGCACTATAGCTTTAGTCAAATTACAGCAAAAATAGTAGTACATGTCACTGGTTTTCCATCACCTGTACAACAGAAAGATATAAAGTTTCACACCAGTCCCTCCTGGCGCAGCTTTAGGCAGGGGTCAATCCTAGTATCTATACCAGTTATTAATCATCTTAATCATAAAGTGTCTTGCTTCTGAAACTGTTTACATACAGAAAACCGTGCATGGGCCTAGCTTCTATAAATAATTAGTGTGGTGTTGACAATCAGCCATCTCAGATAAGTAACATATTTTTTACAATCTTTGTCTGTCTTGTTTTCAGAACTAAACTAAGCAGTATGATTGAAGCGATTCCAAAAAGCAAGAAGAATAAAAGATGCCAGCTTCATTCATTAGATACACACAAGCCAAAGCCTTTGGGGTAAGTTTTGGTAGACCACAGTATTATGTGAGTATGCCTCATGGTTTATATATCCAAATTGAGAGATCTAAGGCACTGCTGCCTCGGACTGTTAGATTTAAGAGATTTGGAGTGACATTTGGTAATGTCACTACTGTGCTGTCCCACAGTTCTCTGTGCTGGAGGCTCTGACACGAGGAAGAAAATCTCTACCTCTACTAAATGGCCACCTCCACAGAGACACTGTGCAGAACAAGGTATGGTCATTCGGTAAGGGGGAAAGATCAGCTGCTGGAAGACCAGAGGCAATATTCGTGACTTGTCCTTTGCCATCTACCTGCCAGTTTATTGGCACAGCTTCTGGAGTTCAGTTCCTCTTAACTCATTTAATTGTCCTTTTTCTACAGTAGGACAGCTTGCAATGTGAGAATGTAAAATTGGCTGTGTAACAGGGGTGTGTAAATTTTTGAAAAAACTACCTGTCCAGGGACTAAATTGTGGTTCAAATCTACTTGTCTCTCATGACAATCTACTTTTCCAGATTAAAAAAAAAAAAAAAAAAAAAAAAGGTTTAACCAAAACCATATTTAAATCAGGTGATTTTTAGGAATGCTGGGGCTTTTAAAATCAAAAGGTGCTTTATGGCGACTTAAGTAGCTCAATGTTAAAATTATTACACGTTTATCGCCTCCTTCCCTCCCTGCCTGTCTCCAGCACCACACTTGGGGACTGGCATGGAGGGGAGAGACCTTGCAGTGTAATGAGAACTGATTGGGTGCTCCTCAGGAAAGGGGAGTGTCAGGTTTATCCTTTATCCCTTGCCAGAGCCGTGTGGTGTTTTTTTTTTTTTTTTCTTTTTTTCCCCCCCAAGTTTAAAAAAAAATAAAAAAAAAATAATATATATATATATATATATATATATATATATATATATATATATATATATATAATTTTAGGCCTGAAGATGACACAACCCCTAAACATGATATATTTTCTGAAAGCAGATACCCTAGAGAATAAAATAGTGGTAGTTCCAATTTTTTATGTTGCATAATATTACCACACAATTTCAGTAAAAAATACAAGCAAGTTAATTTTAGGGCACCAAAAAAAGCAATAAATTACCCTATTTTTTTTTTTTTTTGTACAATATAAAAGATGAGGTTTCATCAAGTAAATATCCAACATGTCAAACCTTAAATTTGCGTGCGCTTGTGAAATGGCGATGAACTTCAGTACCCTATATTTTCTATAGGTGACACTTTTTTAAAGCCCCTTTATAGGTCATTATAGTGTTATGAAGGGGGTCTCATGCTAGAATTTTTGCACTCATCCTGGCTTGTGTGGTGACATGAGAAAAGTGTATTGCAACTGACTTTTTCATGCGTAGGCGCCCCCGCTTGTGCTTTTACGTATGTACGTACATATAGGGGGGGGGGGAAATGTTATGTGCTTGCCTGTAACTTTCATTTTTTACAATTAAAAAAAAAAAAAAAAATTGTTTTTTTCGTCACACAAGGGACAAAGTTCCCTATGTGATGAGTTTTGGTGACAGGTTCTCTTTATTGAGACATCCAGGGTTATTAGATCTTAGGTCTATTAGTATGCCCTGGATGTCTCCTGTGTGCTCCACTGAATGTACTGTAGTGCACATCACACTGCATTACATTCTTTCCCGGGCCTCCATGGCCAGGAATCTATCAATGGGGACTCGGAAGTGACATCACGTCACTTCTGGGTCAGGACAAGAAGGGGAGCGTGTCCGCTGTCCTCCCTCCCCTTGAGCCGGCGGCGATGAACCAGTCCCGGGCCCGCAGATGGACAAGCAGAGCCCGGGAGACTTAACGCGGGGGGGGTTCACAAGGGGAACTGCCTGAATGCTTCCACCTGACAGGCATGCCCTGCTGCTTGCTTACAGGGCTAAAGGTTGGGCAATATAAATTCAACATCCCTGGTGTAAACTGTAAGCATTTAACAGTTAAATGCTACACAGTGAAATCTACTTTATTTCTTTGCAGGGGAAACTGGATGGACATTTGGGAAGTCATGTCCCAGGAATGCCGCGATGAAGTTGTTTTAATTGATTCCAGCTGTCTTTTGGAAACCTTGGAAAATTACCTACGGAAACACAGGTAACATCCCTTCGGTTTTGTACTAGCTGCTCTTCGGGCAATCAGAATAAATTTGTATTTCGTTGTACTTTAATCCCCCATTCACACCTGAGCTATTGTTGTACGATTCCCAAAGTTTGGGAGTGCTCAAGCTGAAGAATGTGATTATTTATTTTTAATAGGCTGTTCACACCTGTGCATTGTCGCCTGTCATGTGAAGCTCAAAGTACTTCGCTTTTTGCGGAAGAATCACGTGTTTTTGCTCCAGTGACTTCAATAGGAGCACCTGAAAAGTGTTTACTTGTATGTTTTTCAGGCTCTCCCAAATGGCCTATTTAAATGTCTATGGGAAAAATTGCTATTCTCTTGAACTCCTGAATTCGCCTTTAAATGTGCAAAAACACTTCCTAAATTGTCTGCCTGCCCTCATGCTAACTGTGAATAAGAGCTTACTTTGCATGGTTTGTGTTAAAGTAACAAATACTACAAGCAGAGACTTGTATCTCCGTAATTTAAAAAAATAAATAAAAATAAAGGGAGGAAAAATTTGGCAGTGTCTGCATGCATTGGTTAACTTTTATTATAAAGTCTTGTGTATGCAAAACCGTGTGTACAACAAGCTGCAGTAAGCTTGCTAAAAGTTTGCTGTAGATTTGACTTTGGCCTAAAAAAATACTGTAGGCCAGCCCAGGATAACCCATTCTACTACCAGTATGCCGCAGTTGTTTGCTATTGTCCTAGGTGGAGACATGTCTTTTCTCCAGTGTTAAGGCTAAAATAATTTTGCTAGCACTTTTTATTCGAGTTTATCCTTCAATTAAAGCTCGACTTTACATTGATGCTAGAGCTTGTCTTTCTGTTTAGTTATCTGGCATAGTCTTTCTCAGCCTGGCATTTGAAGTCCTTACATCCAGACCTTGCTGAACTGATAAGGGGATAGCCTTCAAGCACTGGGATCTGTGGTGGGCACTTTCCAAACTTGTTCTGACAGGTTGGTTAGCTTGTGGAATGCCTTACAGGTTCAGAGCCAATCTCTGCACTTACCGTTTCTAAAGACTGACTTAATGAGTAGGGCAGAGATTTGAGCAGAAAGTGCTGTATCGTTTACTTAGGTCACTGGGTGCCGTTTATTCTTCGTTCCTTCTGGTTTCTTGTGGGACTTGGCATTGATGTAATCTACTGGGTGGCGTGTCGCATTTACGGGCTCTGTGTTCCTTTCTCACCATACAGTATCGGGCTTCTCCCTGCGACTACTTCTGCTTGCAACAGATGTGGATCATCCATTTTCAACCTGTTCCAGTTGCCTGCTTACAGTGACTTTGGTCACCTGCAACCATTTGACTTACCTGCTACCAGCTGTCTATATTTCATGTGTACCCGAGGGCTTTCCCTGAGCCTACACATTGATTTACTGCCACCTGATCGCAATATGTCTAAGTATGGGGAAAATGGGGGGAAAAGAATTCCTGCTGCTTTGGCTTCCCCCAGCTCACACTCCACTAGCAGCTATGGGGCTTTTTGCCTACTGATGGTGCTGATGTTTGCAGCCTGAAGTTATGTTGTACGCAGCTCTTAGAGTCTACCCCTTCCTCATAGTCCTCTTTTAGCTCCGTCTTGTGTGGCTACATCCATCCTGTACCCTTTCAGCTGAGGTTTTTACTGGGGTTAAGAAGACATTATAGCCCAAATCAACCACATTTACTCTGATTGCAGAGGCCACAAGCGAGCTCCTGCATCCTCTCCCACATCTTCTTTATCTGATTTCCCATTGGCTTTAGTGACTTCAAATAAAACGGCCTCTGTGGCTGATGGCTTAGGAGTCCCTCCAGTCTTTAAGCAATGAACTTAGTTGCATTCTACTGCTAATACTCTAAGCTTGATGTTTCTACCAGTGCTGGTTCCACCCCATTTTCCAACTCTTTCTATATGAAGTTTGGAAGCCTCATGCTAAGCTGTTTGCTGTCCCAAGTCCTGGAAACAAAAGGAGGCATCTGCTCAGATCTTTTAGCTCTGAATGTCTTCATTCGAGTCAAGAAAATTTGTGGCTATCAGACTGGTGCCTGTATGCCCCCATGCAGAGCATCAACAGTTTCTACATTCTACATCAGTTTGGCCTTGCTGTTAGGTTTCTCATTTGCTCCTTGGGTATTCACCAAGATGCTAACCCCAGTCCTAAACCTGCTATGCTCTCGTAGCATCCCCATTGTGGGATATGTAGATGACCACCTACTGAGGGGCACGTGCTCTGCTGCACATTGTGGCTTGCTTGTCCAGATGTTGCAGCAGTTTGGGTGGGTCCTGAATCTTCAGAAATCCTCCCTGCAGCACAGTTATTTGGAGTATCTAGGTCTAGTCTTGGAAACGGCTTAGGCTGGAGTATTTTCCTCTCCCCTCCCCTCCCCTCCCCTTTCCCCTCCCCTCCCCTTTCCCCTCCCCTCCCCTTTCCCCTCCCCTCCCCTTTCCCCTCCCCTCCCCTTTCCCCTCCCCTCCCCTTTCCCCTCCCCTCCCCTTTCCCCTCCCCTCCCCTTTCCTCTCCCCTTTCAGTACAGTGTGAGTCAGTCACCACAAAATACAATGCACATGAATTAGCCATAAGGTAGCAATCCACATCTGAATAGATATAGGTAATGAGCTTTGTTTTCCAATTCTGTGCGAACAAGACATTTCCAAGAGAGACACAGCAGTACATAAGACCTTGAATATACATGACAAATGAAACGATGAAGCTGGAGTGTTCTTCCACAGGAGAAAATTCATACTTCACTAACTCCAGATGTGAGCTTTTCAGTTCATAGTCCTGGGCCTGTTGGTTTTCTTTCAGAAGGACTGATTCTCTTTTGGTCATTCCTGTCGAGGTGTACTTTACTAGATCTGTGAGTGCTTCTTGAGCTTTTCGGTATCAAACAACTGTTTCTCAGATTTGCAAGACTGTCTCCTAGTATGCTGTTTACAAGTTCTACCACATTTTGGCCTTCGCTAATTCCAGCTTCAAATATAAGGTCCTTCAGGCATCTCCTGTGAGTTGCAGGCAGTCCTTGGCTCTTTTTTGAGCATTTTAGTGCTGCTTTACTATGTTGCCCACCTCTCAGTTGAAGGTATTTTGAACATCCTGCAGGTTAATATTTCCTGTGTCCCTCAACATACAAAGTAGAAATAATTCTATTTTAATTCAACTGTAGAATACTTTTCTCAGATTTCATTGAGGGGCTACCTTGTCACAATGCTGCCTACAGAAAGATCCGACACTGGCAAACTTTAAGTCAGCCCACAATAACCCATTCTATTACCGGCTTTTTAACATGGTTACATGTTTGTCGTTTTGTTTTTTTGTTTTTTTGCACATCTTGGGAAAATAAACAAAAAACCATGCAAGTGCTTGTAGGTAAAATTTAAACGGTACATAAACATGTAATAACAGATAAAGATAACAAATGTAATTAATATTGGAAAAATATAACAAAAACTTGAGCTGGCCATTCATTTTATACAATTTTTATTCAGTTTTCTTTAGATTTACCTTCAACTATGTAGTGCAAGGGCCTGCCTGATTGCATGCAAATTGAAAGTGTTTAGGTTTAACCCTATATTATACGGTTTTGGCAAGTCTAAAGGAACATTTCTACAAGAAAATTGTATAATGTATGGCCTGCCTTGGCAATAGATGCCTTTCGCCAAGGAGTCCCCACCCACTTTTCAACTGCTTGGCAGATGATCAAACCAGACGTGTTTGTAGCAGCCCTGGAGAGAGAGACTAGCTTACTACAATTTTGGCTGTGGTATATACAAGACTAAATGATAGTAGTGACCAATCGTAACCCTTGGAAAAACAGTATTACCTTTTAAGAAAGGATGGCACTCTTTCCTGAATGGGCTTAGGCTTGGTTCCTAATGGCATTCCTATAGTAAAAAGTCATTGAGCTAACCAGGTTTGGGATGCATTCTTGTGTATTGTGAGCCAATAATAACAAAATATGTTCACGGCGTCCATGCTGCTGAGTGAGGGGCGAGGTGATGAGGAGGAGGGGTCACCGCACACTGCGTGTCTCACTGCCTTCCTCGCCTCGCTGTCTGGCCTGCTTGCTCGCTGCTACTGCCGCCCTCTCCGCTCCCGCATGTCCCGCTCTGAGGAGGGGAAGAGGAAGGCTCTGTGGGGAAGGGGGCTCCGGTCCGTCCGTGTACCACCGAGAATAAGGACGGAGCTTCGCTGCCTCAGACAGCGAGGCGAGGAAGGCAGTGAGACACGCAGTGTGCGGTGACCCCTCCTCCTCATCACCTCGCCCCTCACTCAGCAGCATGGACGCCGTGAACGCCTTTAACCAGGAGGAGCTTCTTCCATCCTTGTAGCCCTGGGGATTCCTGTGCCAGTTCCTTTGGAGGCTTTTCCAGATTGATACTGCTCTGACCTGCCGGATCATTTTCTCACCACATGAGGGCGTAGGATCTCCATTTTTCCCAGCTACACACTTGACCAGACCTGAGTGGAGAGGGGATCGTCAGGATATATATATACACATGCGCATTACCCATGCGCGTTCTGGTTAGTGTGAAATTCTACCATTTGCACTGGGAATCGAGGAGCACTGTTTTCACCGGACTGTGTTTAATATTATTTACTCACGTTTTATGAGCGCTGCATTTCTTTTATTTAGTTACTCTAGGATAGCTGGACAGGACCATAGAAGGTCCTTAACCCATCAGCAGGACCAGTATCTGTTCCTTTGTGCAAGGCGGAACTGGATGAGCACTGCCTGAGTTCTGCAAAATTACCTACAGCAGGCCACTGGTGTGAATGTCTCAGACCAAGCCATCAGAAACAGACTTCATGAGAGTGGCCTGAGTGCCCGACGTCCTCTCGTGAACCCTGTGCTCACTGCCCGGCACCATGGAGCTTGATTTCAATTTGCCATTGAACACCAAAATTGGCAGATCTGCCACTGGGACCCTGTGCTTTGTCACATTTTGCTCAGGGTGAACCTGCTCTCATCTGGGAAGATGTGAAAGAGGCTGTAGAAGCAATGGGAGAACCTTTAGGCTGCCTGTAACATCGTTCAGCATGACTGTTTTGGTGGTGGGCCATTGATGGTCTGGGGAGGCATATCCATGGAGGGATCCACAGAACTCTACAAGCTAGACAATGGCACCCTGACTGCCATTAGGTATCAAGATGAAATCCTTGGACCCATTGTCGGACCCACTGCACCAGTTTAGGGTCTTGGATTCCTCCTGGTGCACAACAATGCCCGGCCTCATGAGGCAAGAGTATGCAGGCAGTTCCTGGAGGATAAAGAAATTGATACCATTGAATGGACCCCACACTTACCTGACCTAAATCCAATAGAACACCTCTGGGATATCATGTTTCTGTCCATCCTACGTCACCAGGTGGCACCTCAGATTGTCCAGGAGCTCAATGATGCTCTGGTCCAGATCTGGGAGAAAATACCCCCAGGACACCATCTTGTTGTCTCATTGGAGCATGCCCTAACATGGTCAGGCATGCATACAAGCACATGGAGGCCATACAGAGTACTATTTTGAGTTGCTGCAATGACATTTCAGCAAAATGGACTAGCCTGCTGCATATTTTTTTTTCACTTTTTATTTGCGGGGTGTTCTTGAATTCAGTCCTCTGATGGAAATGAAAAATTAACCTACAAACAATGGGGCATCCTTATGTTCCCAACACATTGCCCTATCCATATCAGTTAAGATATCCAGCATGTGTGTTACACACATTATATTGCCAAAAGTATTGGGACACCTGCCTTTACATGCGCATGAACTTTAATGGCGTCCCAGTCTGTAGGGTTCAATATTGAGTTGGCCCACCCTTTGCAGCTATAATGGCTTCATTTCTTCTGGGAAGGCTATCCACAAGTTTTAGAAGTGTCTATGGGAAGGTTTGACCATTCAGAAGTGCATTTGTGAGGTCAGGCACTGATGTTGGAAAAGTAGGCCTGGCCCGCAGTCTCCGCTCTCATTCATCCCAAAGGTGTTCTGTTGGGTTGAGGTCAGGACTCTGTGCAGGCCAGTCAAGTTCTCCACCCCAAACTTGCTCATCTATGTCTTTATGGACCTTGCTTTGTGCACTGGTGCGCAGTCATGTTGGAACAGGAAAGGGCCATCCCCAAACTGTTCCCACAAAGTTGGGAGCATGAAATTGTTCAAAATGTCTTGGTATGTTGACGCCTTAAGAGTTCCCTTCACTGGAACTAAGGGGCCCTGAAAAACACCCCCACACCATAATCCCCCCCCCCCCCCCAAACTTTACACTTGGCACAATGCAGTCAGGCAAGTACCATTTTCCTGGCAACTGCCAAACCCAGGCCCGCCTATTGGACTGCCAGACAGAAGTGTGATTTCACACTCCATAGAACACCTCTACTGCTCTAGAGTCCAGTGGCGGCATGCTTTACACCACTGCATCCGACTCTTTGCATTGCACTTAGTGATGTAAGGCTTGGGTGCAGCTGCTCGGTCATGGAAATCAATTCAATTAAGCTCTCTATACATTGTTGTGCTAATCTGAAGGCCACATAAAGTTTGGAGGTCTTTAGCTATTGACTGTGCAGACAGTTGGCAACTTTTGAGCACTGTGCGCTTCAGGATGTACTGACCCCGCTCTGTCATTTTGTGGCCTACCAAGTGGAAGCAACTAGGAACAACAGCAACTCAGCCACCAACAGTGGACCGTAGAATATTTAGTAGCAAGAAAATTTCACGGATGGACTTAATGCACAGGTGGCAATCTATCACGGTACCACGCTTAAATCCACTGAGAGCAAACCATTCTTTCACAATTGTCCTGTAGAAGCAGTCTGCATGCCTAGGTGCTTGATGTTATACATCTGTGGCCACAGAGGTGATTGGGACACCTGAATCCAATGATTTGGAGGGGTGTCCCAATACTTCTGGCAATATATATTGTGTGTTTGTGCCACAGGCAGCTAGCACTTTCAAAAGTTAGAGTTGGCTCCTAAATTTAGATCATGACTGGTTTCCCTTTGATGTATGCCTGGCTTGGATTAAAAAATACAGTGCATGAATTGTTCTTTTGTATTGTCCTGCCAAAATGATCATTTCTAATGAGAGGAGGGGAGGTCACGGTTTTAAACTTTTGAATATGGAAACATCTGCTCTAATTTCAGGTATTGTCTGTCCTATAATGGCATCCTCACACACTTCTTCATAACTAGTTGATCTAATTTTAAATATTTTCTTGACAGGTTTTGCACAGATTGCAAGAATAAAGTACTTAGAGCATACAACATTTTAATTGGAGAACTGGACTGTAGTAAAGAAAAGGGCTATTGTGCTGCACTGTATGAAGGTCTTCGGTGTTGCCCTCATGAACGACACATTCACGTCTGCTGTGAGACGGATTTCATTGCTCATCTCCTGGGTAGAGCAGAGCCAGAGTTCGCCGGCGGGTATGAGTATGTAACCTGCTAGAGTGGGCTCCCTAGCGCTTTGTTTACTTTTCTATATTTTATTACCTGTTTTTGGTTTTGTAAGTGTAGGCAAATATGAAGTTCTGTTATGTATTAAAAATGATTTGTATTTTAAACAATGTGCATGTCTTTGAATTGGCCTCCTGTAATCTCCTGCATGTCAGCCTTCAGACTGTATGAGGGTGGTGCAGTACTGTAAACTAGTTGGATAGTGAAGAGCAACACTGTGAAACAGAAACCGAAATGGTCAGTATATTTTTTGGCATTGCAAGTGTTGGGGGAAATTTTGAATTCGGAAACTATCTGGACAGAAGTAAACACCTTTTTATGACCGGTAAGATCATTCATATATGTATTTCAACTCTGTATTTAGTGGTTTGCCTACACTTACATGTTAAGTCTGCACAAAATATTTAAACATCGTAAGTTTAACATTTAGGCGTGCTGCTGTGCACGGCTTGTGATGTGTTTTAACATTATGTATACTTCAAGCAGATCTGTATGATACTAGTTAATGTGTTAATCCTCTCTACAATGTTTCACCTTTTACTTTTGTAACCTGTATGTAAAATGTGCAATAATTTTTTATTTTTTTTCCTCTTATGTTAAGGCGTAGGGAAAGGCATGCTAAAACGATAGACATTGCACAAGAAGAAGTCTTGACGTGCCTGGGAATTCATCTCTATGAGCGTCTGCATCGCATCTGGCAGAAATTAAGAGCCGAGGAGCAGACCTGGCAAATGCTGTTTTATCTTGGTGTTGATGCCTTACGCAAGAGTTTTGAGGTCATTTTTTTTTTTTTTCTTTTTAACATTTTTAGTTTTAGGGTTCTTTTATAAAAATGTGACAGTGTTAGTAACTGCAGCTAGAAGCTTTTCCAATATTGCCAATTACCAGTAGATAACTAATCCATATCTCTTGTTTATCAGTAAGAAGAGGAGACATAAATGTATGTTTGTATGATACTGTGGCAAAGACTCTAAAAGTGTTGGAGATGAACTAATATAGATAGGGGGCATAAAGTCAGACTGATCCATGTAAGGATAAACATGCTGGTCTACCTTTTTGGAGTAATGGTTTAGCCCTTTTTTTTATTTAGAGGATATTCAGCTACTGGGAATATAAATGGTATTTCATGCACTTTCCAGTCCAGTTTCTCCACTAGTGGTGCAACACCCTGGGGTTCCCCCCAGAGTGCAGCACGCACAAGACCCAGTTTTCCCTAGATTAGCATCATGAGTGGTCATGGTGCAGGTGGGCCTTAGGGCCTGTGAGAATAAGGATTTGTTAGGAGCTACATTCTAAAAAAGCGTTTTTGATGTTCTTGGACATTTGACCAAAGCAGTTTAAACTGAGAGTAGTGTTTATGTATGAAAACATTGTACTGTAGAATACCAGCTGCTTTGCATTTTGCTTTAAAATATATCTTCTGTTTTGTAGATGACTGTTGAGAAAGTGCAAGGAATTAGCCGGCTAGAACAGCTGTGTGAAGAGTTTTTGGAAGAGGAAAGGGTTCAGGAGCTTAAGCAAGAAAAGAAGCGGCAGAAGAAGAAAAACAGGAGAAAAAACAAATGTGCATGTGATATGCCATCATCACCAGAAAGTATGGAGACAATCACCACAAGTCAGGAAAAGGTAATGGCTGCAGCTTCGGAAGAATTTTGTGTGTGTGTGTGTGTATATAATAAATAAGAAAAAAAAATGTTGGTTTATAAAGCCAAGATGGGCCTATATTTTGTTACGGTCTGTTAAAGTAAACCTTTAAGAGAAATAGAGGGGGGGTTGCATTGCTGTCCTCTTTTAAGAATGTTCTAGTTGCCTTGCTGATCCACAGGCTTCTTATCTGCATATGTTCTTTGGGTTGGTATTAAAGCAGGTGGTCAGCATGACAGCCTGACATCTACCATATACAGAATTAGAAGTTAGCAGTTTTTCCCCCATGTTTATCCCAGGATAAGTATCCTTTTACTTTAATGCCCTTTTACTGTTAAGACTGATAAAGCAGCAGTTGTCAGAGCAGGGATCGGCACCGATCATCAGGGCACTGATTATCAGTGCCCTGATGGCCGGTGCCCGTCAGTGCTGCCAGTCAGTGCCTATCAGTTCCGCCTCATCAACGCACATCAGTAAAGGAGAAAAATTACCTGTTTGCAAAATTTTATAATAGAAACAAAGAAACCTTTTTTGCTTTTTTTTTTTTTTTATAGTGCAAAAAATAAAACTCCCAGCGGCAAGTAAATACCACCAAAAGAAAGCTCTATTTGTGAGAAAAAATGATAAAAATGTCATAAGGGTAAAATGTTGCATGACCGTGTAATTGTCATTCAAAGTGCGACAGCGCTGAAAGCTGAAAATTTGGCCTGGTAAGGAAGGGGGTATAAGTGCCGGTAGGCAAGTGGTTAAATAAACTAACACGAATGCCTATCAAATTCACTTTTTTTTTTCTCAAAACTGAATATAAATTCAAAAAGTCTTATGGATTCTTTTTAAGAAGAAAACAAACAAATTTATTATGTTTGAAATTTTATTATATTTTGAATAATGAATTTGTGCAACAGAATAAACAGAATATTTCCAGAAAAATGTGAATAGCTAACAAACAAATAACCATTGTTCAGAAAACTTCACTGCTGTGGTCTTACCTCTTTTTGTCTGTTTTTATTTTTAGGAGACACCAGGCTTTGCAGATATGGGCTGCAAGTCTTGCAATGGTATAGAAGACAACAGCTGTGTAGAAGTGGTAATAACACATGAAAACTCTTCATGCACTTGTCCAAATAGTGGGAATCTCCTGGCATCTTCAAAAATGAAAAAGGGTATATATGTTTAACTGTTGGTTTTGGGTGAACTGACTCATTATATATTTGAATGCAAAATAACAGTGAGAGGGTGTGATAAGTAGAGGTGTTTTTGAATACTTCATTTCAGACCTTGTTTTGTTGTTAATTGAAGGCCTTTTTTAGACATCATTTTGCATTGCTGTTTTCCCTAATAAGCAAGGTTTTGTAAGCATTGATACGGTTTTCTAACTTGCAGCATGACGTTCTTGTATTGAAAAGTTATACTTAGTGCTATTTCATGTTTGTTATAACAGGCTTAGCACCACGTTCCAATGGAAGTGATTGTGGTTATTCATCTAGCATGGAAGGTAGTGAACCAGGATCTCGGGAAGGGTCAGATGTGGCTTGCACTGAAGGCATTTGCAACCATGATGAAGCAGGTATTATACAGTACTGTCGAAATAACTTAAAATATCAGTGTCAGATATTTTATAAATGTGTACGGAGATGAATATTTTGTAGATGATAAAAATACTCTTGCAGCTACATTATACAGTTTCCTGCAGCTGGTTAATTCCTCATAACTGACTTAACATGGTTGTAAACCCTTACATATACCCAGTGCAATGACTAGCCTCAGGTGATACCAGAGATTAAATAAATCCTCCTACATAAGTTGTACTTTATCTGCAGACCTCTGGTTCTAAAGCCTTTCAGAGTACACAGATCAAAGGACATTTCCCAGCAGTAGAAAGCAGAGGGTGAGGATCTGATGTCGCACACTGCACAGCTAGGGCACAGAGCTGTAGCGTAATTTTGGGAGCAGAGGGAAGGGACACCCCCTCTACAGAGAATCGTAGGAAAATATACACAGCTGAGGCTGTCAGTCACGTGCTGGAGGAGAGCTGGGCTGTTGCCTAGATTTCTGCGGTGTTGTCAAGACCTTTTTAGTAGCGACTCATACAGCTAGCCGACTGAAGAGAGATCAGAGAGAAATTACACCCAGTGCTTTGGATTGAGGCTAGTACACACTTTCTGTCCCCGGTTTACTGGCAAGATGGTGATCATTAAGGCAAAACTATATACTCTCCTTGAATCCGATGCGTGGCCATGCAACTCCCCGAATTTTCAGCATCCAGTTTCCTGGTCCCAATTGCCTCCTGCTGTCATTGGCCGTGCCAAGATGACGTCACTCCTGTGCATACGAGGGAGTTCCGTCAGCTTCAGCATTGCTGAATGTGTGCAGTGAGCTGCGCTTGCACAGCTTACTGTACAACGACAGACAGACAGGCAGGTAAGTAGCTTTAGATGCAGAAGAGACAAGGCAGGTCTTTTATGCATTAAACATCCTGCCTGTTCACCCTTTCCCTTTTTTTTTTTTTTTTTTTTTAATAGCCTAAAATTTCACTTTAAGTAGCAGGAGAGGTTGGGGAAGCTTAAGTCTGCAAAATCAGACAGATGCATGCTCTGCAAGTCCTCCGGTACAGCTTCTTCTCCAACATGGAAAATTAGTAAGTTGTACAATAGTAATATCATGGCTATCTTGAGACTAGCAATCAAATTTGGCATTGCCTTGATCTCACACTGCAGATAAACAGCTAGGAGGCAATATAACAAAAGTATATAAATTGCGCAAAACCTTGCACTTGGTGCAAAGTGTTAGTGAAAACTAGGGAAAGCCGCACTCAAACTATTTGAATATGCAATGGAACAAAAAAATATAGAAAGGTGTTCCGCTATCCCTTTTAAAGAGACTAACATACATGTGAACAAAAACATATGCATAAAAAATAGAAGAGCAATATAGCACAAACGGTGCAATACATAGTAATATAAATGTAATGAAATACAGGTAATGCAAGAGTGATATACATAAAATGCAGCACAGATGTACAGTGCATAAAGTATTTAGATCCCATTTACATTAATTTTTTTCTTATGTTACAGTCTGATACTGCAGTTGTTTAAATTTTTTTTTTTTCTCCTTCATCTACACTCAGTACCCCGTAAATACAAAGTGAAAACCGAAATATTATAATTGAAGCACTACAGTCTTGAGTGTTTGTGGGTATGACAGTGCAAGCTTTGCACACCGGGATTGGGGGATTTTCTACAATTCTTTGCAAATCTTATCAAGCTCAGTCAGGTAGGATGGGGATCGTTGGACAGCCATTTTTCAGGTCTTTCCAGAGATCTTCGATAAGGTTCAAGTCGGGGCTCTGGCTGGGCCACTCTAAGACATTTGCAGAATTGTTCCTAAGCCATATTATGAGGCGCTGCTCTCTGCAGCATTCGAAACCACCCATCACTGGAGAACATCACCCACCTGGACCAGAGGTAACTGGGGGAAAAAAGGTACAGTGTTGCTGCATGGATAGTGTTTGGGCTTGTAAAGGTCATTTTAAAATAACCACTTGTTTTTTTTTTTTTTTGTTTTGTTTTTACTTGAGCCTGCAAACAATGAACAGAGGGCAATGTCAGGCTCCTGCACACTCTTCCTGCAGCTCTGAACCTGTATCTCTGTAAGGGCTTTGAGTTAGAAAGCTGGAGGAAGTATCAATGTATTACATAAGCGCTGATTACCGCACTTGTAGACCATTATGAACTGCAAGTTCATCTTCCACAGTGATAGACAGGACTTGTAGTTCATTCACAGATCTGTGGTGCTGAATTTAAATGGGACAGTGACTGCAGCTGATAAGAACCCTCATGCATGGCCCTGGAGGGGGATTTGAAGAGGGCACGCTCAGTTGCATGTTACACGCTGGACTTGGAGCAATAGTTCTGGGGCCATAATTGATGGCTAACTCTAAGCTGATTAACCTCTAAAAGCTTTAAAAGTGTCACCTACCAATTGTTTTCAGGTTCCATGGTTTTTTTGGGTTTTTTTGTTTTCTTTTGGTGAGTCTGTGGCAGCCTTTCTCAACAAGGGTGCCTTGAGGTTTCTTTAGGGGTGCTTTGGCAAAATGTCCATAAATTGCCCAAAACTTGTATACAAGCCAGTGGGTGGAACAAGCCTGCCTTTTGGTTACACAAAGCCATAGGTTTTCATAGTGAACCATTACGACCTTCTAGCCGCAGGCACCCTGACAGCCAATAACATCAGTTGATGAGGTTGTCATGATCCTAGTTTAATCATCCCCCTACCTCTCTCAGTGCTGGGGTCACATTAGCTCAGTGATGGAGAGAATCTGGGGGAGAAGAGAAATCCTGGAATATTGATCAGTACCAGTGTGCAGAAGTGTATTTGCTTTGAAAGAATAAGTCCCCTCTAATGTTGGGTGTCCTACATGTGTGGATGTTGCTGTGTTATATAAAGCTATTAGAATAGTTTTTCACATTTTAGAATGGGTTGCCTCAGGACTGCCCATAATTTTAAAAGGTGCCTCAGGACTGCCCATAATTTTAAAGGGTGCCTTGACTGAAAAAAAGTTGAGAAACACTGGTCTATGGTGTGTACGTGCCTCAATCCAGAGCACCCAGTGTGATTTTTGGTTCCTCTATTTGCATACGTCATTTCTGGCAGACTCCCAGTGATTGAGGGGGAGCACCAGCACACAGCTTGTATGAGCCTCAGCTGTGCATGTTCCCTATGAGATGGTGTAAAGGGGAGACGTCCCTTTTTTCCTCTCAGGTTTCAGATTACATTTGGCACTCCAGTCTGAGCTGTGAAGTGAGTGACATTAGATACCCTCCCCCTGTCTCTGGAAGCTCAAAAGCTATGG
This sequence comes from Staurois parvus, assembly GCF_062004578.1. Lineage (NCBI taxonomy): Eukaryota > Metazoa > Chordata > Amphibia > Anura > Ranidae > Staurois > Staurois parvus. The sequence goes on from NW_028318930.1 coordinate 3,096,816, forward strand.
AAATTCTGGACTTTAAATTGATATGGAGAAGAGAGGACTGCAGATAAACAGGTATTTAGGGGGATATGTCTGGCCTCGGATGATAGGCAGAAATTAGTCACTTCACTGGGTATATGTAAATGTTTAAAACCACTTTATAATTTGCTATGTAGTTTTTTTTTTTTTTTTTTTGTTTTGTACAAAATGTAAAATATAGAATCATTTTAATATTTACTACATTTTTAATGTTCATTTGCAGGTGAGGATTCATGTGTCAATTGTGACAAGGAAGAAGAAGATGGTGATAGCTGTGTGGAATGTTGGGCCAATTCAGCAGAGGATAGTCTGAAAGGAAAAAATAAAAAGAAGAAGAAGAAATGCAAACCATTTAAATGTGAAAAAGAGAGTGTACGTGTTTTTTCCTTTTTCTTTTTCTCTCCAAACCCCCCCCCCCCCCGGCATTTGCATGTTACGTATACTGTGTGTCCACACTTCAGATGATGATTTTTGAAAGATGGTACCTAAACCCTTGACGTAAACTTTGTTATCATTGTGAGCAATCTCGGCCTCTTGTCAAGTAGTGTAGCTGAGCATTTTATGTAGATCACAGCTCTTCCCCTTAATATCGGTTGCTGTGAGGGGACACAGTTAAAATCAAGTCCCTCTATTGGTCTGGGAAGCTTGCTGTTGTATTAGGCAGGACTGTATGGGATCAAGCTTCATTTTTGTAAGTTCAGCTGCCTGTTTCATAGGATTCATTGATTAGACTCCAGTCACACTTGTACGACTCCAAAGTTGCACAGTTTCCATTGTGACTTAGATTTAACTTTACACTCTCTGAATCATAGTTGCATCAGAGTCGTATAGGTGCCTTTTCAAAGTCGTTGCATCGATCTGAACAGGTGCCATTGAAAAGCATGGGCTGGGACTTTGATATCCAAAGTCGCACAAGTGTGAATTGAGCCCTAGCTTCTTCTTGGTGAGCTTGCACATGGGAATTTAGATCAACCAGTGCAGGGCCCATCCTGTCTCAGCCAGGGCCTTCGTTGCCCTGCAGCCATACATATACATACCCTTTGTACACGTGCAGCTGCTGGGCAGGGAATGATGTTTGCATTATTTCTTTTGCATTTTCATCTGCATTTTAAAATGTCATATGATAAATGAGGTGTTTAAATGTTAATTTTTTTTTTTTTTTCCTTAAGCATGGGGCCTGTGCATCTGAAATTCCAGACAACATACACAATGATCAGTCCAAAGATGGCAAAGCTGATAGCTGTTGTTCTTCCATGAAAATCAATGGACAGTCATGCATAGATCACCAGAGTGAATTATTAAAATGCACAGGGTCAGGACAACCATCAGACAATTTGGAAGGTGGAAGAGAAACAAAAACCTTAAAAGAACTTCTGGTTAGTACTTTTTTTTTTTTTTTTGACATGTTTTACATCAACACACCAGCTTTGTAGTACTCTGTGGGAGCATGCATTCTAAAGGTGTGAATGCTGCTGCATGCTTTAGGGAGCCTCTAACACATGAAGTGTGTTCTGGAAGCTAGGTGATTGTTTACTAAATTAATTGGATTTCCAAGATGTCATTGGTAACTGGTCATTTTCTTGAATTCAGGAACAGGTTCATAGCGCAGCTCAATAAAGGGAACATCTTAGGATAACCGTTATCGTGTAGGGCATGTCATCTCTGCAATGGCTGAGGCGGCCAAACTTGACCTGTGGCTCTTCTGATTAGTTGTCATACTGCAGCATTTCATGTTGCTTTTTTGTTTTACTACTTATTTGGCAAACTTTTCTCCAGTCGGGACATAACACTAGATTTGGTTTTTATGGTGAAAACAAATTTTGAGAAGATCCCTTATTTTCTTGTTTTTAGGATGAATCAGAATGCACTTCAGAAGAGGAAGATGGTCTATCACAGGATGAAATCCAGGCCTTTATGGCAAACAACCAGTCCTTTATCAGCAACCGGCAGCAGTTTAGACAGTATCTGAAGGAAAAGTTTAATAAGTACTGTCTCCGACATGATCACCGGAATCCTGTTTGTAGTAGCTGGTTGGCAACAGCTGGAGCAAATTAAACACAATAAACAAATTCTGACTTTCATTGAAATAATCAGAATGATTACCGCACTGTTTTCTGTCTTACAAAATTTTCTGATTTTGGTCTCTTGAATTTTTACCAGATTTTCTTTTCCTTTTTAATTTTATTTTCTCGAGGGAAGAGGTTCAAAGCACATTTTGTTGATTTCTGGGTTATAATTTCTTATGATGAGAGTAACACCCTGCACCTTTTTTCCCTTTTTTCTGCTTTTCGATTGTGTCAACGTTATACACGTACACGTGCACACAACCTTTAGCGTTAAATGTTGTAATTATAATTTTGTACAAAATGGTAACAAACCAAATATAGGATTTACCAATTTAGACATCCACTTGCTAAATGTTTTGGATGTGATAATGTAAAAGCGCAATGTGCAGAATTGAAAATAAAAAATATTTATTAATATGCTTGGCAAGAGTTGACTTGCAATTTCTGTATTTTAGAATCCAAAGAAGATGTAGGTTATGACGATGTTACCATGTACAAACAGGAGTCCTATTTCCAGTATGGAACCCTCTACACAGGCTAGCGATCTGTAGCTAGAAGCAGCAAAACGGAGCAAAGAAATGACTCCAGTTCTACCTACATAATTTTGTATATAGTAGCTTTGCGCAATTAATTGCCACTGCATGTTGCTAGTGTAGCTTACACCATTTTAGTGCTCTGGGCCATCTGTTTAACAGCTGGTTACTATTAGCAATTAATAGTTGGCAAATACAGTTTTGCAGTTGAGCTACTAAATTTGCGTGCATAGCCTGGATCTTACAAAAAAAATGCCTGCTTAATCTTGAGGACAGCTGTAAATCATGTTGCCTCAAAGTTGTAGGACTGTGCTAGGTATATAAAAACCCTGTCAGCAGGTTGAACTGTGTGCACAGTTCTCCACTCTTGTGAATCCACAGCAAAGAAAAGATGTGATCCTGCTGATCAATTATTAGACCTAAAGGGTTTTATTTACTAAAGCTGGAGAGTCCAAAATCAGACTCCCTTCTGCATAGAAACCAATCAGCTTCCAGGTGTCATTGCCAAAGCTTCATTGAACAAGCTGAGGTTAGAAGCTGATTGGTTTCTATGCAGAAGGGAGTCTGATTTTGGACTCTCCAGCTTTAGTAAATAAACCCTAAAATGTCCTTTTTCTGGTGACTGGGGAAAGTGACTGATTGGTATTGGAGGTTCACGCAATAGGCAGATTAGTCAATTATCTATTGCATCACCTCTGCATTAAGTGCTGTATGGGTAAAATGCCCGATACCTCCAGTGGTTTTGATTAATAATGCATTCCAGTTGTCAACGTAAAAATACTTTAACACATAGCATATTGAAACTGCGGTTGCAAGAGTTCCATTTTTTTTATACAGGCAAAATGGCTCCATGGGTCCTGTATTAAACTGATAGTTTTGTTGATAGGTACCTGCCACCTTGCAAGACTTTGAAGGTCTCTACCCATGGTTATATAGATGGATGCTATGAGCAGCCCTCGCCACTTTAATAAGACAGTCAGTAAAAGTTTCTTCATGTAAAGGTGCTTACAGTCGTTTTGCGCAGTGGTGTCATTACCAGGCCTGAATCTACGGAAAGGCCACACACGCCATGACCTAGGATGACAGTGTTTCATGGTAATGCTAAACTGGGGTTGTCTTAACACATTTTATATCAATTTCAGCATTTAAAGCTGAAAGTGGTTCTAAAGTCATAAGGTTTTTTTTTTTTTTTTTTTACACCTCAATGCATGCTATGAATTTAGGTTAAAAAAAAAACAAAACCCTGTTCTCTTCCCAAATTCTTACCCAAGTCCTGTGTTGATCCAGCTCTGAACTTGTCTGCAGATTTCTCCCCTCACTGACAGGCTTGGCTGAGAGCAGCGGGAACCATTTTGGCTCCAAGTGCTGTCAGTCAAATTTTGTGCTGAGTCACACTGTGTGTGTCTACAGACGCAAAGAGCAAGTAAGGGGAGCAAGTCCACACGTGAACCCATAGGAAGGGGCTTTAGGTTATACTGCTGTCTACAGGTGATCTGGACACTTGTAAACAAAGAAAAACATGCCAGACCCAGGGTTACATGCACCTCCACCATGTGTGTGTTGTGTTTTTTTTTTTTTTGCTAGTTTCTTAATTAGACATCTTTATCCTTCAGTGAAGGACACAGCTGAATTTCTCAGATGGGTTTGATGCTTAAACTAAAAGCACACCTAAGGGATAGCCCTCTGGTGGTGGCCGAACCTTTTCATCTGCAACCCAGGATTCAGATTTTGCCTACCACCTTTGGGAGTTTGAAAAACTAGGGAGCTACAAGCTCCACATCCAAACTCCCAAAGGTGGTAGGCAAAATCTGAATCCTGGGTTGCAGATGAAAAGGTTTGGGCCACCCCTTAGGTGTGCTTTTAGTTTAAGTTGTGCTACCATGATGCTCCTGAAGATGGCAGCATCAAACCCATCTGAATAATTGATAAACTAGAAAGCTACAAGCTCCATATCCAATATTTATTCCCCCTCCCCCCCCTTTTTTTTTTTTTTTTGGTGTTGCATATGGACAAGCTGGTTCTTCGACCGAGGCTATAGGTGTGTTTTTTTTCTTGTTTTTTTTGCCCAAGGTGGTGTTGACCTTTGACTTTAACAAGGATATAGTCTTACCTCCCTTGTTCCCTCATCCAAAAGAAGTGGCTCTCCATTGCCTGGATGTGGTAAGGGCTATTAGTTTGTCTCAGCCACAGCATCTCTTTGGAAGTCTGATGCTCTTTTAGTCATTCTGGAGGGGCCTAGACGAGGTCAAGCCTGGTCTTCCATTTCGAAATGGATTCGTAGAATGACAAATCCAGGCCTATGCCCTTGCAGGCTGCAAGGCTTATTTTACAATTATTGTGCATTCTACCTGGGCGCTAAGTGCGTACTGGGCCTTTCACTTGGCTTCTGTTCAACTTTGCAAGGCTGCTACTTGGTCCTCCGTTCACATGTTTACTAAATTTTATAAGGTTGATATTTCTGCCTCTGTGGATGCCCACTTTGGCCAGAAAGTTTGGAGTTTGGGGGTCGTTCCTAGTTCTGTTTGGTTGTGGGCCCACCCCTTCTGTCTTTCTGGAACTGCTTTGGGACGTCCCACCTGTGAGAAATTCAGTTTTGTCCTTAACACGGCGTTACAGTTGAATTAAAAAAAAAAAAAAAAAAAAGCGCTGCACTTTGTGAATGGTCTTGTAGTCTTCTGGTCCCAGAAGACTACAGGGGAAGGAAGGGGGCAGGACAACATCAGTTTCTGATCACCTTAGGCGATCACACCGGAAGTGGGAGCGATACCTGTCAAATTCAGGCACCTGCTCCCCCCTCGCTCCTTAAAGGCGCCAATCCTTAATGGGGAGTGGGGAACAAGGCATTAAAGCGAAACTTCCCCTTTTGGGTAGAGCTCCGCTTTAAGAGAACTATAGAGAACTTGAATTTTGTACTTGCATAAGATCCTTTTCTCTTGAGTTCATTGAAGGACACAGCACCTGCCCAGTCTTGTTTGGTATTGTCATCCTACTACTGGGTACTAACTAACCTGAGGTTGCAGATAGGGGGTTTGGCCACTCCTAGTGGGCTGCCCCTTAGGTGTTGTACTAGGGTCCTACGCCTGAAGGTGGTGGCATCAAACCCATCTGAGAGTCAGCTGTGTCCTTTAATGAACTCAGAGGAAAGTATTTTATGGTGAGTACAAAAAAAAATTCACTTTTTCTTCAGCTCTGCTGGGAAAATTTTGTTTTTTGCCAGCTTTTTTTCTTCTATCAAGATTCCTTTTACAGCTTAAGGTGGTCTCTACCTGGTAGTTATGAAGATTTCCTTTAGGATGACTGGAGTTCTGTACCAGAGTCTGCTGGATTGGATTTTGAGGGGCTTGTCTGGAAGTGACCTTGATGCACTGAGCTCCACTTGGGGTGCTTTTCAGACCTAGTGATGGTTTAAGTTAGCTCTGGATGCATTTCAGGCCCAGAGCTTGCCTTGTTCCTGAAGACCCACTTTGTAGGTAGTTCCTTCAGGCTGAGTACTGGAAGCTACCTCACAAATTGAACTGCTGATTGTCTTCAAATTTCCCACTTTCTGATGATTTACCATGAAAGGAATAAGTCTAAGGCTTTGATCACTAATGTCATTCACTGGGTGACATGTACTCTCTGTAGTGCTTAGTGATGTCAACACTCCCGTCTGGTGTTTCTACCTTCTCTTGGACTTCCAGGCTAAAAGTCTTTGGATGCTTGATTGGCCAGACAATGACATAACTCCCACCCATTTGCACAGGAATTGCTTTGCCCTGGAACAGAATCGAGCCAGAATTGTACGCTGTGCTGTGTGTGCATGGCAGTGCACACAAAAAAAGTGTGGATAGGCAGGTAGAAGCCTGTATGACAGAATAGACTTACACAGTCTCTTCTGTTGTAAAAACAAAAAATGCCTGTCAGCACTTTAAAAGTTCAGTTTGGGAAGGTTCATCCTTTTTTCTAAAGGCCAAAAACCCTTTTAATTACTCCAAGACCAAACCTAAGTGTCGTCTCCAGTCCACACACATGCTTTGGAATTCCAAGTCTTTCACCCACCAAACAAGTCAACTGCAACAAAAGCAGATTGTTTTACTATTCTACTAAAAGCTACTTCACTCGCAAGATCTATAACCATATGTGGAAGACACTCTGTATTTTGGGAAGTGCAAAGATCTCAATCCAGAAAAATTCTGTGTAACAAATCCTTGGTGACTTACAGATGGGCATGGACTAGCGTTTGGCAATCTGCACCATTAAGGTGTAGGCCTCTGCTCTCGTGATTTTGTTTGAAATACTGCTGGCCTCACATTCTTTGATCAAGACCTTTTGTGCAGGGTAGCTCCCCTGTGAATCTGTGGGATTTGAATTTGGTTCTCTCAGCACTTCAAAAACTACCTCTTGAACCTATCAGGTATATTCCCTTTGCCACTCTTTTAAGTTGGTGTCTCTTGTCCTCATCTCTGTGATACAAGTGAGCCGATGGCCTTGCTCTGTAAAGAACCCTTTATGGTCTTTGGGCAAGGTGGTGCTGAGGCCCAAAGCTTCCTTCCCAAGGTAGTTTTGACTTTTCACCTCAACCAGCACATCATTCTTAGTTCCCTCTGTCCAGCTCCAGTACATTAGATTTTCCTCTATTGCCTGGACGTAGTTTGAGCTTTGAGAGTTTCTCTCTTCTTTTAGAAAGATTGACTCTGTTATTCCTGATGATCCCTGTACAGGTGAGCCAGACGGGCGTTCCACCATTGGTGGCTGAAATAGAGTGGTCCCAAGGAAAAACAGCAAAATACAGGACAATGTGCACTGTAGGTGCAACAGAGTTGGTAGACTTAACTCAGTCAAGGCTTGAAGAAAAAAAAAAAAAAATCGGCTAACGAGTCTCATCCGGCTTGTTCCTGTCAGATGCCACCAGGGTCTCCATGGTCATAATTTCATTTAGAATCTGAGTCCATTCTACAATATGTGGATGAGAGGCTGTTTTCCAGTAATGAGAAATGTTGACAGAGGCTGGTAAGGTGCAGTCTCACACTGCTATTCTTAATGTTGGAGAGGAAGCCTGAGATTATCAACCGTAAAGCCACCCAAAAGGAGGCCAAGATGCCAGATATGCACTTTATTGTATGTGAAGAAAAAAAGGTCCCAAGAAATATGTAAATAGGTTCCATGCTCTTCAGAGCATCTGCAATAACTAATTATTTTAGTTATTTAACAGGCATATTGGATCAATATTCACAGGACAGAGTTAAAATTGCAAATCTTGGAAAAGTTTCTGCTTTATGAAATAAAGGGTCATTACACAGCAAATATGTCTGTGCTTCATTTTCAAACCCAACATTACATTAAAAAAAAAAAAAAACCAAAGGAACAAGAGAGGATAGCTTTGTGGTCAGGAAGGGGGGAGGGTAGAAGGAAAATTAACCAACATGACCATCACCAGCTTTTACCAGACTGTCCAGACCTCTGATTCTAGATACCACTTAATTAGTTAAAAAAAAAAAAAGACACTGCACCATATAGAAAAAGTGCTGTAAAAATGCATCCATCTATAAATACATAGATGGACGTTATTTACCCAGCAAGGGATTTGTATTTCTGCTTTTCCAGTTCTGAGATGCACACAGCAGGGTTAGTAACCTGACATTTTTCTGATGCATTAAAGAAATTAAGCTGGGTCACCTTTTTCTCAGTCTGTGCCCGAAAAGTGAAAGAGTGGCAGCAGTTCAGCCCTCTGTTTTCTTCTGCCAGCATGTTTCTTGTCAGTACATGTGCATGCAGTGCACCTGATTGCATGGGCATAGCTTAGCTGTAAAAGGCCTTGGGTACCTTAAGTAGAGCAGCAATGTAGAGTGCCACAGCGAACAGTGGATGCAGCTGAATTGTATTAACAATGGGAGGAGAGAAAAGGGGCATGGTTGAATAAAACAAAAGCTGCTTTGTACCCATAAAAAATGTTTGATTGCTGTGCCACAAAAATGAGTCTCACAGACAGACAAAATGATTTTGCTGAGATTTGTACATGAGCCTACCATAACCCCTTCACGCCTAAGGGTAAAACAAATCTAAATGTCTAAGCACAATTTTGCAACGTTGACGTGTTCGTAAAAAAAAAAACGTACATATTACAACTACTTTGTACATCCAGGTGAATTATACCTTGTTTTTTTCAGGACAAATTGGGCTTTCATTTGGTGGTAAATGGTAATGGATATCTCCTGATTTTTTTTTTGTATTCTCAAAGGAAAACTGGCCCAACATAGTAAAAAAAAAAAATTTTATTTAGCTGTTTTTCTTGTTACCACCGTAACCTACCACCAAAGAACAACCCAAAATAAATTCTCCAGCTCTTGATTGCAGCGATACCATATATGTGTATGTTATTTGTTTGTACCCGTACAGCCCAGAAACAATAGTGCACGTTTTGGTTTTTTTTTTATACCTAAAACACACTGATACCAAATTTTTTTTTTTTTTTCTTTTCAATCCTGACCTTGACCCAAACACTAACCCTGGCACTGAACTAGATCAAACCTTGATCTAGGTATTCTTTTATTTTGTAATATTTATCTTTTTTTTTTACAAACTTTTTTTTCCCCTTTGCCAGGAGTTAGAGATACAATATGTCTCTCTCCTCCATTCATAGAGAAAAAAAAAAAACAAGGGGGCTGGGCTGTACAGTGACTGATCACTGTGATATCCAATCAGAGGCTATCATAGCGATCATGTGACCTGGAATCGGGAGTCCCGGGTCCTGATCATTAGAACAGGAGCCGGTGCTTTCAGTGCCACTGCGGTCTCTGTGCTGGGAGCGCAATGTGCGGTGCGCTCCCAGCAGAAAGATGGGTGCGCAAATATGCGGCCCCATGGAAAAAAGCTCAGTTCTGTGAGGCCGCATATTTGTGTTACATCGGCATCAAGGGGTTAAAGTGGTACTAAACCCAGGACCCTGCATTCACTATATCTGGTCTCCCACAGTACACAGAGCATGGAAATGCAATTATTTTAGTAAATATAAACTGTTAAATACCTTTTCTCATCAGCAGTTAGAGCAGTCTTGTGACTTCTATCAGTGTTCAGCAGAGCACTGGTTAAAGCTTGTACGAGGAGGATGCAAAACCCCTGACCTCTGGACAGAAAAAAAAAACAAAAAACCTTGCAATGCACACTAAACTGAGCATATGCAGAAGGGCTACGAGCTCAGTCTGTCTTATCAGGAGATAAGATGTGGACATTTGAACAAGAGGAGGGGTAGAGAAAGGATCAAATGGCATTTTTACACAATGCAGAGGAATAACCCCTTAGGTTCCACAGTGAGTATAACAAGCATGCTTTACTTCATATACACACTGATTTTACTGTTGTGGGTTTAGTAACACTTTAAGTCTGGGTTCACACTTACATTGTTGGTAAAGCAGGCCCATTCATTTGAATGGTTGCTGTACTCATAAGAAACACAGTGAAAGATGTCACTGACCCTTTTTCAAAAATGCACTGGATGGTGCTGTGCCACCATGCAGTTTTGTGTATGCAAAAATGCAGGCATTTTGCTGTTGTGTGGGGGTGCCATTAAGAATTAATGGTAAATCTGCACGTCTGCTAAAAAACAGCCTGTGGGTCGGGAATGTGCTTGATTATGCATGGATTCCCAACACACACATACAGTCAGTTAGGTCCATATATCTTTGGACTCCGGCACAATTTTCATACTTTTGTCTCTATATACCACCAGAATAAATTAAAACGAAACAATCCAAATGAATTCGAAGTGCAGACTTTCAGCTTTAATTCAAGGGGTTGAACATAAATATCAAGTACAAATTTTAGGAACCAATTTTATAAACAGTCCCACTTCTGGGTTGCTTTGCAGTGTGTTTTGGATCATTGTCCATCTGTACTGTGAAGCGCCGTCCAATCAACTTTACTGCATTTGGCTGAATCTGGGCTGATAGTATATCTCAAAACACTGCAGAATTCATCCGGTTGCTTCTGTCACATCATTAATAAATACCAATGACCCAGTGCCACTGCCATGCATGCCCATGCCATCACACTGCCTCCACCATGTTTTACAGATGTCGTTTGCTTTGGATCATGAGCTGTTCCAAGCCTTCTCCACCCCTTTTTTCTTCACATCATTCTGGTGCAGATTAATCTTAGTTTCATCCGTCCAAATAATACTTTTCCAGAACTGGTCTGGCTTTTTTAGATGTTTTGTTGGCAAAGTCTAATTTGACTTTTCTATTCTATTCAGGCTTATGAATGGTTTGCACCTTGTGGTGAACCCTCTGTATTTGCTCTTGTGAAGTCTTCTCTTGATTGTAGACTTTGATATTGATATGCCCACCTCCTGGAGAGTGTCCTTCACTTGTCTGGATGTTGTGAATGTGTTTTTCTTTACCATAGAGATGATCCTGCGATCATCTGCCATTGTTGTCTTCCATGGACATACATGCCTTTTTATGTTGCTGAGCTCCCCAGTGCTTTTTTCTTTCCTCAGAATGTACCAAACTGTTGATTTGGCCACTCCTAATGTTGCTGCTATGTCTATGATGGATTTGTTTCATTTTTGAAGTCTTACAATGGCCTGTTTCACTTGCATGGAAAGCTCCTTTGAACGCATGATGTAGGTTTACAGCAATAGATTCCAAATGCAAATACCACACTTAGAATCAACTCCAGACCTTTTACCTGCTTAATTGATGAAGAAATAATGGAGTAGCCCACACCTGGCCATGAAACCGCTTTTGATTCAATTTTCCAATTACTTTTGGTCCCTTGAAAAAGGGGGGATGGCTACTCTTAAGAGCTGGAATTCCTAAACCCTTCCTCCAATTTGGATGTTCATACCCTCAAATTAAACCTGAGAGTGTACACTTTCAGCCCATATCAATTTTATAACTATAGCTTTAATATGTTTTTTAAATACATGAAAAAAAACACAATTGTGCCTGTGTCTAAATATATATCGACCTCATTATATGTGATCCTGGCTTAAAGAACTTCATTAAAATAGTCAAGACTGCTTAGCCACCTGCACTTGTTAATACAATGAACGCTTTGGTCAGAAGTATGTACAATATAGTGTATATAGTGAAGGAGTCAGTGATGTACAATAATAGTGTACATATTGCAGGAGTATGTAATGTACAATATAGTGTATATAATGGCGGAGTCTTTTAAGCTGGTCATACACAATTTAATTTTTTCTTTAGGCCACAAACCAAGTTGAAAAAAAACAAACATATTCCCCCATCCGCACAAATATCCCTGCTGGGACATTGTATTCTGTCAGGGGCACCAAATCGGAATACAATAGTTAGTGGCTGCAGCTGATTAATGAAAAGTTTTCCAACGCGTTCCTTCAGCAGAAGTCAATTGAACCAATGACTTCAGTGTGATGAGGATGGCCACACACCAATTGAAATTCGACCAATCTCTGCTGAACTGGCTGAATTTCGATCAGTGTATGGCCAGCTTAACACATACAGTATTGTGAACACGCACAGTGCAGGGGTCAGGAGTGCATAATGCACAAAATTTCCCCAAACCCCCTCTCCTAGCACAAATCCTCTCATCCCTCCATTTCCCCCCTCCCGTACTAACCTTCTCTCTCCCCCAATCCCCTCTTTGAGCACTAATACTCTCCATCCCCCTACCCCTTCTCCAACCAAATTCTTTCTCCCTAACACAAATTCTTTCCTGTCCCAAATTCTCTCCACCCGTCCCAGAACAAATCTTCTACCCAGTACAAATTGTCTTACTCCGGGATTTATTCCACTCCCTCCCCAAAATCTCACCTCCCATCAGAAATAATACTCTCCCCAAATTCCATCTCCTAGCACAAATTCTTTCATCCCCAAATCCCCCCTGCCGAGGGGGATGTTCTGTGCATCCATATGCAGGTGATCCCAGGCACGTCTATCAGGACATGGCCTGCATGGACACAGCTGCTGCTCCCATTTCGACTTGGTATGCTTAAGTACAGTCATGTGAAAGAGGCCTAACTCTCTCCTCTTCAAGTGTCCCCTGGCAGCACAAATCCTCTTCCCCCCCCAAATCCATCCCCCAATTTCACCCTCAGTGCAAATCCTCTTCCCAACACAAATCCCTTTTTTCAGCTCAAGTCATCTCCCCCAAATCCCCCCTCTTAGCACAAATTCACCCCTCAACCCCACTCACCCTCCAAGCACAAATCCTCTCACCCTTGGATTCCACCTTCCCAACACCATTCCTCTAACCACTTGCATCCATCTCACCTTCCTAGCAAAAATCTTATTTATTCTCCTAGCCCCAGTCACTCTGCCTGCCGCTAGATTCCCCACTAAAATTTACAGACCTCAGACACGGAGCGGCATGGGAGCCATCCTTCCTCTAGGGCTCCTCCTCAGGATGTCGGCTGCAACAGTGTCAGGGAATTGGGGCTTTGAGGACCCGGGGCACCCTGCAGGAGATGAGGGCACATGCCCTGGGTCCAATGAGATTTGAAAATAACAGTCACATGCTTTAATAAATAATGTGTTAAAGACTTGTCAGTTTTGATTTAGGATTAACAAAGAAAAGATATTAGCCACATAGTGAGTGCATTGTTGTTAGAAAGTAACACTTTTGTTGAGGAAACCAACTGGCGGTGATCTGCAGTATGTACATTGCAAGAATTTTAACAAACGTTGTTGCATATTCCTACCTTTTGTCATTCTGAAAAGAGAGCTGTTTGTGTCCATGTGTACAGTGAATCTGTATGAGAGTGGTTTCATAATTATCAATCATGTGCTGCACTTGCAGGGAGCTAATGATAAAAAATTGAAGGGTCTGCATCCCTTTAGACATAATTTTCTATTGGGAGTATGTCACCCAAAATTACATTTTTGTTGCAGGGGATACCTGAAATCTGACTTGTATCTTAGTACAGAATTCAGTAAATCAGTTAGGCAATCACACAAGCAGGAAATGATGTTTCTAGACTTGTTCTGTACACATACTGTGTCCAGAGCATCTGCAAGTTGCCATATTGCATTTTACAGAAAATTACAGCACTGCAGATTGAAAGGGAAAGGTAATTTTAAGATCATTTAATTACAATATGACTTGTGTCCTAATTGTATACACTATATTATTTTTTTTTCATTTGCTAATTTTTTGCTAAGTGGAGTTACTCAAAGCTGGCTCATAGACTTTCTTTGCAAGAAAAGAGACAGGAAAATCACAACACTTGTGTAGCACTGCCTAACCTACATATGTAATGAGTAATAGGCATAGGCTGTGCCTATAATTTTATTTCACTACAAATCATACATAGGAACAGTGATTTTAAAATGTTGACTTATCATATTAAATGACTCCTTATTTATGCTTATATAAAAAAGGTGAAATCACAATACATTACTTTTAAATACATTTTTACATGAGGCTACGTTGGAGATATATACAGTGTGTGTGTGTGTATATATATATATATATATATATATATATATATATATATACACACACACAGTGTGTGTGTATATATATATGTATATATATATATATATATATATACACACTGTGTGTGTATATATATATATATATATATATAGAGAGAGAGAGAGACTTTTTTTAGGTACATTAGTGATAGAAAAAATATGATGGGATCATTAAAATGAAAACTGGGAATAACACTTCCAGTATCTCACAGAAGTGAGTACACCCCTCACATTTTTTTAAAATATTTTTAGAGATGAGCGAAGAAATGAAAAATTCGATTCGACGAATTCGTGGACAATATTCGATTCGAGTCGAATAAATTCGCTGTGAATTTAACTTAAAAAAGGGTGTTTCTAGGCTTCAGAGAGACTTAATATTAGTGCAGAACACTGTACCTTTAATTTAAATGCCCTTGGAGTCTGCTGGGGAAGAGAAATAATACTGTCAGTCAGTATGACATGCAGATGAGTGCCGTCGATCTTAGAATCACCGCACACTTCACTCATTTGGCCAGTCACGGGGCCAAAACCAGTGTTTGGAGCCACAGTGTGGCGGTGGAGCCAGCAGCAATGGGAGGCCATACAGCAACCTATGACAAAATGGAAACCAGCAGGAGTGTGAGGAGACCTGAAAGTGGCACATGGCAGAGTGGGAGCAATGGGAGGCGGTACAGGGACCCAGGTCACACTGTGGGCCCAGCAGCAGCGTGACCAGGCGGTACGGGGGCCCATGGCCGATTTGGGGCCTGGTGGCACCTATGGAAGGCCTGTAATCTGCCAGCAACCTATGACAAAATGGACAACCGCAGGAGTGTGAGGAGATTTCAAAGTGGCACATGGCAGAGTGGAAGCAATGGGAGGCCGTACAGGGACCCAGGTCACACTGTGGGACCAGCAGCAGCGTGACCAGGCGGTACGGGGGCCCATGGCCGATATGGGGCCTGGCGGCACCTATGGAAGGCCGCTAATCTGCCAGCAACCTATGACAAAATGGAAAACCGCAGGAGTGTGAGGAGATTTCAAAGTGGCACATGGCAGAGTGGAAGCAATGGGAGGCCGTACAGGGACCCAGGTCACACTGTGGGACCAGCAGCAGCGTGAACAGGCGGTGCGGGGGCCCATGGCCGTTATGGGGCCTGGCGGCACCTATGGAAGGCCGCTAATCTGCCAGCAACCTATGACAAAATGGAAAACCGCAGGAGTGTGAGGAGATTTCAAAGTGGCACATGGCAGAGTGGAAGCAATGGGAGGCTGTACAGGGACCCAGGTCACACTGTGGGCTCAGCAGCAGCGTGACCAGGCGGTACGGGGGCCCATGGCCGATATGGGGCCTGGCGGCACCAATGGAAGGCCTGTAATCTGCCAGCAACCTATGACAAAATGGACAACCGCAGGAGTGTGAGGAGATTTCAAAGTGGCACATGGCAGAGTGGAAGCAATGGGAGGCCGTACAGGGACCCAGGTCACACTGTGGGCTCAGCATCAGCGTGACCAGGCGGTACGGGGGCCCATGGCCGATTTGGGGCCTGGCGGCACCTATGGGAGGCCCGTAATCTGCCAGCACCCTATGACAAAATGGAACCCTGGGCTGGGGCAGGCAGAACCGCCGTATCTTTATCACGTTTTTCCCAGGCCACCGAATGGCGACGCTGCATATGCTGACGCAACGCTGTAGTCCCAACATGGGCCCCCTGGCCACGCTTGACTTTCTGGCCACATAGTCGACATACGGCTACGTTTACTTCCTCGGGCGGCTTGACGAAAACTTGCCACACCGCCGAGTAGGAAACTTTGCACCCGCTACTCCTCACTGGCTGACTGCTACTTCCTCCGTGCACACCGGCACCACTACTGGCTGTGGTGGTAGGCTGCAGTGGAGCTGCTGCTCTACTCCGTGGCCGTTTGCCTCCACTGACACAGCTGCGACCCTGCTGCCTCCTGGCAGCAGCAATGGGAGGCCGTACAGGGACCCAGGTCACACTGTGGGCCCAGCAGCAGCGTGACCAGGCGGTACGGGGGCCCATGGCCGATTTGGGGCCTGGCGGCACCTATGGAAGGCCTGTAATCTGCCAGCAACCTATGACAAAATGGACAACCGCAGGAGTGTGAGGAGATTTCAAAGTGGCACATGGCAGAGTGGAAGCAATGGGAGGCCGTACAGGGACCAGGTCACACTGTGGGCTCAGCAGCAGCGTGACCAGGCGGTACGGGGGCCCATTGGCGATTTGGGGCCTGGCGGCACCTATGGGAGGCCTTTAATCTGCCAGCAACCTATGACAAAATGGAAAACCGCAGGAGTGTGAGGAGACCTCAAAGTGGCACATGGCAGAGTGGAAGCAATGGGAGGCCGTACAGGGACCCAGGTCACACTGTGGGACCAGCAGCAGCGTGACCAGGCGGTACGGGGGCCCATGGCCGATATGGGGCCTGGCGGCACCTATGGAAGGCCGCTAATCTGCCAGCAACCTATGACAAAATGGAAAACCGCAGGAGTGTGAGGAGATTTCAAAGTGGCACATGGCAGAGTGGAAGCAATGGGAGGCCGTACAGGGACCCAGGTCACACTGTGGGACCAGCAGCAGCGTGACCAGGAGGTACGGGGGCCCATGGCCGATATGGGGCCTGGCGGCACCAATCGAAGGCCTGTAATCTGCCAGCAACCTATGACAAAATGGAAAACCGCAGGAGTGTGAGGAGATTTCAAAGTGGCACATGGCAGAGTGGAAGCAATGGGAGGCCGTACAGGGACCCAGGTCACACTGTGGGCTCAGCAGCAGCGTGACCAGGCGGTACGGGGGCCCATGGCCGATATGGGGCCTGGCGGCACCAATGGAAGGCCTGTAATCTGCCAGCAACCTATGACAAAATGGACAACCGCAGGAGTGTGAGGAGATTTCAAAGTGGCACATGGCAGAGTGGAAGCAATGGGAGGCCGTACAGGGACCCAGGTCACACTGTGGGCTCAGCAGCAGCGTGACCAGGCGGTACGGGGGCCCATTGGCGATTTGGGGCCTGGCGGCACCTATGGGAGGCCTTTAATCTGCCAGCAACCTATGACAAAATGGAAAACCGCAGGAGTGTGAGGAGACCTCAAAGTGGCACATGGCAGAGTGGAAGCAATGGGAGGCCGTACAGGGACCCAGGTCACACTGTGGGACCAGCAGCAGCGTGACCAGGCGGTACGGGGGCCCATGGCCGATATGGGGCCTGGCGGCACCTATGGAAGGCCGCTAATCTGCCAGCAACCTATGACAAAATGGAAAACCGCAGGAGTGTGAGGAGACCTCAAAGTGGCACATGGCAGAGTGGAAGCAATGGGAGGCCGTACAGGGACCCAGGTCACACTGTGGGACCAGCAGCAGCGTGACCAGGAGGTACGGGGGCCCATGGCCGATATGGTGCCTGGCGGCACCTATGGAAGGCCGCTAATCTGCCAGCAACCTATGACAAAATGGAAAACCGCAGGAGTGTGAGGAGACCTCAAAGTGGCACATGGCAGAGTGGGAGCAATGGGAGGCCGTACAGGGACCCAGGTCACACTGTGGGCTCAGCAGC
Source organism: Staurois parvus (assembly GCF_062004578.1). NCBI lineage: Eukaryota > Metazoa > Chordata > Amphibia > Anura > Ranidae > Staurois > Staurois parvus. The sequence goes on from NW_028318930.1 coordinate 3,114,420, forward strand.
AGTGTGACCAGGCGGTACGGGGGCCCATGGCCGATTTGGGGCCTGGCGGCACCTATGGGAGGCCTGTAATCTGCCAGCACCCTATGACAAAATGGAACCCTGGGCTGGGGCAGGCAGAACCGCCGTATCTTTATCACGGTTTTCCCAGGCCACCGAATGGCGACGCTGCATATGCTGACGCAACGCTGTAGTCCCAACATGGGCCCCCTGGCCACGCTTGACTTTCTGGCCACATAGTCGACATACGGCTACGTTTACTTCCTCGGGCGGCTTGATGAAAAATTGCCACACCGCAGAGTAGGAAACTTTGCCTCCGCTACTCCTCACTGGCTGACTGCTACTTCCTCCGTGCACACCGGCACCACTACTGGCCGTGGTGGTAGGCTGCAGTGGAGCTGGTGCTCTACTCCGTGGCCGTTTGCCTCCACTGACACTGCTGCGACCCTGCTGCCTCCTGGCAGCAGCAATGGGAGGCCGTACAGGGACCCATGAGACACTCTGGACCTGGCAGCAGCATGAAGAGGCGGTACAGGGGCCCATGGCAGATTAGGGGCCTGGCAGCAGCAATGGGAGGCCCGTAATCTGCCAGCACCCTATGTCAAAAAATTCAACACACCAGCAGTGTGAAGAGACCTGAATGTGGCACATGGCAGAATGTGGCGATGGAGACAGCAGCAATCGGAGGCCGTACAGGGACCCATGACAGACTCTGGACTTGGCAGCAGCATGAGGAGGCGGTATAGGGGCCCATGGCAGATTAGGGGCCTGGCAGCAGCTATGGGAGGCCCGTAATCTGCCAGCACCCTATGTTAAAAAATTCAACACACCAGCAGTGTGAAGAGACCTGAATGTGGCACATGGCAGAATGTGGCGATGGAGACAGCAGCAATGGGAGGCCGTACAGGGACCCATGAGAGACTCTGGACTTGGCAGCAGCATGAGGAGGCGGTATAGGGGCCCATGGCAGATTAGGGGCCTGGCAGCAGCTATGGGAGGCCCGTAATCTGCCAGCACCCTATGTCAAAAAATTCAACACACCAGCAGTGTGAAGAGACCTGAATGTGGCACATGGCAGAGTGTGGCGATGGAGACAGCAGCAATGGGAGGCCGTACAGGGACCCATGAGAGACTCTGGACTTGGCAGCAGCATGAGGAGGCGGTATATAGGGGCCCATGGCAGATTAGGGGCCTGGCAGCAGCTATGGGAGGCCCGTAATCTGCCAGCACCCTATGTCAAAAAATTCAACACACCAGCAGTGTGAAGAGACCTGAATGTGGCACATGGCAGAATGTGGCGATGGAGACAGCAGCAATGGGAGGCCGTACAGGGACCCATGAGAGACTCTGGACTTGGCAGCAGCATGAGGAGGCGGTATATAGGGGCCCATGGCAGATTAGGGGCCTGGCAGCAGCTATGGGAGGCCCGTAATCTGCCAGCACCCTATGTCAAAAAATTCAACATGGCGGATTTAGTCAGTTGTGTCAGGAACTGGTGGTTTGAAATCCAGACTAATCCACGCCTGATTCATTTTCACAAACGTGAGTCTCTCCACACTTTGGGTGGACAGTCGTGTCCTCCGCGGAGTTACAATACCTCCTGCCGCACTAAACACGCGCTCCGATGCCACGCTACTGGCCGGGCATGACAGCCTTTCAAGGGCAAATTCAGCTAGTTGGGGCCAAAGGTCAAGTTTCGTTGCCCAGTAGTCAAGGGGATTGTCTACCTCGGTTGGCAGGGTGCTGTCCAAGTAGGCCCAAGCCTGTTGTTTGAGCTCCTGCTCCAGGTCCACCTGATGCTGCTGCTGCTGCGGCTGGTTAGTAGTTTCCTCACTGCGCTGGTGAAGAAAGCTACTCATCATCGACTGCAGACTGAGGCAGCCGCTGCTGGTGGAGCTGCCACTGCTCCTACCACCCCACCCCTCCCCTGCTGCCATGGCAGCGGAACGCGAGCGCACAGGGCCCACAGTGTCTGAGGATGGACGTTGGCGCAGAAAGGCAGAGACCAACTGACTACATAGGTGGTTTTTATAGTACGTAATTTTGGCCTCCCTCTCAGCAGGTGTGAAAAAGGCCACCATTTTGGAATGGTAGCGAGGGTCCAACAAGGTGGACAGCCAAAAGTCATCCCTCTGTCTGATGGTTATTATTCGGCTGTCGCTACGCAAGCAACCGAGCATGCTATGGGCCATTTGCGCCAAGGAATGCGAGGGACTCCCTGCCTCCATCTCCACAGCATACTGCCACGGTGCGTCTGGGTCCTCTGTCTCCTCCTCCTCCTCCTCTACCAGATGCTCCTGCTCCTCCACTCCTGTCCGCTGAGTGGAAAAACCACCCATTTCACTCAATAATTCCTGAGCACAAATGTCCTCCTCTACCTCCTCCTCTTCTTCATGTCCTGGCCCCACAGGGGTCATGTGGCGTTGAGATCTGTGCGCCACGTCTACCGCACCCTGACCAGCCATTGTTAACAGCATTTGTTCCAGGACGTGCAACAGAGGAATGACGTCGTTCATCCCATAGTCCTGCCGACTCACGAATAGCGTGGCCTCCTCAAAGGGCCTGAGCAAGCGGCAGGTGTCACGCATGAGCTGCCAATGGCTGACATCGAAGTTACACAGGGGAGTACCTTTATCCGCTTGTAACATCAGGAAATCGGTGATGGCCTTTCGCTGCTCGTAAAGGCGGTCTAACATGTGTAGGGTTGAATTCCACCTTGTTGCAACGTCGCAGATCAGGCGATGCTGTGGAATTCCGTTCTGCCGCTGCAGCTCAATGAGGGTGTTCTTTGCGGTGTAGGAATGGCTGAAATGCATGCACAGTTTACGTGACATTTTAAGGATGTCTTGCAGTGGGATGGTGGATTTTAGGAACCGCTTGACAACCAGATTGAACACGTGAGCCATGCATGGCGCATGGCACAACCTTCCTTGACGCAGAGCAGACACCATGTTCTTTCCGTTGTCGGTCAACATGGTTCCGATTTTCAGTTTGCGCGGAGACAGCCATCTGTCGATTTCTCTGTTCATTACACTCAGAAGTTCCTCCCCTGTGTGACTACGTTCGCCAAGGCATACCAGGTGCAGAACAGCGTGACACCGTTGCGCCCTGCACATGTGATATGCCGGTCGGGTAATGGGACTTGGCACGGGGGTGGCGGCTGAGGACACGGCGGAAAAAGAGGTGGTAGAGGTGGACATGTTTGCTGGACCAAGGACGTGCAAACGTGGAGGCAAAAGCGTCGTGACCTGTCCAAGTTGCTGGTGTGGCTGTGCCGGCACCACGTTCACCCAGTGGGCCGTAAATGACATATACTGTCCCTGACCGTAGTTACAGCTCCACACGTCGGCGCTGCCGTGCACTTTGGCAGAGACCGACATGCTCAAAGACTGGCCCACCATCTCTTCTACATGTGAATGCAGGGCTGGCTCTGCCTTTATGGCGAAGAAATGACGGCTTGGCACTCTCCACCGCGGCGCGGCACAAGCCATCATTTCTCGGAAAGGTGCTGAGTCCACCAGTTGGAAAGGGAGGGACTGCAGCACCAGCAACTTGGACAGGAGGACGTTCAGCTTTTGCACCGTCGGGTGCGTGCTCGCAAACTGTTGTCTCTTGGAAACGGATTCCAAGAAAGACTGTTGACGGAATCCGAGAAGAGGAGTAGCAGGAGAAGGAGCATCTGAACGAGCGGAAGATGCCAACGAGCGACAACTCCCCTCAGCAGAGGTGTTGGAGCCTTGACTGGCTGATAGAGGGCGATTGACGACGTCGGGTGACGGAGCAAGTAACGGAGCGGGTGATGGAGCGGGGGCTGGGGCAGGCAGAACCGCCGTATCTTTATCACGGAATGGTGACGCTGCATATGCTGACGCAACGCTGTAGTCCCAACATGGGCCCCCTGGCCACGCTTGCATTTCTGGCCACATAGTTGACATACGGCTACGTTTACTTCCTCGGGCGGCTTGACGAAAAATTGCCACACCACCGAGTAGGAAACTTTGCCCCCGCTACTCCTCACTGGCTGACTGCTACTTCCTCCGTGCGCACCGGCACCACTACTGGCCGTGGTGGTAGGCTGCAGTGGAGCTGGTGCTCTACTCCGTGGACTCTCCTCGCCAGTACTTGTTCGCCTGGCTGCTGAAAAGGCCGATGTCTCCTCCCGTTCCTGACCGCCCTCTGTTAGCTCTTCCTCACTGTACAGTGGGGCTGAGCCCACAGCATGCGATACTTCGCTTGGTGAGGGAACAGCAAAGGACAGGGGCAGGTAGAGGACATGTGATTTCAGTGGGCTTGCTCCCGGGCCATGCCAACTAACGGTTGTGTCTGACGTACCCACCGACCGTTGGCTGTAGGTGTCAGAGGTGACCTGGGAAGAGGAAGACGACCGAGCCAACCAATCAATGACGGCAGGGTTGTCGGTGGAGACACGACCGCTGGATGACACCGGGAGCACTGGCCTCTGGCTGCGAATAGTGCTGCCTCGACCCCTTCCTCTGCTGCCACGTCTGCTCGCTCCTAAAACATTGCCTCCTCTGCCACTCCTCTGCATGTTGTCTGACATACTCTTTAATTCAACGATTATGTGTCCCTGAGTAACAATTCTGTGTCCCTGAGTAACAATTCTGTGTCTGTCCGAGTAACAATTCTGTGGCCCTAAGTAACAGTTCTGTGGCCCTCAGTAACAATTCTGTGTCCCTGAGTAACAATTCTGTGGCCCTAAGTAACGGTTCTGTGGCCCTCAGTAACAATTCTGTGTCCCTGATTAACGTTTATGTGGCCCCAAGTAACGGTTCTGTGGCCCTCAGTAACAATTCTGTGTCCCTGATTAACGTTTATGTGGCCCTAAGTAACGGTTCTGTGGCCCTCAGTAACAATTCTGTGTCCCTCAAGAAACAATTCTGTGTCTGTCCCTGAGTAACAATTCTGTGGCCCTAAGTAACGGTTCTGTGGCCCTCAGTAACAATTCTGTGTCCCTGATTAACGTTTATGTGGCCCTAAGTAACGGTTCTGTGGCCCTCAGTAACAATTCTGTGTCCCTGATTAACGTTTATGTGGCCCTAAGTAACGGTTCTGTGGCCCTCAGTAACAATTCAGTGTCCCTGATTAACGTTTCTGTGGCCCCAAGTAACGGTTCTGTGGCCCTCAGTAACAATTCTGTGTCCCTGATTAACGTTTATGTGGCCCTAAGTAACGGTTCTGTGGCCCTCAGTAACAGTTCTGTGTCCCTGAGTAACAATTCTGTGTCTGTGCGAGTAACAATTCTGTGGCCCTAAGTAACAGTTCTGTGGCCCTCAGTAACAATTCTGTGTCCCTGAGTAACAATTCTGTGGCCCTAAGTAACGGTTCTGTGGCCCTCAGTAACAATTCTGTGTCCCTGTGTAACAATTCTGTGTCTGTGCGAGTAACAATTCTGTGGCCCTAAGTAACGGTTCTGTGGCCCTGAGTAACAATTCTGTGTCCCTGAGTAACAATTCTGTGTCTGTGCGAGTAACAATTCTGTGGCCCTAAGTAACAGTTCTGTGGCCCTCAGTAACAGTTCTGTGTCCCTGAGTAACAATTCTGTGTCTGTGCGAGTAACAATTCTGTGGCCCTAAGTAACAGTTCTGTGGCCCTCAGTAACACTTCTGTGTCCCTGAGTAACAATTCTGTGGCCCTAAGTAACGATTCTGTGGCCCTCAGTAACAATTCTGTGTCCCTGTGTAACAATTCTGTGTCTGTGCGAGTAACAATTCTGTGGCCCTAAGTAACGGTTCTGTGGCCCTCAGTAACAATTCTGTGTCCCTGAGTAACAATTCTGTGTCTGTGCGAGTAACAATTCTGTGGCCCTAAGTAACGGTTTTGTGGCCCTCAGTAACAGTTCTGTGTCCCTGAGTAACAATTCTGTGTCTGTGCGAGTAACAATTCTGTGGCCCTAAGTAACAGTTCTGTGGCCCTCAGTAACAATTCTGTGTCTGTGCGAGTAACAATTCTGTGGCCCTAAGTAACAGTTCTGTGGCCCTCAGTAACAGTTCTGTGTCCCTGAGTAACAATTCTGTGTCTGTGCGAGTAACAATTCTGTGGCCCTAAGTAACAGTTCTGTGGCCCTCAGTAACAATTCTGTGTCTGTGCGAGTAACAATTCTGTGGCCCTAAGTAACAGTTCTGTGGCCCTCAGTAACAGTTCTGTGTCCCTGAGTAACAATTCTGTGTCTGTGCGAGTAACAATTCTGTGGCCCTAAGTAACAGTTCTGTGGCCCTCAGTAACAGTTCTGTGTCCCTGAGTAACAATTCTGTGTCTGTGCGAGTAACAATTCTGTGGCCCTAAGTAATAGTTCTGTGGCCCTCAGTAACAGTTCTGTGTCCCTGAGTAACAATTGTGTGTCTGTGCGAGTAACAATTCTGTGGCCCTAAGTAACAGTTCTGTGGCCCTCAGTAACAATTCTGTGTCTGTGCGAGTAACAATTCTGTGGCCCTAAGTAACAGTTCTGTGGCCCTCAGTAACAGTTCTGTGTCCCTGAGTAACAATTCTGTGTCTGTGCAAGTAACAATTCTGTGGCCCTAAGTAACAGTTCTGTGGCCCTCAGTAACAGTTCTGTGTCCCTGAGTAACAATTCTGTGTCTGTGCGAGTAACAATTCTGTGGCCCTAAGTAACAGTTCTGTGGCCCTCAGTAACAATTCTGTGTCTGTGCGAGTAACAATTCTGTGGCCCTAAGTAACAGTTCTGTGGCCCTCAGTAACAGTTCTGTGTCCCTGAGTAACAATTCTGTGTCTGTGCGAGTAACAATTCTGTGGCCCTAAGTAACAGTTCTGTGGCCCTCAGTAACAATTCTGTGTCCCTGAGTAACAATTCTGTGTCTGTGCGAGTAACAATTCTGTGGCCCTAAGTAACAGTTCTGTGGCCCTCAGTAACAGTTCTGTGTCCCTGAGTAACAATTCTGTGTCTGTGCGAGTAACAATTCTGTGGCCCTAAGTAACAGTTCTGTGGCCCTCAGTAACAGTTCTGTGTCCCTGAGTAACAATTCTGTGTCTGTGCGAGTAACAATTCTGTGGCCCTAAGTAACAGTTCTGTGTCCCTGAGTAACAATTCTATGTCTGTGCGAGTAACAATTCTGTGGCCCTAAGTAACAGTTCTGTGGCCCTCAGTAACAGTTCTGTGTCCCTGAGTAACAATTCTGTGTCTGTGCGAGTAACAATTCTGTGGCCCTAAGTAACAGTTCTGTGGCCCTCAGTAACAGTTCTGTGTCCCTGAGTAACAATTCTGTGTCTGTGCGAGTAACAATTCTGTTGCCCTAAGTAACAGTTCTGTGGCCCTCAGTAAGAATTCTGTGTCCCTGAGTAACAATTCTGTGGCCCTAAGTAACGGTTCTGTGTCCCTGTGTAACAATTCTGTGTCTGTGCGAGTAACAATTCTGTGGCCCTAAGTAACAGTTCTGTGGCCCTCAGTAACAATTCTGTGTCTGTCCCTGAGTAACAATTCTGTGGCCCTAACTAAAGTTTCTGTGGCCCTAAGTAACAGTTCTGTGGCCCTCAGTAACAATTCTGTGTCTGTCCCTGAGTAAGAATTCTGTGGCCCTAACTAAAGTTTCTGTGGCCCTAAGTAACAATTCTCTGGCACTCAGTAACAATTCTGTCTGCCCCTGAGTAACAATTCTGTGGCCCTAATAACGTTTCTGTGGCCCTAAGTAACAATTCTCTGGCACTCAGTAACAATTCTGTCTGTCACTGAGTAACAATTCTGTGGCCCTAATAACGTTTCTGTGGCCCTAAGTAACAATTCTCTGGCACTCAGTAACAATTCTGTCTGTCCCTGAGTATGAATTCTGTGGCCCTAACTAGCGTTTCTTTGTCCCTAAGTAACGATTCTGTGGCCCTCATTAACAATTCTGTGTCCCTGAGTAATGGTTCTCTGTCCCTAAGTAACGTTTCTCTGTCCCCAAGTATCGTTTCTGTGGCCCTAACTCTGTCCCTGTCCCTAATACAGAGCGGTCTGCCTCTGTTCAATGACTGCAGGTAAATGAAGAATTCCAAAATGGCCGCTATTTATAGCTCGACCATTACACAGTGCTGGCTGGCTGGCTGCTGATTGGCTGATGCGATCACATGTCGTTGAGGAATGCATTATGGGTCAGCGCGCCTTGTCTGCGCGCCTTCCCAGACATCCCCGCTCCGTCGCCGCACATGTCAGCCGCCATTTTCGGAAAAATTTTGATTCGCGCGTCCGAAGTAGGCTATTTTTCGGATTCGGCGCGAATCGAAATTTTTCCGATATTCGACTCGAATTCCACTTCGGCTACTTCGATTCGCTCATCTCTAAATATTTTATATCTTTTCTTGTGACAACACTGCAGAAATGACACTTTGCTACAATGTAAAGTAGTGAGTGTACAACTTGTATAACAGTGTAAATTTGCTGTTCCCTCAAAATAACTCAACACACAGCCATTAATGTCTAAACTCCTGGCAACAAAAGTTAGTACACCCCTAAGTGAAAATGTCCAATTTGGGCCCAAGGTGTCAATATTTTGTGTGGCCACCATTATTTTCCAGCACTGCCTTAACCCTCTTGGGCATGGAGTTCACCAGAGCTACACAGGTTGTCACTGGAGTCCTATTCCACTCCTCCATGATGACATCACGGAGCTGGTGGATGTTAGAGACCTTGCGCTCCTCCACCTTCCATTTGAGGATGCCCCACAGATGCTCAATAGGGTTTAGGTCTGGAGACATGCTTGGCCAGTCCATCACCTTTACCCTCAGCTTCTTTAGCAATGCAGTGGTCATCTTGGAGGTGTGTTTGGGTTCGTTATCATGTTGGAATACTGCCCTTCAGCCCAGTCTCCGAAGGGAGGGGATCATGCTCTGCTTCAGTATGTCTCAGTACATGTTGGCATTCATGGTTCCCTCAATGAACTGTAGCTCCCCAGTGCCGGCAGCACTCATGCAGCCCCAGACCATGACACTTCCACCATCATGCTTGACTGTAGGCAAGACACACTTGTCTTTGTACTCCTCACCTGGTTGCCGCCACACACGCTTGACACCATCTGAACCAAATAAGTTTATCTTGGTCTCATCAGACCACAGGACATGGTTCCAGTAATCCATGTCCTTAGTCTGCTTGTCTTCAGTGGGCTTTCTTGTGCATCAGAAGAGGCTTCCATCTGGGATGACAGCCATGCAGACCAATTTGATGCAGTGTGCAGCATATGGTCTGAGCACTGACAGACTGACTCCCCACCCCTTCAACCTCTGCAGCAATGCTGGCAGTACTCATATGTCTATTTCCCAAAGACAACCTCTGGGTATGACTCTGAGCACATGCACTCAACTTGTTTGGTCGACCATGTCGAGGCCTGTTCTGAGTGGCACCTGTCCTGTTAACCCGATGTATGGACTCGGCCACTGTGCTGCAGCTCATTTTCAGGGTCTTGGCAATCTTATAGTCTAGGCCAGTGGTTCTCAACCTTCCTAATGCCGCGACCCTTTAATACAGTTCCTCATGTTGTGGTGACCCCCAACCATAAAATTATTTTCGTTGCTACTTCATAACTGTAATTTTGCTACTATTATGAATTGTAATGTAAATATCTGATATGCGGTTTCTCAATTCCTGCTGTAATTATTGAGGTAAAACCATACTGTAAAAAATCCTCACTATATTTTCTTTTCTTAACGTTCTTCTCTACACGATCCATTGTCACGGGATGGTTTGCTAATGAAAATAATATATATTATATAATTACTTTCTGTGCGTTTTGGATGCAGAAAAAAAAGTATATTAAAATGTATGTAGTGTGAACTGGCCCTTAGGACCAGTTCACACCACAAAAACGCACTCTGCCTACATTTTTGCTTTTAGTTCACACCACACTCCGTTCTGGTGCAGATTTGAGGCAGTTTGATGTGTTCCAGTAAAGTTCTGTGCAGAAAAAAAATGTTCTACTTTTTTTTCTGCACCAGAAATTGTCTGGAACTGACTGTTGCACTGGTGTGAACCAGGACCATTGGAAAACATGGAAATCACTGTGCATGCATTTTTAATGCAGGAAAAAAAAAACGCACTGAAGTGCCTCTGGTGTGAACCAGCCCTCAAACGGTATTTCTTCTTTATCGATTTGGCCTTGTTCACTTTACAGCATACACCCAATGTGAGGGCCGACCCAGTCATGTCCATTGGGACGCAGTGTTGGCACAGACACACAGCGCCCATCAGTGTAGGGCCCCGGAGCCACACTGTCAGTGATTGGGGTGTACACCGGCATGGATGTCAGATTGGGAGCAGTGGCTGTACAATGGACGGCCTGTACCGGGATGCATGGAACTCCAGTAGCCCCCCATGTAGGCAGACATGTCCCTCACACAGGGGTACACTGAGGATAAATGAGGCCTTCGTACACACAGGACAGGTATTCCCAACACACCCACTGAGACCTTCCCTGGCACTGGACTAGCACTGGAAACCCCCCAGCTACACACAGGAGGAGGAGTGCTGAGTATCAGCCCTGAGTGACATCTCTTTGGGGTCATCACACTACAGAACCCCCTCCTCCTCCATATCAGTGTACAGAGGAGACATCTGTAGGTATCTCTACACTGACTAACCCACATCAACAATGGCAGCAGCCAGGAGCTCCCCCTTCCCCCTACACAGCACACACTGCCAGGCAGAACAGCAGCTCTTCTCATTCCCGCCATACAAGGCGTCACACCTCCCCCATCTCCACCACACAGAGCAGCCAGCTCTATTCATACACGGCCTGCTCTCACCTCCACACCGCCACCATCTTGGATCCGCTCTCCCTCCTCCTCCACCCAGTCCCCAGCTAGCCGACTCCCTGACAGAGGCCACGCCCAATCTCAGGACGTCAAAACTTCTTCACTGGTGCTTCCCATTAACACGTCACCTCGTCTGGTTTAATCCCGATAAGCCCCGCCCCACACTTAGAGCTGGGGATAATGTCGCCGCTCAGGGATGATTGGGACAGCAGGGCAGACAATGGGCAGGGCGGATGCTGTGGGAGATGATAGGCTGGGGCAGAGGTTTCAGGTGTCATCACTGTTGACTGTTCTCTTACTCGTATGTGGGCGTATCTGCATGTGGGAGGACCCGCCTGGAGATGCATAAAGGAGCGGTGTCTTGGTTCCTAAGACCATTGGAAATATGTATTTTCCGATGGTCTTAGGCGACCTCTGTAAAAGGGTCGTTCGACCTCCAAAGGGGTCGAGACCCACAGGTTGAGAACCGCTGGCCTAGGCCATCTTGATGTAGAGCAATAATTCTTTCTTTCAGATCCTCAGAGAGTTCTTTGCCATGAGGTGCCATGTTAAAGTTCCAGTGGCCAGTATGAGAGTGTGAGAGCGATAACACCAAATTGAACACACCTGCACCCCATTAACACCTGAGACCTTGTAACACTAATGAGTCACATGACTCCGGGGAGGGAAAATGGCTAATTGGGCTCAATTTGGACATTTTCACTTAGGGTGTACTCACTTTTGTTGCCAGCGGTTTAGACATTAATGGCTGTGTGTTGAGTTATTATTAGGGGACAGCAAATTTACACTGTTATATAAGCTGTACACTCACTACTTTACATTGTAGGAAAGTATAATTTCTTCAGTGTTGTCACATGAAAAGATAGAATAAAATATTTACAAAAATGTTAGGTCTGTACTCACTTCTGTGAGACACTATATATATTTATATACATACATACATACAAACACACACACACACACACACACACACACACTGCTCACAAACTTTTACAGGAACACCTTGAAAACACATCAGATCTCAATGGGGAAAAATATCGTGCTGGATATCTATACTGATATGGACTGGGTAATGTGTTAGGAATGTAAGGACTGAATTCAAAGATACCCCAAAAATCAAAGTGATAAAATGATGCATTTTGCTGAAATTTCATTGCAGCTACTCAAAATGGTACTCAGTAGTTTGTATGGCCCCCACGTGCTTGTATGCATGCCTAACGTTGGGACATGCTCCTAATGAAACGATGGATGGTGACCTGGGGAATTTCCTCCCAGATCTGGAGCAGGGCATCACTGACCTCATGGACAGTCTGAGGTGCAATCTGGCATCATCGAATGGACCGAGATATGATATCCCAGAGGTGTTCTATTGCATTTAGGTCAGGAGAGCGTGGGGGCCATCCAATGGTATTATTTCCTTCATCCTCCAGGATGTGCCTGCATACTCTCCCCACATGAGGCATTGTTGTGCACCAGGAGGAACCCAGAACCTACTGCACCAGCGTAGGGTCTGGTAATGGGTCCAAGGATTTCATCCCGATACCTAATGGCAGTCAGGGTGCCATTTTCTAGCCTGTAGAGGTCTCTGTGTCCCTCTATGGATCTGCCTCCCCAGACCAGCACTGAGCCACCACCAAAATGGTCATGCTGAATGATGTTACATGCAGCATAACATTCTCCATGGCTTCTCCAGACCCTTTTGCGTCTGTCATGTGCTCAGGGTGAGCCTGCTCTCATCTGTGAAAAGCACAGTGCGCCAGTGGCGGACCTACCAACTCTGATGTTCAATGGCAAATGCCAATTGAGTTCTATGGTGCTGGGCAGTCAGCACAGGGCCCACTAGAGGATGTCGGGCCCTCAGGCCACCCTCATGAAGTCTGTTTCTGATTGTTTGGTCAGAGACATTCACACCAGTGGCCTGCTGGAGGTCATTTTGTAGGGCTCTGGCAGTGCTCATCCTGTTTCTCATTGCACAAAGGAGCAGATACCAGTCCTTCTACGGCCCTGTCCAGCTCTCTTAGAGTAACTGCCTGTCTCCTGGAATCTCCTCCATACTCTGTAGACTTTGCTAGGAGACACAGCAAACCTTCTAGCAATGACATGTATTGATGTGCCATCCTGGAGGAATTGGACTACCTGTACAATGTCTGTAGGGTCCAGGTATTGCCTCATGCTACCAGTAGTGACACTGACCCTAGCCAATTGCAAAACTAGTGAAAAACAGTCAGAAAAGATGAGTAGGGAAAAAAATGACAGTGGCCTCCACCTGTAAAACCATTCCTGTTTTGGGGGTCATCTCATTGTTGCCCATCTAGTGCACCCGTTGTTAATTTCATTAACACCAAAGCAGCTGAAACTGATATACAACCCCCTCTGCTACTTAACTGACGAGATCAAAATCCCAGGAGTTTAATTGAATTGATGCTATACTCTGATTTAAAAGTGTTCCTTTAATTTTTTTGAGCAGCGTATGTATTGCCAAAAGTATTGGGATGCCTGCCTTTACAGGCACATAAACTTTAATGTCATCCCAGTCTTAGGCTGCAGGGTTCAATACTGAGGTAGCCCACCCTTTTCAGCTATAACAGCATGAGCTCTTCTGGGAAGGCTGTCCACAAGGTTTAGGAGTGTGTCTACGGGAATGTTTTCTCATTCTTCCAGAAGTGCATTTGTGAGGGCAGGCACTGATGTTGGACGAGAAGGCCTGGCTCGCAGTCTCCACTCTAATTCATCCCAAAGGTGTTCCATTGGGTTGAGGTCAGGACTCTGTGCAGGCCAGTCAAGTTCTTCCACCCCAGACTTGCTCATCCATGTCTTTATGGACCTTGCTTTGTGCACTGGTGTGCAGTCATGTTGGAACAGTAAGTTGCCATCCCCAAACTGTTCCAACAAAGTTGGGAGCATGAAATTGTCCAAAACTGTCTTGGTATGCTGACGCCTTAAGAGTTCCCTTCACTGGAACTAAGGGGCCAACCCAACCCCTGAAAAACAACCCCACACCAAAGTCTTCCCTCCACCAAATTTTACACTTGGTACAATGCAGACAGGCAAGTACCATTCTGGCAACAAACAAACCCAGACACGTCCATCGGATTGCCATACAGAGAAGCATGATTGGTCACTCCAGAGAACACGTTTCCACTGCTCTAGAGTCCAGTGTCGGCGTGTTTTACACCACTGCATCTGACACTTTGCATTTCACTTGGTGATGTAAGGCTTGGATGCAGCTGCTCAGTCATGGAAGCCCATTCCATGAAGCTCTCTATGCACTGTTCTTGTGCTAATCTGAGTGCCACAAAAAATTTGGAGGTCTTTAGCTATTGACTCTGCAGACAGTTGGCGACTTCTGCGCACTGTGCGCTTCAGCATGCACTGACCCAGCTCTGTCATTTTATGTGGCCCACCACTTCATGGCTGAGTTTCTGTTGTTCCCAGTTGCTTTCACTTTGTTATAATACCACTGACAGTTGACCGTGGAATATTTAGTAGCAAGGAAATTTCAGATATGGACTTATTATACAGGTGGCAACCTATCACAGTACCACGCTTGAATTGACTGAACTCCTGAGAGCGACCCATTCTTTCACAAATGTTTGTAGAAGCAGTCTGCATGCCTAAGTGCTTGATTTTATACACCTGTGGCCATGGAGGTGATTGGAACACCTGAATCCAGGGGCCCCAGGTGCTCATGGGGCCCCATCAGCATGGGCTCCGATCTAGGGGGATGCAGTACGAAGGTAAGATGGCATGGAAACTGTTATTGCACTGCACACAAATAACTTTAGTTTTGCTAGCAGCGGGTCTGACTAAGCAGCAAATTCTAGGACACGCACACTAGAGGCTGCAAAATTGGTGAGTCCACTGCACAATCCCCCACCTTGACAATTATATATGTCCCTCCCTCTGCTGCTCTGACTGAAAAAGACTGCCACTTCTCTGAAAAGCAATCCACACATGGGTTGCTTTTCAGAGGCATTTGACAGGTGGTGAGGAGGTGACATGTTGCCTCCTCACCACTTGTTTTAACCTTAGAACCTAGTGCCATTACAGATGATAGTCTTTATCAATCCCTAATATGGGTCTTCTATTGCACCTCATTGTGGTTTTTTTAATGTTATTTTTTGATGAGAGGAAGCAGTAAATAGAAATGAAAATAGCCACAACATGTGTCCAGTAGAACAATACAAAATTGAAAGCATACAGTTTGTCAGTATAGTTTGAGAACCAGGTATCAGTGCTGGGTGGAAGGATGGACATTAAGAAACAAAAAGATGGATGGCGGACAGTCCAGCAACTAGCAGATGATGGAAAGAGGAGAGACCTTAGCTGTTAAAGCGTAAAATATATTTTAATTTTACTTGGAGGGTACGATATCAGTTGGAGGGTCATTGGTTAACAGTCTGGTTTAAAACCATTGCATATATTGAAAACATTGTACCATCGATTGTTGGGTATCTGTAGGCAAGGTTTGAATGAAAGATTCCCAGATATCAAAGAATTTTTGGACCTGACTCCCTATGTAAGGAGGCCTCCACCCATTCCATATGGAAAACGTAGGAGAGTTTGTCTATAAACAAAATACTGGAGGGGGGGGGGGGGGGGGTTCTGGGTAGATCCACTTATGTAAAATGGATTTTTGTGCTACAGGGGATATGACAGTTAGAAGTTGTTTACATCCTCTTGAGATATTAACACCTTGGATGCTGATTAGGCCAAAGAGTGCCCATTCAGGGATTAGAGGTAAGTAGTTTACTAAGTGTGTGGTAGCATAATGCACAACTGTGCTCATTGTGGTGAAGGACACAGGGCTGTGATGTTTGTTAAGGATTCTTCTGAGCTTTTCCAACACTCCAGCTACATATGAGATGACTATACTACTCTGTGTGTTCTGCTTCTTTCCTCTGTTCAGTGGTCCTGAGTTTTTGCTTGACTTTGTGATGTTTTAATGAAAGCCCTGTATGGGTCGCCACAAACTATCAAAGCACTCCTGAGATGTGTGAAATCGTACCCGTGTGATCGGGCACTAAAAGACTATGTCATGTGATAATATCAAAACAAATAGAAAACATTTCTGTACATATGTATGTGATAATTATTATGCCGTCCCTGCCAAGTTTAGGCCTATCTTGACTTCATTAGTAGCTGTGTTGTAGGATCTAGAAGCACCGCACTGTGGAAAGCAAAAAAAACATAAGCTGTTAGACTGGCTGACATGTCTGCTCATAGGACATCACACAGAGATTCTAGATTTTTATTATATAAAAATAGCATGGCACAAGTAACTGCTAGCACCAGCATCTATTCACACATGGATATAGGCAGGATTTTCAAAACATTACATTTTAAGTGTGGAAAAATACATCCATACGTGTGTGTGAGTACATGCGTGTGCCGGCAGCTACGCACATGGCAGGTTTTGTAATGCATTCCTGTAGGCAAAAATACGCTGCAGCTGTGGCTCTTGAGCACCACAACAAAAGATGTATTTACACTGTATGCCCATATGATGTATGTAAAATGATTGTAAACCCTCACCTTGTAAAACAACCCATTCAGTTTAAAGGATAAGATCACCTTTGTAAAAAAAAAGCTGTCTGCTCTTACTTCATACATACAGGCATTTACACAATGACAGGATGAACCAATGAACTGCCTAATGCACTCAACAGCACCCTGGTAATTCATTGAGAGCTACAAGCCGACAGGCACAAAGACTATTGGTACTTGTAGTTCTCCCATTCATAGAATTCCATCACCCCATTCACAGAACATATCCACACAAGGCCGTGTTTTTTTTTTTTAAACCTGTGACAACAAGTTCAGGGAGAAGATCCCTGGTTTGCTGTCAATAGAGGCAGTGAATAGGGGAGAAGCTGCAGCAGTGGGAACATGTAACATGTTCCCAAAGGTGAACCTATTCTTTAAAGTAGAAATGAAAAGCAAAACATTTGTGCATACATATAAATCTCTCCCCCCCCCTTTTTTTAATAAATGATCACATTCTCTCTGTTCTCAGCTGCATTACTGGGGGAGGAGAAACAGCAGCACACTGATCTTCCCAGTGAGTGGCTGTGCAGGGGGCAGTGTGTCTAGATAAGTCTGATCATTGGAGGAGAGCAGGCTGAGTTCCCAGCACAGCTAGAGAACTGACCATGCTGTGCTCTCATGCCTAGTGTGGCCAGTTTTTAATAGGAAAGCAGAGGGACTGGATCATTTTTTATACAAGTACATGGTACAGCAGGCACATATCAGGAATATGAAATGTTGGGGTTTCATATTCTTTAATTGCTGTGTGCAAGAGGCCTTAAAAGCAGTGTTTTGTTGGCTTACTGTATAGACTCTATAAGTTACATTTTGCTGACTAGAAGCAGACCCCTGCTTATTGAACCCAGATAGGTCCCTTTCCCTTTTTGCAATTACAGGATCCACATTCTGTATATTGTTTCAGGGCTTCCATTCATGTATATTTACGCACTCCATAGGTCATTATATAGGTCATTATACGAGAGGTCTTCTAAAGGTTTCTGCACTTTTATATATAAATTAGAGTTTTAAGGTATAATACTGTATGGCTATACAAACTAGGACATGAAGAACAAGATTCCTGTCTCATGAACAAAATGAAATGAAACTCTGGCTGTCATCTGCATGAAAATGCTTGACAACTAAAGCAACCTATAAGGATACAGCTGTACATTTCCTAACCGGCTTGAAGGAGGACAACATAGACCATGACTCCAAGTCCAGGTGATCTGCTAATCTGAGGTATGTAAAGGATGTCTAGTAGCATAAAGGGAAAGAAAGGGGCTTTCAGAGTTAAAGCCCAACTCCAGGCTGCTGTTAAATGTACCCATGCAGGGTCCCCCATGCACTACATGGATAAATGCTTGTTTAGCTGGGGGGAAGTACCCTGGCTGTCATCCTGATGCTTTGGCTGCAATGCTCCCTGAGTCGCTAACCTGCAACAAGTTTTGACACTTTTCTGACACTCATTTACAGCATGTATGTTTATTAAAAGTACTTAAAGCAGTAATAAACCAAAAATCAAACATTTATTATATTGCAGCTTACCAATTCTTAGATGTGATGTCTGCATTTGTTTTCTTTTTTAGGCTTTCTTTTATTTTTATCTGGTGAGCTGGCCAGTAAGTCTGTTTTTTTTTTTTAAAAGAACAAGTGCTCCCGCAGAAGTATCAGTTACAGGGTTGAGACAAAACATCTTCCACTGACAAGAGTGCTTACAATGATCGGATTTAATTTATTCATGTAAAGCCTTTATCCCAAAAGGAACAAAACTGTTTACTCTAACTGCTTATAAAGTGTTAGCCGGAGCGTGGCTTCAATTTGTTAGTGTATTTAAAACTGCTAGTACATCTAACACTCCCCTTCCCGAGACCGAGAATGCTGTTGTCCAAAGTTGCCCCTTGTGTTCCTTCACCCAGAGTGGGGGCACTCTAATACAGGAGGTGTTACTGGCCAGATCACCAGGTGAAAAAAGAGGGGGAAAAAAACTAAAAAAGAAAACTAATGCAGCCAACACATCTAATCATTGGTAAGCTGCAATATATTACATTTTTGGTTTGGTTTCAATACTGCTTTAATCAGATATAGCCAGGCAGCTACAGTTTTCAGAAGGAGGCCAGCAATGGCAACCCTATACTTCTGTCATGAAAAAAATCACTTTCAGGTGGCCATGGATAGTAATAGGCATCTTCACAGCTAGTGAAGATCTGACAACCCACAGTCATAGGTGGCAACTGCTGGATTTCTTAACATGAATGGTACCTCAATGGGAAGGCAAATCAACCACAGTGTATGGCATGTTGCTCCTAGCCAGTAGACAATCTAAACTGTCATGTAATGCCTATGGACACCTTGAGAAATGCTTCATTGCTGCCAAACAATCTCAGCCTCTTTTCAGAGAAAAGGTATTTATCACTTACCCCAGAACATTTTTCAGTGGTGTTGTCACACAAACGTACATCACAGAAAAGGTATACATTGGCCTGATTTTGAAACTGAAAGGAGCTTATGCTAAAAGCTGCTTCTAATGCATTTCTATTTTGTAACACAGTTGTGGAAACAGGTCCCTGGGGGCAGCTGTAAAGAAGAAAAAACATACAAGAATTTTTTGGTTACACTGCTGACCAAACTGGCAGGTTTTAGCATGACTTAGGAAAATGAAATATTACTTTTCATAATTAGGCTTTGATTTTTGCCTTGATTGTAAATCAGCAATGACACAATTGAGTACTGTCCGTGATACTTTTTTTATTTGCACTAACATACAACTTTCAGGAAAACCTTTCGGGGTATGTCCCCTACTTCAGGGTCCAAGCAGCTTGTCCTGAAAATTGTTAGTGAAATAGAAAAGTATCACGGACAATACTCAATTGTTTCTATCACAAGTGAACTAATACAGCTACAATCACCTCAAGGAAATCAGCAATGATCTTATTGAACCATTTCATTGCCTTTGATAGAGTTTGCCACATTTGACTTAAAGGAAATATACAATCATGGGGCGCTTTATTAGGGTACTATATATATAGTATAGCATACAGGCTGAGGTCCTATTTAACTATACCCCTTTAAACCCTTCCCTCTGTTAGTACAAGGTGGCCCCATCATCAGTTCCTTACATAGGTGCACCACACCTTGCCTCTAGCTGAACTGACCAGTACCTCAAGTCTTTCACAATCCTAGCAATGCCTTTGGAGCCCTGGTTTGCGTTTTGCCTCTGGCTGGTCTGACACTATTCACAATGACATGACATAACATGACAGCGCACTTCCAGGCCCACGTGAAATCTCATTAGCAGACTGGGGAACTCCAAATGGATGCTAAGATAGGTGCTGCGGCAGCTAAGAGTGGGTTCCTAGCTGAAGAAAACGATGAAGTGCGCACATCAGGAGGGGATTGGTCACAGTTTGCCATATTGGCCCTGGGTGACTTTATCAAGATGTTACTACCAGCATGCTAGCACATGTTGCGTTAAGGAAGTCCATTTATTTTCAATGGGCTGCCAATGCACCTCACTCCACATAAAATTGGGACTGGCCTTTTTCTGGCAACACAATGCCCCAGCACATAACATTGAACCTGGTCTTTTTTTTGGCAACACAATGCACCAGTGTATTACTGTGCATGCAGTATGCTGAAATACAATTGCCTTAGTGCAGAATTCATTTAGAATGGATGACACCACAACACAATAATGGGGATATGCTAAAATGGTTCTGCAGTGACGGGCAAAAATTATTGTATCTATAAGATGGAAGATGGGTCTGGAATTGAATATATGTACCCCTGGCATGGCACCATCCCAGCATATGTCTAGAACAGAAAACCGGAGTGTACAGTTGTATCCGGTCAAACTGGGTGGTCCTATTCTATCTCCAGGGAAAATGGGACTTTGTACATGTCAGCTACCAGGAGGATAAATCTGTAATATCACATCAAACAGCAGTAACAAAAATGTATATACTTTTATTGGTTCATCATTAAAAAACTAAATCACACTTCACATTTTTAAACCAAATGATCTTTGAAGATGATATATAACAATTTTGTTAGAGTGGTTCATCTAAAGAGTGGATCCTGAGGAAGAAAATGCAGTGAAACGCGTTGATCCTATACACTTATTGTGCATCTTACTGCTATGTGAATGTAACCACATGCTGATATCATCTTCAAAGATCATTTGGTTTTAAAATGTGAAGTGTGACTTTGTTTTTTAATGATGAATCAATAAAAGTATATATATTTTCTAATACTGTTCGTGATATTACAGATTTATCCTCCTGGGGCTGACACATACAAAGCTCCATTTTCACTGGAGATAGAACAGGACCACCCGGGTTGACCAAAAATGATTGATTTCATGAATAGCTGTCTTTCTGAAGCTGCAATGTAGAACAAGGCACATTGAGGTTCCACAAAGATTTTCTGTAAAATGTTTCTTCTAAAGCCTAGTACACACTATGGGAAAATCGGACGAAAGATAGCCCAATTTTCCGTGAACGTGCATATCATTATGTAGACGGAATGATGTTGACGTGCAAGAAAATTTCGGCCAATAAAAGCGAACATAGGCAAACATAGCTATGCACTAGCATAGTAGAAGTGGAAGTGGAAGTTCGTTCTATGCTTCTGATCATGCGCATTTTTTACGATTTGATTATTTCAAATTACTTTACACATTAAACAAAAAGTGGCCAATAAAAATGTTCTGGCTTTTCGCCTGAAAAGTCGGCTTTCAAAAGCACTATACTAACGATCAGATAGTCAGCCAATTGTTCCTCATACGGGAATGTTCATACAGTTTTCTTATCGTGTGTGTACGGGCCATCAGGGTAGAGGAGATAACACTGGTCTAGGACACTAAGGACACTAAGGACACTAATACTGATTCCAGCTAAATCAGGAAGATGTTTGCAAGGTTATTTCATTCCTAAGTTATAACTGCGCTTCTTTTGTATTTCGCACTCTGTGCTATGTGAAGTTCTAGGTCTTTACATTTTCTTTCATCTCTAAGGCTGTATAAGAAATGCAGACTTACCCATATTGTATAAGATAAACACTATTTACATCATTACGATTATCTGTTGGACTTGCAACACATGTCTCTATCCTGAGAACATATATCTTTCCATCAGCTCCTGTCACAAATATTCCCACATAGATCATTGTTCCAATAGTCACTTCTTCTGCATTTTGATATGATATTGTAAATGTTGAATCTTTATAAGCAGCCATGGTAACAGGATACATTCCAGTTCCATTGGCTCCAGACAGGTATACCGTTCTAAGAAAACAAAACACATTTTTATGTAACAAAACTAGTAACAAGTTAAATCACAATTTATTTCCTGAGAAGTAGCAATAGCCTTCAAACACCATGTCTGCCTAAAAAAATCATTACATTTTAATGCATTAAAGTGTAACTATACCCAGGACCCTGCATTCACTATATCTGGTCTCCCACAGTACACGGAACATGGAAATGCAATTATTTTAGTAAATATAAACTGCTAAATACCTTTTATCATCAGCAGTTAGACCAGTCTTGTGACTTGTATCAGTGTTCAGCAGAGCACTGGTTAAATCTTGAGGAGGAAGTTTTATTGTACTCTGTCCTAAGAGGCTACATGACCCCTGACTCTCTGTTTGAACAGTGCTGATTGCCCTGTGCTGATCACATGCACCCTCTCTAGCAATGCACACTAAACTGAGCATGTTTAGAGTCACTCCTATAGCTTTCTACCATCAGCAGATGGATTGAGCACAGTAGAAGAAGGGGAGGATCAGAGAAGACAGGACCAAACAGTCATTTTACACAATGTGGAGGATTAACCCCCTCGGTTCCACAGTGAGTATAACAAACATGATTTGATGTATATACAGACTGATTTTACTGTTGTGGGTTTAGTAACACTTAAAATAAAGCAAGAAAAAGCTTAAGCTGGTTTTTGTGGCCAAACCGCACTGTTAATTACACGAAAACCTCGGGTACACTGCGCTGTGGCCAAACCACAGTGCGGAAGTGTGCAGCTGGCGTGGCAGTAAATGATCTGGTTTGCAAGCATGTAGTGTGTTTTGTGCTTGTGTATATATATATATATATATACTGTATACTGTAAATATATTGTATATACTGTATACCAGGTGTAGTATATGTATTACACAGTATATATCAAGTTTAAGAGGTAAAAACTGTTGTTTATGCACATAACCAGATGTGTTTCCTCCAAGAAAACACCAAAATAAACAAAATGCAGTGAGCATAACTTATTGAGAGATTCCCCCTCACTTTCTGTCACTCTGCTACTGAGACAAGAAGTAAAGGTGTCATAGAGACAGGAAGACACATACAGCAATAAAATCTGACACAGATTCTAACCTTCCCCAGAATATTTTTGTTCTGCATTTTGTTTCTGTGACACCCTGTCACCAGGACAGGACATATAGGGAAATTTCATCACTGGGGTCACAGAGAGCATTACAAATGTTGACAGTGCCCTTAAAATGTAAGTTCACCTGTACAGAAATAATGAAAAGTGAACTAACACCCTACATCCTCCCCCCTTCCCCGGTCCTCGCTGCACTGACCTCTGTGGGTGATTCAGTTTCACCATCGATGCAAACTGGTGCAGCGATTTGAAAAATGTTCTGTTTTTCCTCTTCTTTACCTAGGGACACATCAGAGGGGTCCTGAATGGCCAATGCCGTCACATGAGAGTGCTGACCAATCAAAACTGCTCTGATCCATCCCAGCATCTCTAGGGAAAAAGATTAGTGGCACATTTTTCAAATCCCAGGACCGCTGCACTGGGCTGGGTGTTTGACTTTCAGCATCTGCTTTGATTATCTTTTGGCTTTCAGTTATGGTCACATCTATGCTTTCCTTTGATCCTACACTATGAGTGTCCAAGCCCCCTAACCCAGCCAACAGTCTTCTGCTGATTATGACACATCATTTTCTGATTGTATTATCACAAGCCAGGAAGTAAGTGCTGACCCTGGGTGATGCCTGAACAAAGATGACATTCTGGAGAGAAAAGCAGATGAAAGCATTGTCAGGGAGAGAACTGTGATCCCTGTGATGGATAATACACTCACCGGCCACTTTTTTAGGTACACCTTGCTAGTGCCAGGAAAATCTCCCCCCACACCATTACACCACCACCACCAGCCTGAACTGTTGATACAAGGCAGGATGGATCCATGTATTCATGTTTATGCCAAATTCTGACCCTACCATCTGAATGTCATAGCAACCAGTCTGCCCATTCTCCTCTGACCTCTGACATCAACAAGGCATTTTCATCCAAACAACTGCCACTCACTGGATATTTTCTTTTTTTCAGACCATTCTCTGTAAACCCTAGAGATGGTTGTGCATGAAAATCCCAGTAGATCAGCAGTTTTTGAAATACTCAGACCAGCCTGTCTGGCACCAACAACCATGCCACATTCAAAGTCACTTAAATCCCCTTTCTTCCCCATTGTAAAGCTTGGTTTGAACTTCAACAAGTCACATTCACCACATCTAGATACCTAAATGCATTGCTGCCATGTGATTGGCTGATTAGCAATTTATGTCACCAAGCAATTAAACAGGTGTACCTAATAAAGTGGTGGCTAAGTGTAAATCCCTTAGTGTATTATATTTACCATACCTCCCAACTTTCTAAGATGGGAACGAGGGACACTTATTAGAAAAAGTATGTAGACATAGGATACACCCCCTGCCATGCCCCCATTAAAGGAGAATGAATGATTGGTTAAATCCACAAGTGCTTTTTTTTTACCACTACTATTCCTCTATATTGGCTTTTAAATTATACAAATTCAGCAATTTAGAAATTGGCTGAAAGGTTTTACACTGTAAAACACTCTTTGATAGATAAATAGTAAATTTTATATACAACTATATAGATCAGGCCAAAATGAGGGACAAGTGAGGAGGAAGGAGGGTGTCATGTTTCACATGACTCTCATATTGACTTTTATATGCTTTTAAGTGTTTTCTATATTTTGTTTCTGCTCCTCCCTTTCCTTTGGTTTAGTTAATGCTGTATAGATAGCCCTCCCCCTTTCCCAGAGATGCATTGCAGCTCTAGCCTCATGTCATGGAGCAGGAAACATTATGATCTTTTGACCTATCGAATGTTCATTGTTGTAAGATTCTCTCAGTTTATGGAGTAAACTTCACAAGATCTACAAGATGTCTTATCGATTGAGTCATTGACTGTGGTATCCAGCTGAGGTTGATGTTATCGCTATCTCATCACAACTGTAAGTTATCAACTGTAAGTAAGAGATCACACTATCAATGCTTAGATTGGAGAGACAGAACAGAGGGACAAAGGGACTTTATTCCAAATCAGGGATACTCCTTCACAATCAAGGACAGTTGGGAGCTTTACATTTACTGATTACTTAGCATGCACTTGAACATGATAAAATAAAAATCTAAGGCTAGGCCTGTACTAACACCATATAGTGCAAAATATCATGCTCCTGGATCCACAAAAATCTGAGCCATATACAGTATAAATAGTATTCATGTTAAAATGTTATAAATATCATAAACCCATTAATGGAAATGAGAGGTTAATGAAGGAAAACTAAACATTATGTTAGTGTCTTTACATAAGCAAAATACTTATATAGTTAGTGTGATATTATTTCTTACTGATAGGTTATATTTCCAGGCAGTTTCAGACTTGTTATCATATCCCGATTATACACACAGGTAAAGCTAAAGCTGATATTATTGAATCTGATGATTTCTGTATCCAGGACTCCAATGTACATGGTGTTGGAAATATTGATATAGGATTGATCGTACTGTGGAAAGAAGGGAATACCGACAAAGTGTTGTAAGCAAACAGAAACAAGTTAGACCTTTTACTTCAAACATTTGTTCTGTCACTGTCAAGTAATTGGCAATTAAAAAAGAGCTTTGAATTATAGAGGAGTCACTTCACTCTGCCTAATGGAAATGAAGCCTGTCAATCATTGAGTCCAACAATCAACAGGCTTCCCCTAGCAAAAAATGGAAAGTCTTCTGCCTTGCATGGACCTGCTGGGGGGGGAGGGGGAGAGGAGGTTTGTGAAGAGACTATGTAGCACCCAGTGGCTCCAAAGATAAGATCTTCATGAATCATAGATTGGTAAGATATGGCTCTGTAGTAAGGAGAACTGGAAGCTACTGGGATTCACCCTAATCGGACCAGTGGCCGAGTGATGCCTTGGAGAAGTTATAGGACTACTTTGATCAGAGGAATTTCTACCATAGAGCCCAGCTGTATTTGTTACACATCCATTTCGGCCGTGGAGGGGCTATATCATTTGGAGGAGTTACATAAGATCAGGGTGGATTTGATTTAAATCAAACTGATTTAAATTACAATTTAAATCAGAATGTAAATCACTAGTCAGTAAGGCTTGACTTAAATCATAGTTTTCTACATAAAGACTAATTCTTGCTGGTATAACTTTAATATGCAAGTAGATGAAGATTTTTAGCAACTTTTCATTAGTTTTTTTATCCCCAGTTTAATAGGTTAATCATTCATATTTGGACAACTTTTCTGTTGTACTTAGGAAGGAGAAAAATAATCATTACCTTAATAATAACAATTTAAATAGATTTATTCAACTGAAACAATAACATTCCAGCATATTTTATTTGCTTAAACAAACATCCATGTTTGTTAACTAATTTGGCTAAACAAAATATATATATTTTAAGAAACTTAGACTGTCAGCCCCTTCCTCCTCACACTTAGTTTCACTTTCTTCTTGTGCAGATCTATTCCACTCCAAACAATCAGAAAAATATTGTTTCTATTCTATTCACTGAACTTCTTGAAACTTAGCACTGAAGGGGTTGATTCTGTATTCATAGGTTTGTAGAAGTTAGGATTAAGGTCTTTTTCTTAACTCTGTTCATGTTATAACATTTTTGCTGTGAAGAAGAGGCATATGTGATCTCCGCTGAGTCAAATTCAGTTTTGAGAACTGCAAAAGTAAACCAAGCATCTGTGATAATATCTTGTAGGCAGAGAAACTGCCCAATAATCTTACAAAAACCTCTGGAAGAGCATGACATTGTGAATGGATTCATGGAATTTATTTACCAAAAAAATTAAACATATACAGCCTTAATCTACATAATTAAAAAATTAATCTTTATTTCATGATGGAATAACCTTTGGATGGTAATATACTTTCCTCAAAAAGCATTTTATTCAAAAAAATCTGATTTAAATAAAAAAAATCCGATTTTTTTGATTTGTTTTAAAAAATCATTGATTTTATCCACCCTGCATAAGATCATTTGTTTTTTGCTTCTGGTGAGTGCATTAGCATGACGGATTGTCACGGATATACTTTTCACTAGATGTCACTCCATCTCATTTGTTATTATTCAACACTTCATTTTTGGATTTTTTTGCTATTTTATTCATTTATGCACTTACAATATAAATTCTTTTGTTTTCATCATACATGTTATCAGGTTTTATGATATAATTATTCTAGTGTTTTACTAGTTGTTTCACTTTTTTTATGATATACATATTAGCGCTGCACCTGTTTTGTATAAGTGAAAAAATTAGACCTGGTTCACACCAATGCAATTTATGTTTTGTCCATTTTGCAGTGGTTTTGATGCATTTTGCATTTTTTTGGGAAGCCAACTTGTTGCTGGGCAGATTAAAAATGCAAAATGTGTCAAAATACGAACTACAAGCATTTTCTGCAGCATCTCTATTGAACCAAAAATGCAATGTTTTGCATTTAAAAAATCCCTGACCCTTTCCAAAAATACAGCGGCTCAAAAAAGCATAGATGTGAACATGTCCCATAGGAAACCATGTTAAATGGACTGTAGTGCATTTCTGCAAAAAAGAACTGAAAAACGCATTGGTGTGAACCAGGTCTCAAGGAGCTTTCTGGGGGAGAGAATCTGTATTTTAAGGCTAAATGTACTAAAAGTAGAAATATCCCTTAAAGCTTACCACTAGCCCAATTCCCTTTATAGAATGAGGAAGAGGTAAGATTCTCTCAGTGACCCCATTGAAAGATCTTCTGTCACTTCTTAGCACTGTGATGCCTACAAAAGAAATATCTCCAACAAGGACAAAGGCAGCAAAAAAAAAAAAAAACTGAAAAGGTCCCTAACTCTTCCCTGTTCTATCTTGAGACCTGGTTCACACCTATGCAGATTTTTTTCACAGGCATTCTTGATTTGTTTTTAATGTATTTTTGATGGGTTTTGCATTCTCTGTTTTTGGGAGGTGTCTGTTGTCTTGTAGGAGAAACCGAAACACATCAAAAATGCAAGCAGTGTTTTTGATGCATTTTTTCTGCATTTCCATTGAAGTCCATGGAACCAAAGACACAACTGCTGTGGGAAAAAAATGTCCCTGATCCTTTCTAAAAAACACACCAGTAGAAAATGTACAGATGTGAATGTGCAATGCCGTACAGAAAATCCATGTTTCATGTGCGTTTCCCACACCGCATTCAAAATGCACTCTGTTGTGAGTGTCCATATAATCCTAATGACATCCCAAACACAGATCCCAAACACAGTGCGTTTACCTGCACTGCATCAGATGGTATTGCAGTGTTATGCGATGCAGTGCGTTTTTGAAAATTGGTACATTCTTTACCTTTGGTGCGATCCAGTGTGATTTCAGTCCATTCAAATAAATGTGCTGAAAATCACACCACACTGAGTCACAGAGGAATGGCACAGGAACACAGACTGTGGCCCTGTGGGAATCAGGTGTGAACTGACCCTAAATGAAATGAAATGTTTTGGCTGGAGTTGGGCTTTAGGCAATCTTTCCAGTAAGGTCTGAAGCAAAATGCTAAGGGTCACATTTTCCATATATTTCCTGTTGTAAACAATACATACAAGCCGAAAGAGCTGCTAAAATGAATGAATGAATAAATGAATAGTGTGTTACCGTCAATGTGTTTCCACACCAATTGGATGTTGCTTTGGCTGTAAAAGATGTCACTCTGAAGCCATTGACCATTTCATTATTATAGAAATTGCAGTCCTCTGATGTATCCCTCACATGAACTGTGGAAGGGTCGTAACCAAGTGCTTCTAGCTCACATTGCTTCATTGTGACTGTTATTGCATTGTCCTTACAGTCAACCGTAGGGTGAAAATCATTACGTGCTGGGAAAATGCAACAAGAGTACATATAAATCAATCAGTGGGCAATGCATACAAGAACTGTTCTTTTGCACATGTACATTGATCCTCTCCTCTTACTATTTGTTACAGACACTTTTAACCATATGGCTCAGTTCCCTAACAAATAAACAGAATTCCTAAAGCTCAACATTTTAAAGTATTACTAAACCCAGGACCCTGCATTCAATATATCTGGTCTCCCACAGTACACACAACATGCAATGGCAATTATTTTAGTAAATATAAACTGCTAAATATCTTTTCTCATCAGCAGTATATAGCAGTCTTGTTACTTCTATCAGTGTCCAGCAGAGCACTGGTTAAAGTTTGTAGGAGGAGTTTTCATTCTCCTCTGACTGCCCTTTGAGGCCGCATGACCCCTGACCCTCTGTCTAGACAGTGCTGCTTGGCCCTGTATTGATCACATGCACTCTCCCAAGAATAAAAAACCTCTCTAGCAATATACACCAAACTGAGCATGTGCAGATTGTCTCCTAGAGCTCTGTACTATCAGCAGATGGATTGGGGACAGTAGGAGAAGGGGAGGATTGGGGAAGACAGGATCAAACAGCCTTATTACACAATGTGGGGGAT
Organism: Staurois parvus; assembly: GCF_062004578.1. Lineage (NCBI taxonomy): Eukaryota > Metazoa > Chordata > Amphibia > Anura > Ranidae > Staurois > Staurois parvus. Next base: position 3,143,494 of record NW_028318930.1, read on the forward strand.
TAACCCCTTAAGTTCCACAGTGAGTATAACAAGCATGCTTTAATGCATATACAGACTGATGTTACTATTGTGTGTTTAGTAACACTTTAAGCTCAAGCTGAACCCTCGTTATTTATTACTGTAATTCAGTCAGGCTGTATAAACAGTAATAAATACGGAAATCTTTTACCTTTTTTTTTTTAAGTATAAAAAAAATTATTAAACAAGCAATGTATAATCTGAATATAAACCAAATTCTTAAGGGAACTACAGCCAGAAATGTGTCATTAGGGCTATTTTGAATTCCCCAATATCTGTCTCACAAATATCATATAAAATTCACTTGAACAAAGTGTTGCATGACTCAGTAATTGTCGGTCAAAGTATCACAGTGCTTAATGCAGAAAATTAGTCTGGTAATAAAGAAGGTGAAACATGCCGATCCCGAAAACAAATGGCTTGTTAATTTGTGTATTTTACGTTTAAAGTTTGGCTTTAAATTGGGTACAAACCCAATTACTAAAATACCATGTGATTTCAAAGTAATTTGTAATACTCTCATATCTGCCGCTTTCATTAACATAACATTTGGTGTTCCTGCCATAAAAGTCCTGGTTCAGGCACTGCCGATGATGGCTATGAATAAGGTGTTTTACCGAAACGCGTAAGTTGCTGTAACTTGCACACTGTACCCTTTATGAATAAAGTACTTTTATCGTGAGAACGAGTTTCCGGCTTTTCATCTTATACTGCTATTCTGCTGATTATAGGGTGACAACAGTCGTGATGCTGCATTGTCACTGTACTGAGCTCTCACTATTCCCTCCAGGCCGTGCCCCCTCCCCTGACTTCTCCATCAAGGTCAATAATACATCCATCAGTCCCTCCCCTCATGCCAAGGTACTAGGTGTAATCCTAGACTCCCATCTGTCCTTTCAGCCCCAAATCCAATCACTGTCCAAATCTTGTAGACTTCACCTCCGCAACATCTCCAAGATACGCTCGTTCTTAGCCTCGGAAACTACTAAACAACTTATTCACTCCCTTGTTATATCTCGCCTTGACTATTGTAACTCCCTCCTCATTGGCCTACCTCATCGCAGGCTATTACCTTTCAGTCTATCATGAATGCTGCTGCCAGACTCATCCACCTTACTAACCGTTCCATATCTGCCATCCCTCTCTGCCAATCCCTCCACTGACTTCCCGTTGCCCAACGGATAAAATTAAAATCATCAACAATACCATATAAAGCCATTTATAACTCTGCCACAAATTACATCAACAATCTTGTCTCCAAATATCACCCAAACCGTACTCTCCGCTCCTCGCACGACCTTCTGCTCTCTAGCTCCCTTGTCTCCTCCTCCCATGCTTGTCTCCAAGACTTCTCCAGAGCTTCCCCCATCCTCTGGAATGCTCTACCCCAATATATAAGACTATTGCCTACTCTGCTCACTTTTAGGCAATCTCTGAAAACCCATCTCTCCAGGGAAGCCTATCCTGCCCTCAACTAATAATGGAATCTTCTACTCTTCCGATCAGTTCATCCCCCACAGTTATTACCTTTTGTAGCACCAGCCCCTCCCTCTTAGATTGTAAGCTCCAAGGACCAGGGCCCTCCTAACCCTCTTGTATTGAACTGTATTGTTGCTGTATTGTCTCCCATTATATTGTAAAGTGCTGAGCAAACTGTTGGCGCTATATAAATCCTGTATAATAATAATAATTGTGACCCTGCCATATGGGCTTCTGATGGTTATCGGGAGAACGAGTTTCCGGCTTTTCATCTTATACTCCTGTTCTGCCAATTATACGGTGACAACAGTCATGATGCTGCATTGTCATCCTGCCATATGGGCTTCTGATGGAAATTACAAGAGGCATTTCAACACACATTATGCAGGCACAGACCACTGTTGTCACCATAAGGAGAGCCACCTTGTGAAATGCAGTCATCACTGAAGTACATGCATATAGAATAAAATTGCTGCAAAGAGGTTGCAGGAGATCAGCATCACTGAGATGCCAAAGGATTTCAAAAGGTTTGGATTTTTTTTATGTCAATTATTTAGGTTACATTTTGCTTTAGCAAACTAATCATTCAGTTTGGCATAATGGCATCAATTTTAAAAGGATGTATTAGTTTTTCAATGTAAAAGTGAGCAGCCTGATGTAACTAATCCTACCAGTATATGCTGATATTGTAATGTATGCCCAGACATATATTCTCATTACATTACTGACTCTTCTTTAATATTTACAGTCCTACAAAATGGTAGTTCTTTACGGATCCTTCTCACATTGTTGAAACCAATGCTCCCCTGTGTGTCTGATATCCTAATTCACAATTGTTAAGGGTTATGTGGGTTCCATTGCTGAGCTCCTCTGTCTAAACATGCTGGTTTCTGGCTGTCACACTGATGCTTTGGCTTCAGTCACCAACCAGGAACCAATACTGTATAGGTATCAGGATCTCCGACTTTTCCCCAATTGTAATTTGCTGCATTCTTGTTCCAGGTCAGTGATTCAGAAACTAGCATTGTGAAAGTGGTCACCAATGTCAGTCCCCATAATATTGTCATGGAATGTGTACTTTAAGCAGCAAAGGGACGTAATAGGGAGCCAGTTTTAAGGCCCCCACCCCCCCCCCCACTCATGGGGTTGTGACAGCTGAGGTGGGGCAGTTTCAAGGCCCCCTGCCCATTCTTTCTTCTCAGGCACTTGGGAGGTCAAGAGGTCAGATCACACCTGGTCCAGCTGTGGGAAATCTGCCCAGCAACATTCCCTGTCAGGTGACACAGGTGTGATCTGCCCGGAGATAGGAGAGGTCAGCTGACACTGGAGAAAATTCTGGAAGGTCACGTGACCTTTAACCTAGGGTCAGCTGACCTTTTGGAACCTTCCAGAAGGGGCTTAACCCCCTACAAAAAGGGGCTCCATGAGGGGCTCTGAGCCAGTCCTTAGACCCCTGTCTGACAGCTCCCCCCCCCCCCTTGTTGCAGCCATATTATTATGTGGTTTGGTCACCTTTCTACAAAGGAGGACAGTTGATTTCATTGTCTTTGGATATATTTTCACCCCGAGTCGTAGTGTCTGGGTTGTTGTCAATGGTTGATGTTATTGATAGTAAGTATAAATGGTTATTGATAACATGATGTAAGGGGTCACATATTTATAGCAGTAATAAAGAGGCCGCGGCCAATTAACCTCCAATGCTGTTTGTGTTGATTTCATTCATTTCAGACATGCCGGCTACAATCCCATAATAGTACGAAGCCACTAAGTGCTCCATCTAATGACTAATCTACACGTCTTCCATATATAATAAAATAACAAACACATGACAGAGCAAAGCATGTAATATTGTCAATGTCTTAGGGAATGTGACTCCCAATGTATACACTGCAAGAACAAACTCCTAATATGCCCACCAAACACATACTGTGCATTCTCTGTATGGGGAAATGACTGGGATGACATTGCAAAGGAAAGAAAATGAACAAAGTCTTACTCAGATCAGGGTATGCGGTGTTATTACATTGACACTCTCCTGATGGGTTGCATTCTTCATCTGTGGCACATCCATCCACACAGATAGGAGTAGCTGCAGAAGACACAGCAGGAAATATCTGTTTAAAATGACATCCTACAATGATCAGACTCAGAAAGTACACTTTAAACTGATATGAAAATACTTACATGTGCAACAGGATTGATTAGTGCTGTAATATAGGCCCTCTGTACAGCAGAACCTGGGATCAGGGCATGGTGTATTTTTATTTGGAATACAGGGCGTAAAGCCATCATTACATGTACATCCATTATCAGGAAAACAGCTCCCGTAACATGGGTCAGAGTCACAATAAGTCATATTCTCGTACTGGGCTGAGAAGAGAACAAAAAGATGTTAGAAACCAGGAGCTTTTATAATTAGACAATTTACAGATCAGATCACAAGGCACAAAAACATCTGCAATATCACTACAACCGGCAACAGTATTTATAAAACTGCCCATAAACTTCTGCAAACAGTAGAAAAATCTTTTGTTCAACAATCGTATTAATTCCTTTGGTGACTGCAATGACTTTATAAGTCCTAATGTAAAATGTCCCTTTACCATGAGAACGCTCCCAACTGAGAACTAGGAATGTGCAATTGTGTGTGTTCCTGGCTGTCAGACCCGCTGGCCCTGATTCACTATTGGGCGTGGGCGCATATTCATGGGCTTAAGCCCAATTTTCATGGGCGTCTGTCTATTTTTTACCCTGCAACCTAATTCACTATTGACCAGCGCCCATAAGCAGATGTCCAATCTAATTCACAAAAAGACACACGCCCGGAATCAGACTCACAAAGCAGACTTGCTAAGAAGCAAGTCTAACACCATGAAAAATCACTGCAGAGACATGTTCACTTAGAAATTTGCTTTGCCAAATATCAGGACTTCACTTTAAACAATATCTGCTATTTCAAAAAAAATTAAGAATGTGTTAAAAATCGTTTTTTTGAAGGAAATCGACACAGTAAAAATCTAGATGCCCGTGCAGTGTCTTTGGCAGATACAACTGAGCATGTGCAGAACACATTTTAGACCTCTGCCATGGGCTTTTGCTTTTTAGCCACTGACTAATAGTGAATCTTACTGTGGAGTCCTCTGACAGCCGGCACTCGGTCGCGACTATTGTGTTTAATAAACAGCACTAGGCATATCTTCATGTAATCTAACTAGATTTCCTTAGTTCTAGTGATTCTATTTTTGTTTCTTATACTTTATAATTATTTCTGTAATGATTTTACTGATTTCAAAGGTCTAGATAATATTTATTTTGACAGCTGAATGTAAAAATAAAGGTCCGCAATAAAAAAAAACAAAAAAAAAACAGCGTGGGTCCCCCCTCTCATCCTTACCAAGCCCTTCAGGTCTGGTATGGTTATTAAGGGGGAACTCCACGCTGAAATTTAAAAAAAAAACAGCGTGGGTCCCCCTCAATATCCATACCAGACCCTTATCCGAGCATGCAGCCCGGCAGGTCAGAAAACCTGAACCATACCAGGCCACATGCCCTCAACATGGGGGGGTGCTTTGGGGCAGGGGGGCTCCCCAACCCAAAGCACCTTGTCCCCATGTTGATGAGGACAAGGGCCTCTTCCCCACAACCCTGGCCGGTGGTTGTGGGGGTCTGCGGGCAGGGGGCTTATCAGAATCTGGAAGCCCCCTTTAACAAGGGGGCCCCCAGATCCCGCCCCCCCCTACGTGAAGGAGTCTGCGGTACATGCTCCCGCAGACTCCTTCACAAAAAAAAAAAGTGTGGTGTAAAAAAAACACAGTACAGGGTCCCCCCCCTTTTCTGACCTGCCGGGCTGCATGCTCGGATAAGGGTCTGGTATGGATATTGAGGGGGACCCACGCTGTTTTTTTTTAAATTTCAGCGTGGAGTTCCCCCTTAATATCCATACCAGATCCGAAGGGCTTGGTACAGATGGGAGGGGGGACCCCACGCTTTTTTTTTATTATTTCTGCAATAAAGGGAATTATTTTACATTCAGCTGTCAGTGGGGAACCCCGCTGACAGCTGAAACATTAACACATGGCTGTCGCTCCTACAATCCCGCATGAGTTATGTTATCAACTCATGCAGCGTTTTAGTAGTGAAAACCAATGCAGCGCTCATGTTTCAGCTGTCGGCGGAGTTCCCCACTGACAGTTGAATGTCAAAGTATTGCGGGGAATTATAAACAGTGTTTTAAATAACCGGCGTGGGGTATTCCCTCCCATCCATGCTAAGCCCTTCGGGTCTCGTATGGATGTTAAGGGGTAATTCCACGCTGAAATTAAATAAAAAACAGCATGGGGTACCCCCCAAAATCCATAACACATACTTATCTGAGCATGCAGCCCGGCAGGTCAGGAAAGGGGGGGGGGACGAGCGAGCGCCCCCCCCCCCTCCTGAACCATACCAGGCCACATGCCCATACCAAATTATTCAAACATTTGTAAACAGAACAATGAACTGAAATGGTTTGGCATTTGTACCCCAAATATGACGTTCCCTGAGGCGTTGGTAAACCGAGGTACGCCTGTATTAGTATTGCAATCCTTTGTATTGGGATACATAAAACCAACATACATGTGAATTGGCAACATAGCACAACATTTGTGTCACATTGGAGATATCTGGTAGTTTCACTGACCTTGCCCAGGGACCTAGGATTGATTCACAGCACAGAAATACAGGTGGGATCAGCAATGTAGCTCCGTGGATTAGTGGTTAGCACTACTGCCTCACAACTCTAGGGTTGTCGGTTTGAATCCCAACCCCGGCAAGGAAGTAGCATGATCTCCATGTGTGGCTGTCTTCACATACATGTTCTGGCAACATCTTTGCTTTCTGTCTAAATGATCCCTAAAATGTGAATTAGAATGAGGCCTTGTCTGTTGAAACACCTTCAAAGCTGCACCTTATGTGAATGTCATACAATGGGATAAGGTAAGGGCCTGGAGCACTAATAGATTTGATAATGATGGTTTACACTCCACCCACTTTTGTGAAGGATTTGGCAAGCAAAGAGCTGACAGAGAGAGAGAAGAGCGAGCCAGTGAGACGAAGAAGAGTGAGCGAGATATACATACTGAAGAGTGATAAAGAGAGTCATTCAGAAGAGTGAGCGAGAGAGAAAAGACTTGGTTGGTGAATCCACACATCAAACTTGTCACAAATCCTGGCGTGCATTTTTCCCCCAAATGCATAGCAGACCCTTATCCCAGCAGGCAGGTACCGCACGCCTTCAAAGATTTATTTCCTTTGTTGATTTTCCTGCTTCGCTCACACTATATGCAATTGAAAATTACTCTTTAAGTTGCCAATTTTACTGTGTTTTCTAGAGAATTACTAACTAGTTGTGTTTTCAATTGTGTGTAGCATTGCGATTTCTATTTGAGTCTAGATGTTAAATTGCTAATAAATGGCCACAATTCTCAAATACCTTTGAACTCTCGCTGCAACAAATGGCGTATGTTAATACACTCACATTCACATTCATTATATCCAATATCAGGTACGATGTCAATGCACAAATCGCACCTGAAATTGCACACCCTGGATGTGACTTGTCATGTGATTGGCATGGCCAGCAGCTTGCTCTTTGCATGGCAAATTGCACACAATGTTACTGGGGGCTAACACCACTGTCACATCTAATCCGATGCGGCAATTGCCCAACATACAGTGAAGTTGCACGAGTTCACAACCCAATTGGATGTGAACAGAGCCTACAGTGGCCAATAGGGTGCGAGTTGGTCTACGATTTGCAAGTCGCCTGTCATGCCAATTGCATGGCAATCCCAAACAATGTTACTGGGGGCTACCCGGTCACATTAAAGCAGATTTCTAAGTGGTGTTATTGACACCACAGTCACATCATGTGACTTGCATAGAAGTTGCATGATTTCAAAGTCGGGGTACATGGTGATTTCAAGTGCAATTTGCAAGACATCCGACACCGATCTCTCAGCAAATTGCATGAAAAGTAGTGTATTCATTACTCTATTATTACTTGCGGCTCCTACCAAGTTTGAACCACAACAATATGAATGCTCCAATAGCGTGCACATTGAGTGGGACTTGGCATGTGATTTGCACAACATGCAAGTTGTAAATCGTCTGCAAAGTCGCACCCTATTGTCTGCTATTAGAGCAGTGTTTCTCAACTCCAGTCCTCATGGACCCCCAACAGGTCATGTTTTCAGGATTTCCATTATTTTGCACAGGTGATTTGATCAGTTTCACTGCCTTAGTAATTACCACAGCTGTTTCATCTGAGGGAAATCCTGAAAACATGACCTGTTGGGGGTCCATGAGGACTGGAGTTGAGAAACACTGTATTAGAGCGACCATATGGGTGCGTTTCAAACACTGATTTCTTAAGTAGTACATGTACTACTTTAGTGGCAATTTGCATAGAGATCTGTGTCAGATGTCTTTAAAAATTGCATTGAAATGGTCAACATTACTGTAAGTCGCATGATTTGTAAATCCGCTTTGCCCAGAGTGTAATGTTTGGTGATGTTTGATTTTTGGAGTGTTTCGCCAATTGATGGGAAATTCACCATACTAGTCAAATCGATTTGTCATTTTCAGTATTGCATACAAGATGTGGTCATGTGACTGTCTTAACTCATGCGAGAATCTGGAGGGAATTGTGACCATAGTAGCAATAAAGGTTCCAATTGGGGTTCCCTTTCACATCCCTGCTCAATGTTCTGTTGTATGCTGCACATGTACATTTCACTGTATATATCTTTCTGATTTGTGGGGCCTGTATACCAAGGGTTAATGCAGGTAGGAAGAGGATTGATCAGGTGAAAACACTTTCACTGACCAACTTAAGGTCAGTGGTGGGTGTGGCTTCATTGGGTGTGGGGCCTTGTTTGGCGCGCTCCAAATACAACCTAGCTTATATAAAGATGTGCAGTAGGGAGTGATTTGGCCTGTTACTAGGCCGGGTGGTTTGTGACTAAGTCCTTGCATGGTGTGGTTTGGGGGAAGAAGAGATTTTGTGCTGAATTGCCCCAGACACCACTCAGGCTGTGTTTGGAAGTGGGCTGGAAATGTTTGCATATTTTTGGCCTTGTAAAGTGTTTGTGTGTTATTGCACAATGATTGTTTTTTCTCTTTGCATTGAAAGCCTCACACATGTCAATCGTTTTGTTTAAAATCTGCTCTTGTTTTAATTTTGCTTGCTTATTTAGACTCCAATGCATTTTTCTGACAAACCTGCTGACAAATGTATGTGTAGGGGTTTTGTAGAGGTGGGAGGGGTTTTGTAGAGGTGGGAGGGGTTTTTTGCACATGCTTTGTTTTCTTTATATTTTGATCTGTAGACTTTTTTTGTGAATGGATCTTTATACTAAGTGATTGTGTAAGTAAATCTTATGTGCATGAAAATGTTACTTGATTCATCTTCCCCTTTGTTTCCTGCTATAACCTGAGCACACACAGTTCACTAGAAGTATCTTTAGATTGTAAGCTCTTATGAGCAGGAGTGTTTTATTTTCGCCACATCAATGCTATTCTTTTTGTGACTCACCAAGATATTGACTGTACCTACTTGTTCCTGCTGACCAAATAAATGAAGATATATTTGATTAATAAATGTTGGACTGTTGTTTTTGTGTTTATTTTATGTTCAATATATGAACAACCTTAATAGTTACTTTGTATACTTACAAGCTACATTTGAGTAGATTATATAAGAGTGTGAATATGCAAGTGGGTGCAAACTGGCTTTTTCAAAAACAAAACAAAAAAGAACCAGTTTGCACCACAATATTATGTACCAATGAATACGTCACATTCACTGTGCAGCCAGCTACAGGTGTTCTACAATTCGATTTACAGTTATAAAATAGTCCACACTGTGTTGATTTTTGGCCTTTGGAAACCAATATATATTAGCCAAGGTTAAACAAATCACTAAGTAACACACATTCACGAAAGCTATCATAGCCGCGCATACAAATGCGCGATAGGGTACAAAATTGCGCGATCGCATACGAATAAGCGTCAAACAGGTGTCCCCATGGCGCACGAGCGGCTGTCCTCCCAGAAGTCCGTCATCACGTGCGCGCGCACCCGGAAGTGGTTGTGGGGAGTGTCAGTGGATGACAAGTGGTTGGCGGTTTGCTGTGTGTCGTATATTTTGAGAACTAGTGGCATTTGGACATGGCGAGAGCACAGTTTTCAACTGAGGAGATGATCCTTATATGTAAAGTAAGTGTGGCCATTGCAAATATGTTTATAACATGTGAGGGACAGGTAATTGTAATTTTGTGGGTGGGGCCTATCAGAATCTCACTTGGTGCACATGCTACTTATCTGTACGTTAGCTCCTGGGTATTGATGGGTCAATTATATTAACCACTTGCCTACTGGGTACTCCTACCCCCTTCCTGTCCTGGCCAATTTTCATCTTTCTGCACTGTTACCCTTTGAATGACAATTGTGCGGTCATGCCACATTGTACCCATTTTAAATTTATATCAGTTTTTTCACACAAATAGAGCTTTCTTTGGGTGGTATTGACTTGCTGCTGTGTGTTTTACTTTTTGCTCGATAAACAACAAAATAGCTCATAATGAATAAAAGTCTGTTTATATTATAACATTTGGTAAACCGGTAATTTAGCAACACTGATGTGCGTTGATGAGGCAGCACTGGTGGGTGGCAATACTGGCCACAGGTGGGCACTGATCATCGGTGCTGACCCCTGCTCTGATAACTGCTGGTTCTTGGCAGTACTTTCCAAACATTCTGACAGCGTGAGGAAAGTGCAGCCAAGACCCGGCAAATGCATTTCCCTGTGATCAGCGTGTCATTGGACGTGGCTGATCACATGGTAAAAAGCCGCTGTGATTGGCTTTTACCATATGACGTGATCAGCTGTGTCCTTAGGACACAGCAATCACGGAGAGTGCGTTCTGCCAGGATGTCATATGACGCCCTCCCAGAGCTGCCTGGATGCAGTGTAGCGTTATTCGGCAATCTGCGGTCGCCAAATAGGTAACCAGCTAGGCCTTCATGGCTAATCTTTGAATATCTGGACATGTATACTGCGTATAATGCATTACATTCTACAATGTGTTGGTGTACATGGTATTACAGTGTGCAATGCGTTGCTGGATTCTGCATGACAGTGTACAGTGCATCACAGTCTACAATGTGTGGGTGTACACGGTATCACAGTGTGCAATGCGTTGCTCTATCCTGCATGACAGAGTACAGTGCATCACAGTCTACAATGTGTGGGTGTACACGGTATCACAGTGTGCAATGCGTAGCTCCATCCTGCATGATAGTGTACAGTGCATTACAGTCTACAATGTGTGGGTGTACACGGTATTACATTGTACAGTGTATTACAGTGTGCAATGCGTTGTACACTGCAGTGTGCACTAAAGCATTTTACACTCATGCACTGTACACACTAACGCATTTGACATTTCTAGTGTGCAATGCCTTGGACAGTACAATGCATTTGCAGTATTGGTGTATGTTTATGAAGCACAGATAATTCATCTGATTTTAGTTATCAAGGAGAAGTCTTCTCTGTCCCCCTATTTATGAGGTGGAGGACAATTGTTTTCCGAAGAAGAGAGGAGACTTTTTTTTCAAGGAGATCTGTATAGATTTCCAGAGATATGTGTAGATGTTTGAGGGGCTGCATGTGATCTCCGGAGATAATTGTGATTAACGATCACCTGAGTTAAACCAGTGAATGAAAAGTGTCAAAAAACATGGATTGAAAATAATCTGCACTGACCACTGTGCTTTGTCAAGCCACATATTGGCACATTCTGGTGTCACACAGATGCCATGTGAAATTTGCAGTGTTTTCTGTGCAAGCGCTGCACCGCATCACAACCGCAACCCCTTCATGCCACCTGCTGCGGCTTTCTAGGTGAAGTTACCAACACACCAATATTGGTACACAAAGCGTATTGCGATTTGCCAAATTGGATGGCATGCCTATTCACACCCATGTGCATACCCTGAAAAAGGGTCCTGCACATTTTTGGCCCAGATGCGGTGCAATTTGAGGTGTGCAAAATGTTTGTCTCTAATTGCAACGCACACAAATTGCATGTGATTTGCCCAGGAGTGCGGTGTTAGACCACAATGCATGTATGTGAAGCCAGAATAAAAGGATGTGGATTTTGTCTATTTTTACTTGCGCATGTTAACATTATGTAAGTGCGTTATTCTTCTGTTTAACATGCTATAGACATGGAACATGCATTTGGATGGAGTGTTTTTGTATGTGCATTTTGGAAGTATTCTAAACACACATTGACCCTAGGGCCACACCATATCTTATGCAGGCCATAGATAGGTCGAAAATCGGCCGAAAATAAAATCGGCCGATTTTCGGATCGTTAGTGGGCTATTTGTTCGGCCATTTTTCGGTATTTTGGCAGATTTTTTTTTTTCGGTAAAGTTGGAAAAAAAAACGGCCGAATTTGCCGATCGGCCGATTTTCGCGGCAATGATGGGCAAATCGGACGATTTTTTACTGATAAAAAATCTGCACATGAGCAGTGACCTGCAAGAGGAAGACAAAAAGAAGAAGAGGATGAAGAAGAAGAAGAGGATGATGATGATGAAGAAGAAGAGGATGATGATGATGAAGAAGAAGAAGAGGATGATGAAGAAAAAGCAGAAGAGGATGATGGTGAAGAAGAAGATGAGGATGAAGAAGAAGAAGAGGATGATGATGAAGAAGAAGAAGAGGATGATGATGAAGAAGAAGAAGAGGATGATGATGAAGAAGAAGAAGAGGAAGAAGAAGGATAAAAAATGAGAGGAATTCCAGTATGGCAAAAAGTGTCCCTGCAGAGAGCTCCGCTATTTCTTTGACAGTTCTTTGACATTTACAGCGGTTGCAACATTGTATCTATTTGTTTCCGAATAAAAACATCTGCATCCTAAATGGATACAAATAGATACATTGTTGCAACCGCTATAAAT